>NC_071285.1:31915834-31952588 GCF_943735745.2 Anopheles bellator
GGGGGGGTTGGTGCGTGTCCAACGCACCCAACACCCAACAAGCGCTCAGTGGTTGTTCCCGAAGAAGAATGTTTATGAGAATTCGATTGTAATTATGTAAATGAAAAATGATTTCAATAATAACAATTAAACAATATAAACAGTAAAAATTAAATTAGTAAGAACAGTAAAAAAACAGTAAAAAACAGCAATTAAACAGTAAAAAAACAATAGCAAAGCAAACGAAATTATCAAATAAATTTCGAAGTAAGTCGAACATTCAACAGCTTATTGAAAACCAAAATGAAAAATAAACTTACCTTTTCCGGTTTTTTCTTTCCGATTGGAGACGGGATTTTAGCTTCTTCTTCCGAAGCAAATCGATTGAACTTCATCATCTTCTCCTTAACACTTAACTTATTTTCTTCCGTCGATTCTGCATGGTTGCCTTCTAGTTCCGACAGTGCGTTCTCCTTATTTTCAGAGCATGCCGCTGGATACTCGACGGAGTTTCCTTCAATGGAATTATGCCTTGAAGAGAACCCAAACGCACTGTTTTTTCTTCGCGGTGGTATTGCCGGTGGTTCCTCTCCATCTCCAGGCGTTTCTGCACTTTGTTTTTGCATGCACTGCTGCATTAAGTATGCGTCACTACTGTCACTACGTGCGAGCACTGGATTGATCTTTTTTATATCCACGTGTGAAAAATCACTGCCAAAACTTATTTCGGATTCACTCCGAGCACAATCTGAGCTGTTGCGACGGTTTAGTGCAATACTGCCACGCGGGCTAGGTTGATAATGAATTGCATCGGACGCCACTACAGGTGGTGGTCGGTACGGCGGTGGCTGACGCATCGGAGACTCTTCACCTTCAGATGGTGCAAAGGATCGTGAGGCGGGACTCGTTGGCAGTGCGGCACTTATATTCGATGACTCTTCCAGTGGTATATCATCATAGTACTTCCTCCGAAGGACGAGATATTTCTCTGTCCCTTCGTGTTTAATCGCAGCCAACTGATTCACGTAGGTTTTGAAACGTTTTCTCGCTTCATCTGTTGACATATGCGAGATCACAGAAACAATTGATTTCAGACAACATATGAATGTATTGAATGCGATGTAAAAAAGCGACACGAAGAATGTAAAGGGCGTAAGATGCGAAACGTGAATCAACAAGTGATTGCGAATCAGATGACCTCACTTACCTTGTGTGTCTCTGTTGGTTAGAAAACTGCGAAAGTGCTTAACTAATGCATGATTGGTCACTTTGCAGTTATTCTCCAACATAAACTTGCGTATTTCCACCACCGAGAGTTCTTTGGGATAGTTTTCCATGATAGTTTTCCTAAATTTGCTTAAAATTTCACAAAAACACGTCGCAGAAGAAGCGATTGTTCTGAAAGATCTTGAACAACAATAACAACGTGACGTCAAAACGTCAACGTGACTGGGCGGTTTTGACAGTTCTCATTGGCAGCCGCCAGTTTACAGCCGCAGATTGTTTACAGCGGTACCACTTTGCTTACAGTGGTACATAAAAGCCGAACTGTTTTTTTTAAGAAATCATATGGGAATAAAGGTAATTTTTTCTTTTTTCGACACACTTTTTGAATTATTTTTAAAACTTGAAACGCGCTTGTCGTTTTTTTCACTAAAAGGGATATAAAAATGGAAATGGAAAAAATAAAGTATATTAATGAATGTTAGATGGTATGCAATAAATGTGTAAATAGCTTCATTGGGCTTAAACCATGGATACGGTAAACAGAAAACAGTTGTTCAAATCAATTAACATGGTGGTACACTTGTTCGTTCCTAAACTGTGAAATTGTAATGATAAATTAGTTTCGTCTAAAGCGTTGCGAAAGATATTAATCTCATTTGAAGATTCTTTGCCCAGCCGTGATGCACAGAGTTTGATTGATGGCAAGTAATCATAGCAAAGAGGAGAACTTAATATCAACACCTCATCGCTTGCACATGAACATCAACTGCCTTCCAGACGCTATTAATAAAAATTTGTCTACCAACAGGAGTTGTTTCTTTAGGTAAACTGCAAGCGAATTCGTTGGCCAACATCAACTCTGTGTCGCCTGTGACTGCAGATGTATGTTAATTTCCTGGATGACAACGTATGAAATTGGCCGAGATAAAAATATCACGTTTATGTCTCGCTTGCTACTCATGTAGACATAAATTAAGACGGAACACCATTCGGATTCTATTTTATAAAAACAAACTAAGGTAAAGAACGATTTGTTGCTTAACATTAGTTTGTATAGCCGTTGGTTTTGAATCATCATTTGTGATGAACATTTTTCGTTCACTTACTTTTTCAGATTGTATTAACGTTTAATTGTTTGAATTATTTAAGTGTAAAAGATGATTCAGTTTTACATTGGTCATATTCTCTATTATAAAAAGATAATAAAAAAAGCAGTTGCTTTGCTACATCAAGCACAATTCAGGCGATATTTAGATAATTTTATAGACTGATCCAAACATTTTTGTTTGTATTGCCTGTGAAAGGTGCACGTTGGTGCGAATTACTACGACCTGCCGCCAAAATTAACTTGAATGGACCACCAGAACCGATCTTCCAAACGATAGGACTAATTAAAATTATGAGGCCAAAACCAAGAAACCGTCCAGGCGCACCGCCATCACTTTCATTGGCCAACGTGTTGCGTTTTAACATGCGAAGGAACACACGGTGGCAAATAGCACTGACGACCTTTGGTTTTCGCTGGGTCGCGTTAATTGCCTCAACAAGACGTAAAATCCCGTTTCGTACTACTACAAGACATCAAAATCATTCATTCTACTGGTGGTAGCTGTCATCAGACATGGCTTGGGCAGTGGAAGGGTGACTTGGGCCAATTTTTTCAATACAGATGAAATCCCAAAATAGTTTTTTGACCAAAACCCAAACATAGAGGATATTGATCTTTCTTAAAAGCCAACAGTAGAGAATGCACATGCAGACTTTCTTTGGAAGACATGTGGCGAGCTCCTATTCCCCATTTAAAAGATGTTCTAGGAGAATCGAAACTATTTACGCAACTGGGACAGCAAAATCCGGAACCAAATTGTACATATCCGCCTTAATGCAGCATTGTCGACTGTGTCTTCGAAAGGTCTGCCATCAGGAAGAATCTATAATTTATCATATCTTATTGATTATTTACTTTCAAATGGCCAACTATTCCTTCATAAATTATGTAGCGATGTGCATTGAAGGTATCGGAAACTGCAATGCGAACACGTGGAAGATATTTGAGCACACGCATAGGCTAGATTAAGAAAATGGAAAGCTTGTATAAAATTAAAGAGAAGAAAATATAATGCATGTGTTTCTTCAACACACGTGATAAACAATATTTATCATCCTACCATCCTGACATGGTTAGGTAAGATTTTTGAAACAAATCTGTGGTAGTCAATTATTACCAATACTTGGATTACTTTTAGACTGCTATCCGAGTTTTTCTGGAATACTGAAAATAGAAACACTTTACAGGCTTAGATAAAATTCGTTCGTTTAAAAGCACTGTCTCATATTCGTTTTGTGAATGAGTTTATGAAATTATTCAATTCATTTTCAATTTTTTTGAATATAATACATGCTTATTGCATGCTTTGTCAAAGCCCTAAGTAAAGTTATTTTCGTTCGAAGAATGTTCCGTTTCGTCAGCACTTTCACATGTTTGTAAAAAATTCTAAACTACGATTCTATCCCCAATGCTCCACCTTTCACTTACCAACTTCCTCAGCGAAGCTATCAGACATCTTTACGTCGTACTATCTCTGCTATCATCTCTAAACATGCTGCACATACTTCGTACAACAATCACAATTACCTCTATTCTTATTCACCTCTTTCGGCGGAGTAAGTGCACTCATTAGTATCATTCACTCCTGAGGTCTAAACTAAACGAGAGGAAACTGTTCCTTCATTCGCTTCGTTTATGTCGCTACTTGCAGTTTCTTGCAGAAGTCGCTACTTGCAGAAAGTAGCGTGTTTCTTGGTAAGAATTTAACGATTTGAATATTGGCGATGGACGGTTCTTGGAGGACGGTATTATTCGATACCTCGAAGCGATAATGGTAGCATTGGTCAGTAACTGTTACTAATGAAGAAAATCAGGCTAGATCAGGAAATATTGCTAAACAAATGTGAAGTATGCAAATAATTTTACTACTGCATACATACACAAAAAAGTACTCTGAGGTTTATATTCGCTTCGGAGAAGTTATGTAGGAATTGGCTTAAGATGTATTTCAACAACAACCTTTCAGAAGTATTCAGTGATCTGATTAAGTTATACATACTTATTTCAAGCCATTACGGAGAATGGTCTATTAAAAATTAAACTGCACAATTTCAAATGCTTTGAACGATCACTGTCCGATGCGTTGATTACAATAATATGTCTTTCGTACAATTATTAATAATATGCTTTAAGATTTTATGTATCAAACCTTCGTTAAAAAAATAACTTACCTAGTAGTATTTTGTTTCTCTTGAAAGGAGGTGACATTCGTGACATTCACGAATAGTACAGCGTAGAACCCATCCAGTTTAGTAGTTTTTATTTTCTGTGTGATGAAAAACGAACTTTTCTTTTTTTGCACCACGTTATATTAACGCCTTTTTTATTTATTTATTCTTCGGTCGTATGTGTGTTCAATCATTATGTATGTATGTTAACATATCATGTATTCCCGAAAACAATGTAAGCTCTTTTATACCACAACACCTACTATATTTAAATATGAGTCGGTCCGTTATTCTAAGGTTTAAAACAAATCTACTAAATTGTGTTCTCTGTCAGATACACTACGATTTATGAAATGCTTGCTTCGGTTTGGAAAAGAGAGCTTATAGCTTAATTAAGTAACTCCTAGGTAGATTTTTTTTCATACAATCAAAAATGTATCAAACTTAGCATAATTTTTAAGCACGTTTCCAAAACACTTTAAAAATGCAGTTGGATCTGACGGATCATTCCTAACAAAATTGTCCGAAGCCAGAAGCGGTGCGATGTCAACATGAAAATGAGGCTGCCGTGGGTAACATACTATGTACACACATTACCGAGCAGCTCGGAAAGGCAGATAGTACACTAACGGACAGGATAGTACAGAGACCAAAGGCACTGTATGTGCCCGAGTCCAAACGAAGGATACTGCACATATAGCAAACTGAGACGAGTGAGAACCGCTCGGATTCGGTAAATAACCGGCCGTATTATGTACGCCTCGGGTCTTTTGAAGCCGAAAAGCGACTCCGTTTGAGCCAGTGTCAGTACTGAGCGCCTGTATCTCTGCGCGGCGGACGTCGTGTGGATGATTACGACGACGGCGCAGATGACTGTGGCACCGGTACGCTAAGGCAAACGAAGCCTTACCCATTTCATATCCTCCACCTCATCCTCGGTACATACCTCTGTACACATTCCATGGATAGCTGTTGCGATTGATTCCAATAGGCTAGTGTACAGCCGCATCCTGAAAATGCTGGCTACCCAACTCCTCACACGCCGGTTGAGAATGCTAGTCACATTTACTAGTGCTCAGTGGTACGTTGCATATCCGGCAAGACAAGCATAAATAGTTTACCGAACTATAATTACCCTGTGGTGAGTGATAAGAGAGTGTGATCAACAACGTTTCATCCATAGAGCCAACCATACGATCATCTAATTTTGAACCGTTAATTAGATAAAAAGAACGAAGAATTAAATGCTGCTACGAGTTGTTTCAAATATTACATAATAACTTTGTTTGACAACTGTACCACAGCATTGGGCATTCACAACTATACCAGTTCATTGAGTTATTGGGAAACATGAATTCAATGTGCATTATGAAGCGTTAGTGAGTGATGGTGAAATTTAGATCGTGGACTATCGAAATACTGCTAAATTTTTCGGAAACGAAAAGTGCATGTGATAGAGGGCAAATTTTTAGCCAGTGGAATTGTTACCGATAGTTTACCGCCCACGAATAGTTCTGTCATGGTTGCAACACATGTGACCTGGGCCCTGGGCGTAGTTGAATTCATCATGTGAACATGTGCATTTAAACGATTCTCAATTGATCCTAATTAGTGAAAAAACTACTTCAACCAAAGTTCATTGGCATTCAACATTCTTTGTAGAAGAAGTTATACCAAACATGCCTCAAAATTAGTAAAAAAAACTATGAAATGTTTGGGCTAATGATTTGATGACTGTTATGTAGATGGTGGTATAAGTGGTACTGTTAAGTTACATGGTGTTGCAATACGCTAAGTCCAACGTTGCGTACCACAATGGACATTCCAGGTGTTACAGAGAGATGGGAGCTAGAAATGAATCCGCTCATGAATGAAATACAAACTGAGCATCGGGAAGAGGAGTATTTTCATCCACAAGAGGTAGGTATAAAAACTAAAGTTCTTTTACCGTTTTCCAACTTGAGATCCGTTCTCCCTTCGTATTAGAACTTATATGCATGTTAATATTTGGCAAATTATTTATATATTTCGTATTTATTTTGAATACATAATACTAAATTAATAAATACAACTAAAAAAAATTGTATTACTATCTATTTTCTATCCTAAGATATTGTCCAGAAAGCTCAATATGCATGTTTGTATACAATATATTCAATATGTTCAACAATCTCCAACAAAAATCTGTAATTGCAAAACGTGTAACAGTTTACAAAGAAACGATATAACAAGTAGATGTTGTTTTAAAGCAGCGGTACATTACATTGTTTGTGTGGTTTCTTCGAATACCTTCAGGCATTAGGCATGTTGACGTACTTTTCACTTTCCAATCCCTTTTCGAGCGAAATTGCTGGTTATCCTCGTGAAACGACGGCTGGTATTATATCCCCAGTTTATTATGAAGAGCAAAACAAGCAACCCAATGATTTCACAAATTTTTAGAATCGTCGGGCACGACGCTGGTTCCATTCCGGCAGCACCCTGTTCTAACAACTTTATTTTTATTAACCCATTTAGATCATTAATATTCCGCACTGTTATGCCTTCCTATCCGTTGTTCATTCCAGTACAACACTTCTCTTTAATAAACATCTTACTTTTAAACTTTTCCTTCGAAGCGTATGAAAAAGCTAAGAATGAAAAGGTATCAAATAGAGATGCAAATTGCAATGTTAATCAGTGGCCCTGTAAATTAAAATATTGTAACGGATGAACCTTTTGTATGCATTAATAGATTGCTTTCTAAACGGCATTTCAATAAATACTGTAAGCAAACATTAGGTTAGTTATTATTTTACAATGTTTTCTTCTCCTATATTTGTTCATTAACCATTGACCAGTTTATAAATTATTCTTATGTGTAGAAAATGTAGTATTCCTTAAATATCTACTGCAAGGTAATAGTAATTGCAAGTGCTTGAATTTTTCATAGCGGATTTGGGTTTTAAGTTAGTAAGATTAAACAATGTAAACCGATAAATTAATGTTACACAACTACACAGTGACCACACAGTCGTGAGAAAAATGTGTACTAATTTTAGATACAGAAATTGTACGTCCAACATTCCAACAACATCCAACAAACAACATTTTTTGTTGTGGCAAATAATCGGTGACACAACGAGTAAAAAAACCATGAAGTACACAACAAAAATATGTTCTCTGGTTGGGTCAGAACTGAAGGTACTTACAGGAGGATGAGAAAAAATAACCGTACAAGAAACGCGGTAAACCACGATCGTTCTGGTAAATGTCCGATCATCTGATAAAATCGTAAACCCAGCGTAAAACCGGAACGTACTGGTCCGAAGCACCGTCATTTGTATCGCCTATCGGAACCGAGCAGGACGGTGTTTCCTAACCCAACCTTCTCTTATCGTCGGTCCGTTTCATTTACCGTCTCAGATAGGGATGGGAGAACCGAGTAGAATAAATTATTGCTCATGTACGTACACTTGTCCGGTAGCCAAAACCAACCAACCAACTTTTGGCATCCCGACCTCCATCTTCCCCATCGACAGCATATTCCATGCATCGACCGATGGGAAAAGGGAGGCCAGCGCCAGCATCATAGCAAAATTGTTTGTAGTTAAAAATCGCCACAGCTGGTTCCAATGTCCAGAGCAGGGTTCAGGGAAAGAATAGGAACATTTCGGTGCCAAACCCTTGCGGCACCATGTTCTTTTTAATGCTGTCAAATTGTGGGTAGCTTACCACAGCAACAGAATTATAGCGAAACATCCATATCTAAAATGCTACATTTGCATAATCGCAGCATTTTTAAGCTTATTGTAATTTTACAAATAGTCCACTGGCCGAGCAATTGCTTAATTTGATTTTTTATGTCAGACGAATAACGAAGAAGCAAGACTAGCCTTTGTTCGAAGTTTTTCTAATTTAAGTAAAACGAGACATAAATATATCTATCCACAAGGATATCTCAGTGTTTGTGCGTGTTACTTTACAGGAATGTGTTGATTTTAAAACAATTTTATATTAATGCGAAATTGAAAACATAAAAATAAATTAAAATGGGCGTCACCGCCGAATATGTATGACAGACAACTGCTAATTGAGTGTGGATGGCAGTCTGTGGTCGCTATTTGGTCATTTCAACCGGATGGAAAACCCGGATCCGATTCGCGATCCGTTCATGTCAGTTTGTAGTTTCCGCGTCAATTGCTCAACTTTTGTGGGTTTTTCGATCTATCAAACCCGGATGCAGAAATGCTGGGGGCACACATGTCAATCCGACGCCGGATAAAATGGAAAAAGTGCGGTTTTCGCCTATGCCAAACAACTGTTTTTAAACTTTCCACACCACTTGTCAGAAAGATGTCACATAATTACATCCATCGTTCGATATGCTTAATTTCACTTTAATCTATGGATATTGTAATGAGTGCAAATGCTTTACGCGGCATTATCTATGTATTGTGGAGGATCTATCAGCGTACAAAGGTTTCACGACGTTCTATAAAAACATTCATGGACTTATACGATATCAGGATATGCAAAAATTATATAATACACAATGATAGATGCTGTCAATGTGATGATGACAAATAAACCATTGAATTAAAGTACATATAATATTGAAATAGATTTTATGCCTGACCAAAACCATCACTACCATCCGCAAATATAGATATCACACAGAAGTCTTTATCGCAATCACCAACATACAAAACGAAAAAAAATTCAACTGCACTACATGTTTACTCATGCAGATAGTTTTTCCTGAAACCCATTAATTCCGCGTAAAAATGCAATTTACACCAAACCAGATTTTTTACGTCTGCATGTTCCAACAACAGCTCATCCCACAAATTTTGGTTCTAGTGGCCTGCAGCCACTGGTATAATTATGCTGATCTTGCGATCTTTTTTGTTTGTTCGATGCATTTTTTTCCACTTCTCATACCGCTCAATGCACACAATGCATACATAAAAGATTGACTTTAAATGATTTTTTGCGTTCGCTTCGGCAATAATTATATTTCAATTTCACCGACAGTACAACACTGTTTTATGCCGCTACGCCGTGAAATCCAATTGATTCTTTCGGTGCGGTAGTTGTGGTGGAAGGAAGTTAGGTGGAATCGGAATACAACGGATATGGTAGAAACATATACAAAACCGGTGTTTCAACCATTTCACTTTGGCCAGGTACCAGCACAGGGCGGGTTTCGATACCATACCTAGGTGCAGAATGAAATTCACAGCACTACACACAGTCGAAAATCATTAAATAATGATCTGATTGAGTCGTGATAATAGTAAAATAAAAATATTGATCCACACAAATCGCTGTAGTGTGGTGCAATGCGCTGCGATGTGTGGCAAAAGGTACTGATGGAAGAATGTATGTTCTCTGCAAAAAAGTAAAATTGTTTGCATAATGTTTAAAATTTTACAACATCAATACGGGTGAATTGATGAATGGGTAACAGTGAATCTTTGTCCATCTTTAATAATCCTTATCTTTAAGTGCTCGTGTGTTTACCCCGTGTGTTTACTCGTTAGGTAATATGCATGATCAATTGATGGAAACCACAAAAAATTCGCATTACCGAACCGTTCGCAAAAATTCGCATTATCGAAATGACTAGAAATATGTCTTGAAAACAATTTGCTAATTACTCCTTTATAGACAGACAGATTACAGACTGGTGAATCAGGTCGATTGCAACCAAAGCGAAATATTCACTATCCAAATGGGACCAGAATGGGATAAAACACATAATAAACTGATTTTTCAACAAGGCAACGCTCGACCACACATCCCAAAACCGGTCAAAAGCTATCTCAAAAATATCGGATGGGAACTGATATCCCACCCACCATGTTCCCCAAATATTGCTCTTCGTACTACTACGTGTTCTTGTTCGTTCGGCACGAATTCCAGGAATCACCGGAATGATGGAAGAAAGTAGTAGCTAACGACGGACAATACTTTCATTATTGGTCATACACTTGTGGTCTGATATTTAGTTGGTGTATTAAGGCCATAATTGTCGAATAAAAACCGCACGAATTAATTGAAACTGCTGCTACAAAAAAGTACTGTTTAAAATTTCATTAGAAGATAATATCATAAGAATAATTCCATAATTTCATACAAAGCAAATGTAAACGGGATTGTACAATAAGAAAATCTATAGTCCAGTACAAGTGTTGATTTCTACTACAATTAGCAAACGTTTACCAACATAAAGCCATACTGAAATTTGAAACAAAGTTATAAATATGTTAAGGAGACTAGAAAATTTCCTCATTTTTTTAGGTCAATCTGTTTCCTTTGCGAATGCGGCTGTATATAGCTTCCTTAATTTAAACAACTGAAAACTATTAATTTTATATATATATAATTTTATATATATATATGAGCTTGAACTACTTATGAAGGACAATGCATTTTTTTTCAGGCGGTATTCGCAATGGCCATATTATAATGGGGTTTTGTTAATATACCATTTATGCTTCAATTATTTCATACGTACAATGATTTACTTCTTAACATTCACTTTACAGTTAATATACAGTACCGATATGCCGGACTAATGTACTTGTGCCATTGTTGATGACTACTAGCGTTTCGAAGCAGATGACAGATTGGTTTATCTTCCGAATAACTTATTTAATTTATTTTTAGTACATTTTGCTCATACATAGAAGTATATAGATAACTCTGAGTAAGAGATTATGAAGGGTGGAAAACAATGCGTCAGAGGCTAATCACCAGAAACAATCACATAGTACCTTAAAGTTATATAAAGCGGTCAAACGCATTCAGATCACTTTAATCCACAGCGTGACACGATATGGGTGGGATCTGAACCGGCCCTCGCTGGCAAACATCACCGTTGTGCTTAAGAGGCGCTAAAGTGTTCTGCCCAGGAATCTCAAAACCACAGGAGTCGAGATCACAAAAAGTAAAGTGCACCCATTTGCAGAGAGAAATGAAATGCCGTGTATGTGTGATGGATTTTTTTCGTGTTTGCCGAAGTCCTCCCCTTACGTCGCCAGCGGCCTGTGTCGTGTGCATGTGTCTGCATTGCATTGCGTCGTTGTGTCCTTTTTGGCACCGAACACATGATATGTTTCCCTGAGAGTTGAACATAAAAAAGGCGCTACCGTTCGGGTACTTGAGGCGCAAATTAACGGTTCCACTCGGCTCCAAGGTACGACATCTCTTAGCGGGCAGATCGTTGCCCGGGAAGGCTGGGCGCACGATGAAATAAAAAGCACCGTCCTTTACCTAGCTTACGCTAAAAGCGGCACGCGTGACAACCCAAATAGCCTGTGCGGAAAGAAAAGAGCACAGATACTATTTGACCCATTTTCTCCACCACCAACTTCTCCACGGCTAACTTTTGGCTACGTACAGTGGATATGAGCGAGAATTTGGAACTTTTTATGATCTAGAAAAGTAAATGCACTTCCATTTAGACCAGTCCCAGCGCGCTGTTGTTTGAATAATTTGATTTAATGGATCCACAGTAATAAATCAAAACGAAATGTGAGGAAAACCTAGAACCTCGTTTTTATTATCAGCGGCAACTTCCGAACGTTTAGAATGTTTCGTCTACGGGTTGGTTTCAAGAAAGCAAAAGTTTAGGTTCCGGTGTTGGGAGCTTGCGAGTTGAGGTTGATGTCGGGATCTTCAACAATTAAGATGAAGATAACGGGACACTTGTTGCCGGTGCTTACGACTGAAGTTACTTCTGACCAGCAAACATAACCAACAAATCACATTTTGATGCTACTGGGACCTGCAACGCGGCGCTGAACAGGATAGACGACGGACTATCTATTTTTTATGGTTCTCTTTCGCAAGTGGCCACCCATGCACACAAAGCTGCTAGCTGCACAATAGCTGCACGCCACCGGATATTTGAATTGTTTTTATGCCCATGGGTGATAAAATTTGGTGTAACTGGGCGTGAGGAATCATAAAACAATTACCCTACGTGTTGATTGTGGCCAGCAGTAAAGGGGCTTTGGGCGAAGCAATACCATTCCTTCAGGTCTAGTGAAGTTCCAGAACTAAGTAGCTGCTTCCCGGGCAGCATCTGCTGTCTGTAGCGAAAATTAATTTTTCGGTGTGCTAATAATGGTACTCGTGTATCGTAAAATAACATGTGTTCGTTCGCAAGTCTGAGTTTGCTCCGAACAAGCCGAAAAACGAACCGTCGAGATAGTTTTGAAGTAATTTAATTTTGTGGCTGCAACCACAGTGCGAGGGAAGACTGTTTACCTCTTTCCGTTACTCGTAGTTTGTTTGTTTCACTACTGTATCAAGAATTGCTTACATAATTTGTCTTCGGCTTGCCTGTACTTGTTGTTAAATCATTTTATTGCTGTATTTATTATTTGCGGGACGGGACAACAATTTGTGAAAACTTTGTCGAAGAAGGTGAAGAATTCACAGTGAATATTTTTCTAGCTGTAGAACTTTTGTAGTTTGCTTCCGATCAATCATTTATTAGATCAATGCTGCCATCGCGATCCTATCTTGAAATGCAGGCATCTCTTCGGCAGCGTGGCGAGCAAGTGGGCTCGGACGGTGTCGTTACATAAATCCACTGAATCCGTCTGCGACTAAATGCCTGCCGCCAGTCTGACCCACATTATTTGGATCGACGCTAGGCTGCAGGACACTTTCCTAATTACGATCCCTATCAGTAGCAGACAGGAGTGAGTCGTCTGGACCCGGGGCGGATAACCGTCGAAACTAGAAACCATAAATTAATCTCTCCGTCTTGCGCTGCTGTCATCATTGAAATGTACACCGACCAGTGACGCATGCACTTCGCCTGTTGCAGGGTCAAACCCAGGCGACAAGCGAATCTCCGAAAAGGTTGATCTACAAAAACCCACCGGAAGATGAACATGGGCTTCCTTTTTGCGGTGCGGTTTCTACCTTCCGAGGACCGAAGGCAGACCCTTCGTGACCCTTCCGAGTCGACGACATCGTGTTCACCGAAACTGCGTTCCCTGGTCAACGGCGAATGCGGCTACCGGCACGCCATTGCAGCGCTGCAACTACCTGCCCCCTGTGTCCACCTCCGTTAGAAACCGCAGGGACGGGCAGCAGATTTTTGAGGGCATTTATAATCCACTAATTGTTTGGCGCCATCCATTTTTGAGTACTCTCCTTTCATGGAACGTAGCTTTTTGTTCTTTTCTCTGTCTCTGACTCTCTGTCTTTGCTAGCACAGCCGTCGTCGTCGCCGTCGCCGTCGCCGTCGTGGCATTCCTTCATAGCACGTCGTGCCCGTGCCTCCAGGGGCAGCAGGGGTCGCTTTCGCCAAGTTTTTTCTTCGAACACCCAACGTGTATCCCGCACGAGGGAATCGAAAAAGCCATCGGATGAACGACGTCTCCGCCTGGACATCGTCGCCATCGGGTTAGCTGCTCGGCCAGCATATCCATGTACGCTGGAAGGTGTTTTGCCTTGAGTACGGTTGCTGCAAACCACTTCCTTTATGTGCGCGCTTGTTAGGGCCCCCGCTTAGAGGAAGAGGGTTGAAAGTTTTCATAAAAATCGTGAAACTGTGCCTCCGTCTGCCAGCATGTCGAGGCCAGCATAGCCGGCGATGGCCGGGACCACGGCGGTGGGACACCGTACGCAAAACCGCATCTCTCGCTGCACTAACATAAAAGTTTTAGGTTTGTTTATTGTACGCCCCGTGCCTCGGCCTCATATGTTTTATACCTTCGTTAGTTACTTGCCTCTTCAAGCGTGCTGTCGCTCGTGTTTTGGGCGATTCGCCTTCCTTCCTGCGCTCACGGCCCATCGAAGGTTGTGGCCGCGCGCTTCAGGCTCGCTCGTTCGGTTTTTGTCATTCATCTGTTTTCCACCAAGGCGCCAACGTCTCGGGGAAGATTTTATTGTTATCGCTGCGTTGATGTTGATCATACAAATAAAATTATATTATTTTTTATTGGCAGTCAGTTTTGCTCTTGTGCTCGGTCGCCGGTTAATGTGCGAGGATGTCCGTTTTCCGTTTTGTTTCGACCGTTCCGTGGCCCATTCTCTCTATCTGGTTTTGTTGCGATACCTTCGTCGTTGTCTTCGTACCTGTCTGGGATGGACACCATCCACTCACCAGTACTCATCACCTACATTGGCCGCATCGCTTCATTCTCCTTCTCGGGGCTGCACCACATGCGGAGCGCCAAGGTCCCGATCGCCAGGAACGTGTCGCCGGCGTGGTCAACTCCGCCGGAGGTAAAGTTGTTGAAATAGCCATTATAAAAATCACATTTTTATGTATTGATTAATTGACGCTGTAAATTTTTCTGACGTTTCCTGGCCTTTTTCATCTTTCCCTTCCGGTCCGCCGAGGGTCCGTGATTGACATGCATTTCATCGGTGCGTGATTATGACACTCCCGGATGCCGGCTAGTCCGCATTCGATTAGCAGATTGTGACAGAATTATCGACCCCTAAAACGCCCCTTGACTAAGTTTCTTTCCAATTCAGGAAATTAATTTACCAGAATAAGAATGTAGATACATACTTTAATATTTGTAACATAAAATAAATGAATAAACGAATCAATGTAGTACAGTAGTTCGTATTTCGACGAATAATCGTAATGCAACATCAAAAACTGTATGAAACCTCACCAATTCAAGAGAAAGCCTTCGGCAGATCACTTCGGGAACTATCAAACGCTCTTGCTAGTTGAGCCAGGTCCCCAGTGTTTTATTTAGCCAAAACTTGCTCAGATGTTGAATGTTGAAAACTAGTTTTTGTGCCTATTCCAGCAAAGTGGGAATCACCTTGAATTGGTGCAACGTGTTTTGGTCGCGGTTTGAATGCCGAATGAACAGATGCAAATGAGCGATAGTAAAACAAACCTTAGCCACTAACTAGGGCTGCAAAATGGGACACTTGTTGCAGTGCAGACACTTCCAACTTTAAGGTTCACACTGGATCTAGAAATACTGGTTTCCCAACATAAATATGCCTCTCCGAGATGGGAGTGCCCTCATTATTGCGGATTCGTAGCCAGCGCATTATAGAAACGGCACCTTTTGATGGATGCCTAATAAACAGCATAACACGGAACACAGGAACCGGCCACACTGCACTTCTACCAATTTACATAATCAATGTACCATCAACACTCCGGGGCACCTTGTCTTGCCGACAGTATGTACGACATTTAACGATATCAATGTTTCGGGAAATTGTCAATAATATTAGCGCATTCCGCAAATCTGGATGTGTGCCTTCGAAACACTTCAACACACCTTCAGTTCTCCCACAAAGGTTCACCCGTACGGTGTTTCCGGTCATTAGGATAATGTTTGCATTGACCAACAGTTCAGTTGTTGGTCGCGTATAAACAAATGAACAAACCAAACACACAAAATAAGGGCAATAAAATATGAGCGGACTAATCTATGAACGACGAAAAGCATGTCAGCCATTGGCCCCCGGGCAAGTACGTTTCTTCTGGCCTCACACTTCTTTGGGAGTTTCTTGAAACCGCTTGTCTGCTGTCTGCCTCGGAAACGATTTTAAAGGCCTTGAATAACACATTGCACACCGCAACGTTCACGGAAAACTATAAAATGTTAGTTTGGCTAAAATAATAAAACCTCTTCAAGTCATTTGTTGCACTTCGGGGGGTTGTTTGAAGGAAAAAAAATATGAAGAAAAATAACTGCAGAGTCTCGGGTTGGAGTAGGCATTGCTGTTTTATTGCATTTTCGTCTGTTACGGTGTAGCGCCGGCGGCGGGCTGGCAGGCTAGGTGCGTCTCCAAAAAGCGAAACCCGTCTCACCCATCAACCGCACGTTTGTTTTATATTTTTCCCTGCCGGCACTCCGGCATCCTGGTTGCAGTCGAGCGACCCACTCTGGTGGCGGCATTCGCGACGCACCGTGACGCCAGTTGCATCAGAAGGATGCTCCTCCGTGTCAACGAAAACCGGTTCAACGGGGCGAGTATGGCGCGCATTGTAGAACGGAGCGTGCCAGCAGCGCCGTAGAAATGACTAATTCCATAAACATTTATGTCTGTTGATATTGCACTTTTTATGATAAATATATTTAAATGGGCCCTCTGCGGTGAGACTGAGCGCTGAAATGCTGGGGGCAGCATACAAATGAATGCACCCAGCGTGTTCGGGAGCGCCGAAATTTCTCCAACGGTCGGCGGTCTGAAGCCTTGTTTCAGGAAAACTCTTATTTTATCACTGTCTTGTAGCCTGGTATGTGACCAATCGATACGAATAAATAGATATCAGGTACACGAAAATAATTTAACGTAAAATAATCATACCTATCCATTCTAAATGACGTGTAACAAATTAGATTATTATGTTTCTTCATTTCGCAATCAGTTTTCTTATTAGCCAAATTGCTACTTCTTGATAATAAATGTTAAAAAATGCATTTTATCGCAAAGTACTTCCGTGAACAGCACATTCACATGCTGTTGTAGAGTGTACTGTGGAACGTACGTCAATGACCATGGAAAATTACCATGGAAAAGCTTATTAATCAACGCGCCCTCAGCCAACTATAGACTAAAAGTGCACGGTAGTTTGCTCGATCACTATCTCAACTCATTTGTTGAGTTTGATTGTGCATGAAATTTGCGCAGCAGGCGTTTGACGCAAATCATGGCACCACAGAAAAGTATCGTGTCCGAACTCCGCATCTCCAAACTATTTTCTTACCGATGGAATTATTACATTTCGACAGGCTGCGTAATGCCACATTCCATTACTAGCCCTAATCTTTTCCGGTAAGTTGTCGTTTACCATGAAAAGATTGTACTAAGAAAGAAAAACCTCACAATCGCATAATCACCAAAGATGGTGAAAGGTAGTAAATTTAAAAGGTGGCTGCCAGTGAAGAACTTTGGCGCTCTCCGTATGTTTTCCTTGCAATGTCAATTATTGTCTGACCATGAGTGTTATTATTGTTGCATCATGTGAGCTTTACAATGCTGGTTTTCGTAGCCATTGTGTGTGGTACTACGCATTGTACCTGTTCCAAAACGAGACATATGGATACCGTTAACGCGCTAAACAGGTAGTGTGAAGCCAGATTCGGATTAATAGCGTGTGTTGTTGATACGCTTAAGTTTCTGCGATCGTTAGTCGAAGCTAGCCCTTTTTTGCCTCTAGTCGGAGTTGAGTTATTAAGGCAGTTTGGTGTTATGTAGATGGAAAATAATATATGGTACTACATATTGAGAAGGGCGTACAGCAATGCACAATGAGGGCACACCGAGGCGCGGATTTCTGGATCAAATTTAGTAACGGTGTATTAATCGGATGTTTCTCGTCTCTATTGTTGGTTTTTTACCAGTCGATGTGTACGCAAGATGGCTGCAGTTTTCAATACGATGCACATGAAAGTGAAATATATTTACAACACTGTTAACTGTTAAAACTGTTAAAACGAACACCGTGATGAGGTCAGCGCCCAAACAATCCCGTTACCGTAATAAATGAAGGTGTTTTGTATTGCTGTTTAATTATAGAATGTCATTTCAAAAGTCGAAGATAGAAGTATTTTATAAGAAAGCTTATTCCTGTGTCTGACCTGACCAGTACGGCTGAATGCTGCTAATTATTTAATTACTGTTTGGAGTGGCCTTGCCACCAACCTTCACAGTCCTATATTCGATAACAACCAATTTCCTTCCAATGTTTTCGTTTTTGTCTCACTTGGTGCACAAGAAAGGTTCGCCGCCATCACCTTCGATCGAAGCCTTGGAAGTTCTGAGAAGCTTCCAAAGGGGGTTCCCCTGTTGCTCGGTCGTCAAACGTCAAAGTAATACATCATCGTCATCAAACCGTTGGAATACCAAAAGGTGCGCACGGTTCATGGAGCGTACCCTTTCTTCCGAAAAATAAAGCGAAGGCACCCTGCGGGCCGCGGCGCAAACATCGCGACGTCTCCGACGGCTGGAGACAAGAACACCACCATCGAAGGATGATGATTGAAGAGAGTCGATTGAAAAGTGCGGCACTTTTATTGATAATCTAGTGCCGTGTCAACCGCCGCCACCGCGCTTCACCTCCGTCTTCTTCGCGGTGGTTCACGCGCATCGTGCCGCGTCAAACGGCGACAGACGGCCAATCAATATTGGTCGCTCGTGCACCGTAGAGTTGACTGTCGCTAGATGTCGCCGTTCCGTCGTCCGCCGGCTTGCACGGTCCCTTCGGTCTTCCGGGATCCGATGGATCAATCGCCCCGTCAGCCGGGGCCGGCCACGCTGATGGCCGAGTGGAACATGTGTGGAAATTGATATTTGACGTGGCTGTTGTTTATTCTGTTATCTTTAATTCATTTACCGAATGTTTACGCCCCATGATAAGACACCCCCGCACTGCGATGCTTCAACGCCGCTCTCGAGCGTCCCAACGTGCAATTGCGTTGTTGCCCGAAGAAGCAAAAGTGGCTATCCAAATGACCACTTCGACAGGTGGAGCACATAGTAGTCGCAGGATCGGACATTTTTAATCCAGTTTAAATACCGGACGGAACTCTCCTAACGAGCTTTCCCAATTCGCCCGAAAACTTGAAATCCGAAAGACTCCAACGATGGTAACGAAAGGAAGAGATTTGGTACATGGTTCGAGGAAAGAGAAAGAAAAGTCTCTGGCAGCGCGTGAGATTAAACGTAACGAGGATACAGGTGAAATGGATAGTGTGTAGGTGGAAAAGAGGGGGAAACGAATGAAAAAGACATTAGTCAACCCTTTATTTTGGGAAAAGCTGCCCTTCATTTTTTGGCTTTCAGGTGTCCTTCAATGCATTGCACCCTTCTTTGCTGCTCCGTATATGGATCTGGGACGAGTGATGTGTGTCCTTTTTGCTCACTGTTCAATTGCTGGTGCGTAGTTTGCACGATCTCACGTAGTAAACCTAAGCCGATGCATTTTCGTGCTGGCCGTTGGATGAATTTTGAACCCATTAGAAATAGCTATGTTTCTGATTTCATTTCTTAAAAAAAAATCCGTTTCATGATGGTGAGATGATGGCGGTAACTTTTGTTGAACGTGCCACTTTAGTGACAGAGGTTCTCAATCGACAAGGCAAATTAAAAGTATAGAAGGGAACATTACCATGAACATCACTGTTCTTCGTGCACTGCTATATACCAGAAGTGGCTTTTTATGTTTATGTTTTATGTTTTAAAACAACCTTGCGTTTTTTACATCAGAAAAAATCATTTTACTCCATTACTTTGGATTTGGGGCAACTAAGTAATGATTTCTTGTATATTTCGAAATATATATCGTTCGAAAATATTGCTTAAGATTTTTAACTTAATTAGTAATTTGTGTACAGATAGGAAAGCCTCCGCTAAAATAGCAATGGGCAGTAAGGAGGCACTGATGGGCTGTATTCATGATTGGCTTGTGGCTCTTTTCATGAAAGGAAATTTGTGTAATAAATTTGATTGTTTTTCTTTTTTCTCGCATCCGGTGCATTGACCACGGTAATACGTAAAAGGTTTCTGGAGCTCCACAGGATGGCTGAATGGAGGCGAAAGTGCTTTGGCAGAGAGTCCAGCGGAAGTCTTAGTAGCTCGCGCCTTTTGAATCGCCTAAAACATCAACGCACAGAAGAAGCGTTATGTGTTGTTTCATCTTTGACTTTATGGTATCATCAACTTAATGGTTATGATTTATGATTAATTAATTACCGCTCTCTCATCATCCTGCCACTGAATAATAGCGTTTCATTAATTGACCGGAATCGACTGTTCCGGTTGGGATCAGATATTTTGTTCATTTTTGAGCTTCATCTTAGTTTGTGTTTGTAGAACTACAAAGAATACTAGTTGTAGAGTTATAGGATGCAAAAAAGTCTTTTTAGTTATTCGACTTTTCAACAAATAAGGTGTACCACACTGTTTCAGAATTATTGTCAAAAAGGAATGATTGATATATTTAATCTTAGCTTCTCCGCTCTGCGATTTTCTTAAACAATTATTTTAATATTAATAAAAGTGATCCCATAGTTTGAAGAATGTGTCTTTTTCTTGCTTGAAAGAAGCAAAGCCGAAAAATTTGAATTTTATACGAGAACAGCAGGTTGAACTAGGTTGTTTAAACTAAACCTCTAACCTCTTTATTTCAATATCAATTTGTATTTGTAGCATGTATTTAAAAAATGTCAAATTGTTTTTGTAATTAAAATATAACAAATAATTAAACATCAAAACCTTAAATCATTGCTGATTTGCAGATTACAAAAACAAGCAACGTGCAACATACACGAAATGCAAACCAACATTGTGGCATATTACCCGGATAGCGCTTTGTTCTGTAAGGGTGTTGTGGCAAATAAAGCCACAAATACGTCGCCAAAAATCACAAAACAAAGTGATGCACAACTTTGAGTTCGAAAAAGAGTGTCAAAACTATGCAATCATAGCTGCAAACCCGAAGAAAAGGAGAGAATGAAAGAAAAAAGAGAGAGAGAGAGGTTGAAAGAAAGAGAAACAGGAGTGAAAAAAATTGAGTCGACGAAGAAAACAACGCTTCTCCGTTGTAAATCTCACGCTGCTACAGAACAATAAAAGTGCCAACATAAATTAAGTTTTTCTAGTCTTTTGGGACCTTTTTTTTGGTTATTTCTACCAACCAGTTTTTTCACAGCAACGAGACCGCACACGTTCCGATTTTTACTTTTTGCAATCTCTGTTGCTCTGTTGCGGCCTGCGTGCAGGTTATACTATTCTGCAAACGGCATGACAAAAAACATATGGACCATCGGACCATTCATCCGTCGAAGGGAATCAACAGAATCATTCTGGGGACTTTGGAAATGGAGGAGTTTTTCTCGTTTTGTTTACGAGTAGATGTTTTGTCTCTTGGTTTATGATTCGAAGTTGTTGTTGTTTTTTTCCCTTATCGCTTAGCATGTTGTTTTGGCCCTGTTCGCACCATGCTCCGTTATTGCACACCATTGTTAGAAATCTTCCAACTACCCCGTGGCGAGTGGTAAATTCTTTATTACAGTGGGCGATTTAGGGTCGCTCATCAGCAGCAACAGATCCATTTCAGGAACGTGACAGAATATGGTGTTCGATGATCAGTTTTGGTTTGTTTTGGTTCGGTGTTCGATGCGGGAATGTGAAACATTCGGTCGATCTGCAGTGGGTTCGAAATTTGCTCGAATGAGAGATCATTTTTCACCACGCCATGGATATGAAGCACCTAAGCATACTCATCATCGTTCGTCCAGGTTCGCTTTTTGTTGTGTTTTCTACCTTTAGGTTTGCTCAGCATGAACAAATTGTCAACAGGTAGATTGAAAGGCCCTTCTTGGAATAAAATAACGATCTTTTGCCCAGCGCTTTGTGGTCACTGCGAAATGTGCGAGAGAATGGAATCATCGTTGGTGGTAACTTAGTTGTTCTATGCGATACAGTCGTAGTTGCACAAATATGCATTTCATTAACAATTACATAAAATTTGGGATTCAAGTTGATGCACTGTAAGAGTTATGTAAGAGCATTCGTTGCTGTTTTAATATATCTGTATCTCTGATATTAATAATACATCTCAATAAATGAAACGACGTACGACGTGCTTTAATTTATTGTTCCGGTTCTAGCACACTGGTTCCTGTTTAGCTTATATTCGAAGATACCAACACCACCAAAGTAGGTGTGCTGAGTAGTGTTGATGAACGTTTGTTTCCACGTTCTGACGACTCTTCAGCGATTGAGCCGTACAATGAAAACTAGTGCCTAAACCACCGTACTTTAGTTTCTGTACCGTAAATTCAGGGATGGGTTTCTAATACCGCCCCGTAACGGAAACCAATAACAGTCACTGGGGGCCAGGACAGCGGTATCAATTTGCAACGTACAATTCTCGTAAGCTCCCTCAATCGAGCAGCAAGGCAGCCAACGATGGCAATCAGTCCACTCTATTGCCCGTTTGATTGTCCCCATGGAATGGCTATCGATTGCAAGAAGACCAGAAGACGGGTGGTTTTGGTCCCCTACTGAAATTTGGTGACCAACCGGTAGCAACGTCACACATAGTGCTATGTAGGATATACTAGACTCTATAACATGCCTCCTTAAAAGATTCTTTGCCCTCATTCTGTTTACTTGCTTGGTGTCGTCTAAAATACTATCCGGCACAGCACGATGGGAGCTAAACCTGTGAAAATATACACTTGTCGCGAGATGCTCCATTAGAGCGAGCAGGAAGTGCTTTGCTAAATGCATCGGTTTATCTGTAAACAGCAATACCTTGTTTCGCTGCCTGATTCAGTTGTGCAGTTAAATCTTCGATTGATTTGTTTTTTCTTTACTCTTCGTTCAACTAAATTGACAACCATGTGTAAGCTGAAAGTATGAACAATGTCGAACAAATAGACATATCATATTAGCGTAATGTTCATTATAATTTAACGTCAACTATTTTTATAACCAAACATACTATAGAAAAACAAGAAAATTTGTCCAGCAACTTTCCAAAGCCTCCAGTCCAAAGCCTTTCTTTCTTTCGCCCTTAGTAAAAATGGAAAACGTATCAATTGCCTACTTCTTTTAGTGTTTTCCTTGTTGATTCTAATATATAGATATACGACATTTCTAAGAGATTTCTGCGTACACTGCAGTTTGATATGTGATAAACTTATTCGCGAATTTGTTTCTTGCGTTACTTGTCAGAGATCGTTATTTAAAAGAGGTACCTTCGTATTGTACAGCAACTTACACCATTGTTCACGGATGTAGTAATGGATGCTACGGCGTGTATGAAATTAGCATCTTCTTTTGGGAAATGTTAGACGAAAGGGCAGCTTTACGAAAATCTGGTCGGAAAACGAAATGCCCCATAGGGGACAGTGCACTGTACCCATTGGGGAGAAAAAAGGCCAAAACGCAAAATGCTACATAATGCACGGCAATAAAATTTTTCGCCCTATGGCAATGACAACCGAAACCTACTTTTCGACCGCCGCAAGTCTCTTCAAATGCGGAATGGGTGAATGTGCCCTATCACAGCCCACTCTGGTCGCCAACGAATAAGTGTTGTTCCGTGTCACCTGGAAATGAAATCCAAGGGATCGTTGTAGCTCAAGGATCACTAGCACTAGATGTAGTATGAGCTGCCTTGGAAGTGGATCGAGCATAGCTGTCAAGCCGCACAGGAGGGACGGTGAGAAGTGACAAAAACAGTGTTATGCTGCAAACAAAATAGGGAGAACTAGAGTACATCGGACTGATGAGGGCTGACGCAAATGCAGGACACGGGAGCCTTCGCCTGGAACGAGGCGATACCACAACCCAAATCCGGCAATTCTTTTCCACTGTTGAATAAATTGTCTATTTGCACTCCGTTTAGGATTGCTGCTCAAGAGGGAACAACCATCACCATTGGTGTGAGAGAGACAGATGCGCGTTTTGTTGCTCTTTTGGGTTGCATTTGTTTCGCCGGATGAGCTCGCGTCTGCGAGAAGGCACGCGAACTGTTCCCAACACATTTAACTAGGAAGAGGACACGGACGCCCAAACCGCCGAAAGAGGAACCTAGCAGAGGGATAAAAATTTGTTTACTCATGTTATTAAGACAGACGATGTAAAGATGATGTTAATCGCCATTTGATGGGATTATTTTATTTGGTACTCGCGCCCGAATCGGTTTACTGAAAATCATCGCTGAAAGTGATTTGTTTAGATTCCCGCTTCGCGCCACATTTCCCTCGTGGACACCTTTTCCACGACGAACAGGTTTCTGATCGATTCGGGTTGCTTTCGTTCGAGGTAACATTGGAATAGAGGAAACGATTTGCGCGTGTTGCCCACTCCTAACGACCCTTGAGACGCTTGTTCCGACAATTTTCGGTTTTTGTAAATGTAATAAAATTACTTTAATGCTGAATTAAGATAGATGAAATGAATAAAACTAGCTTTATAATTTTACATCGTATTTAGACAGAAAAAGGCTTTCAGAGCAGCCATTTGGTGCAAAATACTTTAGTTTGAAAAGTATGACAACATACAATGTTACAATTGGTATAAAAATGAATGAAATGTATCGATTTAAAAGAGTTGCGATAAAGGCACTGTTTAAACATATGTATATCCTGATGACGTTACGTTAGGTAACAATGACACGTTTTTACGACATTTTACTGGCTTTTGAACGTAGAAAAGGTTAAATTACCGAGTGACATCTGCAATTGAAGATGACACTAAGTGGTCACAGAGTGTTGAAAACGTCGCAGCAAATGTTTTACTGACGACAAACGATCACAAGTTGCTCAGTGCTATCGTTCGCAGATCAATTCAAAGGTTTCTTGCAAAGGCGCAGACACGCAAAAGACATGTTGTTAGATTACAATGTCAATATTGTCTGATTTGTAAGAGTAGGAGTACATCTTTTTCGTACATCGTCGAAATATCGTGGCAAAAAATGGTGCTACTGTGAAATTCTATAAATTTACAGCCAAAGATAAAAGAGGGACAGAAGCAGGATAAATTTACACATGTCCAATTTAAAACTCTTCGGTGGGCTTCAGGTGCCCGTGGTGTCACCCTCTTTCTCAAGAACGGAAGGCGGCCAAGTCGTGGGCAACGACCGAACACGTTACCCAAATACCGCGCACGCCACCGAGCGTCGCTCCAGGCGGGAGGCAAGATCCATGTTCTACGGTAGCTCGAGAGAGGACGAAAAAGGATTGTCTACAGCCCATGTTATGTCATAGAACTATTCTGTATTCCCCCCCTTCATTCCGGAAACCCCTAGTTTCCTTCACAAACATTTCCCGACAACAAAACTCCCAGTCGAATTCGGTGACCGTTTCCCGGATTCCTGTTGTCCTGTCGGCCCGTGAACCGTTTCATCTCTCAATCAATGCGGTTGACTAGGCGCTAGGCGTTCCAGCGTGATTTATGCGCACTTTGCGCCACCAAATGTTTTGGTTCGAATGACGAAGAGCGGCCTCGCGGCACGGTCAACGCGAGGCTAGGCCAACGGAGCACATTTTGGGTCCTTTTTCCGCCTTGCCGGCAAAACGGGAACTGAATCCACCTGTCATCCGCGTTTTCGGCAAATATCGGTTCTCTAGCCTTCGGAAAATGGCGCTAGGAGAGTGAGCTCCGTGTCTGTGAGCACCATGAAGCGAGCCGTGTATCCTTCGGATGGTTTTCGCCGTTGAGACATGGTGCAGCCACCTGTGAGTGCGGGTTTTTTCTCAGTGCTGTCCAGGAGGAGAAAATGTGTTGAATGGAGAAAAAGGAGGTTTTTATCTTGGTGCGAAACGCATGAATGAAACGAGTCGTTTTGCTTTTATTTCCCTTTTCACACCACGCCGCTGAGTACAGCAACAACGCTGCGTTGCGTTTCGTGTGCGCAACCGCGACCGTCCGAAGTCCTTTGGCGCCAGATCCGGAGCGGTCACATTTCCTCACACACGGCAAGGGTTTTCCAGAGAACGCGCGAGAGAGCAGGAGAGCAAAGGCGGCCGAACGAGAGCATTCCTGAGCATCGCCTGCCCGTTATTCCCCTCCTTTTGCAAACAGCGCGTGATGGGCGTGGCCTGGCGTGGCTCAGCTGGCACATAACCCATTCAGGCACGGGGCGTGCTAGACTATTTATATAAAGCCCGCTGATTGGCCGATTCCCATACGCCCCGTGCTTCGAGGCAAGAATCCGGAGCAGCCGGTTGGTCGAGCGGCTGGGTTGCCGGTTTGGACTGGTTTTCGGGTGCTCGGATCGGTGGCGTAATTTAGTTTCTGGCAAAACGTGAAGAAGTGCGCATCGCTGCTGCGCGCGTGAACGGCCGGCACGAAATTTCGAAACTTTCGGGCCAACGAACGCCACACCGAGATTTGTCCGTTCCTCTTTCGTGCGCACGGTGTCCTGCGGAGCGTGTCCTGCGTTGTTGTCCTCTCTCGCGCTCGCCAGGGACAACGGCTTTCGGTTACGAGGTTAGTTTTCCCTCACACCTCCACCGCCCACCCCACGCTACCTTTCGCGCCGGCCAACGGATTCCTTCGTAGCACGAGCGTTTGTTTTGATTCGAGCCCAAGCGTGGCGCGTATCCTTGCACTCCGAAGCCTGCTGGGATTGCGACATCTAAGCCGTTATCTCTCTGCCAGTGCACGGGGCATCTTCCGGAGAGCGGCGCATTGTCACGAACGAGAGCAGCAGTGAGAAACCCAAAAAACCGTGACGAGTGAGCGAAAACACAGAAGAAACCAGCAGCAGTGAGCATCCTGAAACTCGTGAGCTGCTGGCCAGTGACTTTTACGGGAAGCGGAATGTTTGCTGGGAAATCGTCAAGGGCTGCCGCTTAGCAACGATCTTGTTGTTGTGACCGTCAGGCGATGTCAGCGATGACTTGAAAGCGCGCTCTCGACCATTTGACGAGTGCGGAAACGGGAAAACGATAGCGGCATCAGGAGCGCCAAACTACAGCATACAGAGGCTCCTGGCACCCACGATGCAGCTCCAGTAATTGGCCCCGCAGTCTGCTGCCAGTATGTTATCCCTGCGCACATTGCGTTGATTTTGTTGCCGTTGGCCATTCGCGTTCGATCGGTTTAGGTTTTCAGTGGCTGAATTGTCCTTCTTTGCCATCTCAACTGCATTGTTCCGCATTCGTCAGCTTAGTGTGTTTTGTGCCTGCGAGAGCGTGTGACAGTATGTGCATTGTGAATGTTGCTGGTTGGACTGGGTTCGACCAGGACACGGTACAAAACTAAGCTTTCTTCAATTTCTGTTGTGATTCCCGAACTACCTGTGATTCCTGTGTGCACCCTTTGCGAATTTTGTAGGCCGAAATTCCAAACAAATTATGCATTACTTTGAAACGCTCAGGACATTCAACTTCAACGTGAAGTCGTAGTGAAGCTTCTGCTTCGTCGTGAAGCGGTGTAAATTCTTCGCCCAAAGGTCAAGCATGGCGAAGCGACACGCCGGCACGGTTTCGGATATCGGTTAACTGTTTCGTGTGATATTTGTGCATGTGTGCGCCGGACAGGATCATGTATCCCGCCGTGCGTTTGAATACACGGATGTGCGTCGAAGGATACATTTCGTCGACAAGGACGATGCTTGTTCGGTGAAAGAAAGCGAAGAAAATGCAGCAGCAAAAAAGGCGGCATATTGTTGCGTATTTATTGATTTTTCGGTAAAGCTTGATAGCGCCACCAGTCGATAAAGCACGGCAGGAATGGGAATACTGTGTGCAATCTACAGTGTGTTTTGCGAAAACAAAATCGGGCACACCAATTTGCGTCGGAAGTAAAACTGTGCAGTTTTTCGTTGCATGTAAACAGTGATATCCAGCTCTAAAAAATCGTTTATGCCGAACCATCAAGTAGGTCTGTTTTAGGACCACAAAAGAAACTGGAAAACCTGTTCTTCTATTTCTGTTCCACACATTTCTACGAATTTACTTCGAACGGCTTAAAAGCGGAAGCGGCTAGAAACAATGGCTGCTTACGCACAATTCGGGTACACATATCCGCCGGCAAGTCAGGTAAGGATTCGTCCAGCACGTGTTCGTGTCCCTACGTGTTTAACTTTCTTTTGAAGTTTTATAATAAACGGTGCGCTATCAAGGTGAAGATTGTACTAATTAAACCGCACATCATTTGACCGTTGTGCATTCTATCGCTCCGCATCGTATAGTTTCTGGGGAAGAACGTGAAAGAAGTGATACGAATTTGGGAACATCAATTCCCAGATCACCAAACCTTTCATTAGGCGTACTGTGCGGTCCCTCATCCGAACGGAAGCACCATTCTCGGCAATGGGTCTCGTTTTTGAGGTGTTAGCATGACCGCTACCGCCGCCTGTTCGACACGATAAATGAATCTATAAAATTCAACTCCATCTGCTCGAACGAAACGTGCGCTGGCTTAAGCAATTGCAGGACACGCTATCTTTAGTGTCACCACGACTCAATTTTTAGTTTTTGTTATACTCGTTTTATTGACTCTTTTGGTTTCCCCTCTTTCTTTCGCTTTCCTTCTCTCTGCCCGCTGCCTCTCTCTCTCTCTTGCATGTCCATTTCTTCTTTCGATCTCTCTTACTCTCTATGTTGATTGTTTTCTGGTTGAAAACGATACATCCGTACAGTTTTCATAAAACTGTGAAATTATTCCCGTCACACACGTCTTTGCACCCAATTTTCAGTTGCTTGCACCTAGCGGGGCAAATAAAGGTTGAGGAGTGGAAAATGCCATCTTCATTACCGCTCGCCGTGCGTATGGCTTTTCACGCAGGGGAATGCTCACGCAAGCCCCCAGAACGCCAGCTACTTTCGAATGCAAGAACGGCCGCACACGGGATGCAACGCGCCCGGATCACGAAGTAATGGGAGCCAAAAAAAAAGGAAATAGAATTGGGAATGAGGGACAGCAGGAGCGAACACAAAAATGAGAGCAAATAAATCCGAAGGAAAAGGGAACAGCACCACCAACATGGTGCGAATGCCGCCCATGTCCGGGCGGGCGGGCAACTCCTGCTGGCCCACCGTATGTCTTCACGCTACGAATGCGACCAGCCGGGACAGGTCGAACAGTCGGTCGTCGGACTGTTGGCGGCAAGTGACATCTTCTTCCGTCTCGCGTTGCGCCATGCGACGGCGGTTAGAGCGAGCAGTGCAAAGGAATCTCATTTTTTCATCTTTAAGGAATCTCATTAATTAATTATAATTTAAGACGAAATGAACCATGCGACAGTTCCGTCGCCCCGGTATCGCGGTGCCCCATGGGTCCCGCCGGGCGAACGTGGCGATCGTGCCACATGCGTTGCCGGTTGCGATCGCCCAGCGCTGGTTGCTGAATGAAGATGCTCTCTGGTGGTACTTTATACTTCACCCGGGGCGGTTGGCGGTTTCTGGAAAATTGAGAGACCACATTGTGAGCGTACGCACATCAAAAGTATGTTCTAATTGAATTTTCTTTCTCCTCGGATTGCTTGGCACATCCCCGGAGGGCCATCATCTCCCCGAAGCCAGAGGAAGATTCGAAGGCCCCAAAAAGGGCCACGTTAGTGGGCATGATGATTATTTTTGGCCGTTCTCTTTGAACCGTTTTCCATTGATCACCGGTCGCGCGGTGTGAGGTGACCGTTCGATCGATCAACACGGGGGGATTCCTGGCTGCGAAAAATATTTTGCAGCTCGTAACGAAGCGAGAAGCGCTCACAGCGGGAGCGACGTAAAAACTTGCCAAAATCACGTACAAATCAATTTAATTAATTTACAATTAATTTATCAATGCTAAAACTGATGAATATTTATATTAGCCACGGGTTAGGCAAGAAACAGATTGTGCAAAGTGGGTAGGAAAGAACACGCACTCGGTTATGCGTTATTATGGTGGACGCTGCGTGGAACCTGAATGGAAGCGCCGGCTAACTGATTGAATATGCGCAAGGCAAAGTAAGACGGACGCGCTGAACACTACGGGGAGGCTTTGGTTGGCGATTAAACCACTGACTACACGCTGGTTTAATCGAATTAAAATAAATAATAACGAAACGACACCACCAGAACGCCGCGTGCGTTAATGAAAATGTTCCACATGTTACGTGTCGATACGCAAAGAAACGAAAACTTACGGCAAAAGCAATTATGATGTCAGTCCATAATGTTAGGAACGCTATCTTTATCGTCGGGTCGGTGGTTATAATTCCTCGACGGAATCCATCGACGGATAGATCGATGATCGATGAGTGTTAGATTACACTAGACTACTGAAGAGTCTTTAGCAGCTTAAGTAAGTGAGTTTCAAATCTGAAGTGCACCGAGAGGCATTCATTTTCTTTCTACACATAGAGCTGATTGCCACTTTAGTTCTGAGCTCAACGATCTTGTTAAAACCTTCTTGAAATGTGATCCAAAAAATATGTTGAAAGCTAATGTCCCAAGCGCTGCGAGAATTGCGAGAATTGAATCTGAAACTTGTGTTCGTGATATGTGCATGAAGAATGGTAAAAACACGAAGACGTGTTTAAGAACCCATCGCTGCAGTTTGTACAGCTTGACCTTCAACCAAAATTCATGGTGGAGATGGCACCCTGATGGTCATTTTATGAATGGGATAGAAAACAGCGCTGTGTGTCATGCTGTGAAAGGATGGAAATCCCTTTTCTGTTCACGGTTTCACGGTTTCGAGAGCGGTTGCGAAGTGCAAACTACACTTGACGTAAGCAAGTGAGGGATTCTTTAAGAACTTGTTCCTTTCTGTGTATTTTGCCCACACTGTTTAATATCCTTATTCGTTCCGTTCCTTCGACGCCGTGACGGGAAGCAAAAAACGTTGTTGAAAATACACCAGTCACTGCTTTACTGAAAAAGGAAATTTACTCAAGCGCTGTGATTTGGAGAATGCCACAGGATGATGTCATCTGCAAGCTGGAAACCGTACAAACGGAGCGTTATTAACAGATTTTTTCAATATCTTTTGGTGCAATTTCGTACGACAAATTTACCATTGCATCAGCGAGAGGCCGTACATTACCTTGGTGACTTACCTACCCCGATTTAGCTTTGCTGAAGGATGAAGGATGTCAATATTGAACCACTGCAGTGCACTCTGGTTCAGCGCGGTGATTTCAGGTGCAAATGTAATATTGGTCGGTAATTTTAAAGCAAATTTATACACTCTTGGATCCGGCTGCAGGATGCCTTCTATAATGTTCACACAGCATGGATTCAAACCGTAACTCTTACTTTTCTTTCAACAACCTGTTTGGAGACCAGCCAGCCGGGCTAGAGGTTCAAGAGTCCCCGGAACGAATCAATTATATTGCAATTCTCACGATACCCAATAGGGTATCGGTCACCCCGATCGGAGCCCGTCTCTGAATGGATTGAGTGGCATGGAAGCACCAATGATAGTTGGGCTGCGTAAAGTTCTCATCGCCCGCTGAATGTTCTCATGCGCTGCTACTTTCCGTAATCGGTTATGAGTGCCGGTTTGGTGTCTCCCCTATCAAAACGCCACGGCAACTACGACAATCGAAGGAGGACAGAAGGTTGATCGCTGCAGCTGGATACAACAATTTTACGCATGACCAATGATGAAAAGGGAGCCGTTACCATGATGGCGAAAAGGTATTACTCTTCCGAGTCCCAATCTCTGCAGATCTTTGCGTTTGCGTTCTGTGGAGCAAAACGCGGAAAACATTAACGACGGAGCGTCCCGAATGGGAGCAGAATGTCAACTGGCAAGGCAAGACTCGATCAGCCGGACCATGGAAAAGAAAACACTCCGACGCCACATCTCGATGAAAATTCCTTTCAATCCACACGCCTCCGCCGCACCACGCCGCCTGCGCAGCGGACGGGCAATTCCCTGTGGCCATGGTCGCGCGGTGCAAAGGAATTGTGGATTGCTGTTGAGCATTTTAAAATGATTTATTATGTTGCTGTTTACACTTTGTCTCAATCGTTCCCGGTCCTTGGGCGCGATGTGGTTTCGCTGCTGTACATACGTCAAATGCGCCAAACGCAACACCATGCCGCTCACTTTCCAAGCGCTGGGCCGGTACTGTCACAGTGTTATCAAAAATTCATATTTTTTAGCGCTCCTTCGGCCGCCCCACCGCTCAATTAATATTATCAACGAATGGCAGCAAAACGATGCGATTGGATAAGTGGAAAGGATAGAAGAACTTCGTCCGGTTACTCCGGTCGAGTTCGAACAACTTGCGGGTAGCAAAAACTACAAATAAACCGAATTTTGAATTAAAAGGCAACATCTTCCAAACCAGATTCGCGAGAAAACTACTGTCGTCGACTGGCACTCGACATACTGCCTTGCGGTACGTTGGCGGAGCGAAGCCGGGAATAAACAGGATACACAGTGACCAAATGTGACCATCTTCTCACCGTTTTATGTTTGCTCATAATTTGACGCATGAAATGTGGATTTTTTTGATTACAAAAGCAAAGCACGATGCGAAAATGCTGTCGGTGTCTAAACAATCGCACGCCAGTGTTCCCAGGGGGGTGCTCGTCTCTCGACAGCATTAACGAATCGTATCGCCTAGGATTTTTTGGAAACTAATAAGTATAAAAGCTTCGTGGCTTATAGAAAAATCTGCGTACCTGGGACAAAAGCATCCAAAATAACGAATATGATATATACATTGAAAATTGGCAAAAAAAAGGTTTCGATTATTAAAAGAGAAGAAGAAAACGATTCAGCAACCAATGAGCCAGGAGGATGGGTGATAAAAAGTAAAAAGGGGAACCCCCAAAGCCAGCGAACTGTTTGGAAACTTAAATTGATGGCGCATCCCGAAAAACTGATAACGATTCCAACAATCAGGATGGTGGCCGCCGAAGACGCGACGCACAAGCAAAGACGGAAAGGTTCAGTTTCCATCTTTTCAAATTAATAATTCATAGCGTTATAAAAATGTTGAAGATGATGTCAATAATTTAAGAGTATCGACAAACTCCCCGCCGCACCATTGGAGCTAGCAAAAAGGACACGTCCTCGACAGCCTCGCCGCCAGCGTGCTTTTCAATCGAAACATTTTTGGAGACGGCGCATCATTATGAGCCCCGGTCAAGATCAGCCCGGTTCCAGCCAAACATGAAACTGAGGCACGGAACAACCGCAATTTTTCTGCAAACCGCCCCATCGGTCCCGTTACAAGTCTCAATGGGCAGAACGGCGGACTTATTTGCAGTCTCAGCTCAGTCGAAAATCTTCGATGCGAACACAGTAACTGGTATCGAGTAAATTTGAATATTTTACTGTTAGTTTTGTTCAAGTGAAGCTGTGATTGTATACACCGACCACTAAATTACTTTATTCCGTCTCATTTTTTCCGGTGGCCTGTATAAAGCATAAGGCACGCTCCGGAACCCCGGAAGGTTCCACCGGCAAACCCGCCGCAGATTGCACACGTCGCTTTGGGATAAATTCACCGCGGCAGGTGGTGGCGTCAAGCGGCTGACGTTTAAACCACACGCATGATGGATTGTCCATTTGTCCGATAATAATATTTATATCTCAATTAATGTAATTTATTGTGAACTGATGGCTTCACCTCACCGGGCCGGGCAGCAGGTCGACCGGCTGGCAAATCGCTCGCCACTCGAGCCTTGTGTACCGAATGCAAGAGGCCCATAAGTAATGTGAAGTTCGTGCGTCGAGCCAGGCGTTTGCCCAGAAACCCAGCCAACCATATCACGGTATGCTTTTGCGTCGCTCTCTAGGGCGCTAGGGCGTTTCGGCTGCGAGAACTTCCTTCGCCGGGCGATTCGTCTGCGAAAGGTGCGAACATTGACGTCAAGGTATGTGGAATCTTCGGAACCACCACATTCGCCCGGTGCGCCCGGTTGCCTTTTTCGAAACTAACCCCGGGCGTCTTTTTAGTCTGAAGGTCTCTCCGTGGCCTCCTGTGGCTTGTAAAGCATAAGATTGATTCCCACTTGTTTTGAGCGATAAACGTCATCGGCGGCGTCTTTGGCCATCAGGGCACAAAGGGAGCTCGTTCTCGTATCCTTTCCCGAAATGGTCCATCGCCCGCGGACAAACTGACGATGTTACCGTTAATAACGATATTCGCCAAAATTTATTATCATTATTAGGGTACCGATCGAACCGGGCGTCGCGTCACCGGGCCCCAAGAAAAGGCACGGCGAAGAAGGGCCATTACAGTTGCCGAAGGGTGGACGATCACCACGATCGCCCTGGAACGTCGGGAAATGCATATGCATATTTTGTTTTTTTTTTGTTGCGTGAAGCACACATTGCTTGAGCAATATTGTGGCCAGCAGCCACCGTGTTGGGAGCTGGGCGGCGGTGGGCAAACAATTTCACGCGAAGAACAACAAACTCCGACCGAGGGAATGGCCCGGGGGCCTCGGGCCGTTCGGGGTTTTGGAGAGGAGCCACCGTCGCCGACAGTGTGTCCTTGGCGGTACAGCAGGTGAAGCGGTCTACGACGGCAGCCCAGGCCAGGAGCTGGCGTAATAAGAGAAATAAAAATGAATCTCCGGAGGCAGCAATTCCTCACAGGAACACCGAAGATATCAAGCCACTCATTATCGAGCCCGGCCGTCAATGGTCGATGGTCACCCGAACGTTGGTCGAAGGACGATTGCGCGCCGATCGCGGCGATTAGCGAGCCGGACGGATCGACAGGATAAGCCAGCCAGCCAGCAAACCCACGCCGTGAGTTGGGTTGGCGATGTAAAAAAAAGAACCGCGATAAAAGGCACTAGATTAAATGGACCCAGACGGGCATAGCTACGGGCCACGGGATCCGATCCGAAAACTTCTGTCTCCCTTTCGGTTTCGGTTGGTCCCGCGATTCCTTACTCCGTGGGGAGGACACAGGACAGCAGTCAGTTGACAGCAATAAATCATTGCCATGACCGCGCACACGGGCCAACCCGAGAAATCATGCGGCGCGATGGCGCACGGGAAAAAACCTGTCCGTCGTCCAGCACATCGTCTCGATTCCCGTCGCCCGTCGTCGCCGAACCGGCGAAGGTAAATGAATGTCTAGTTACTGTACGGCACCGCGTTCTTCTCCGGGGACTTGCCAAGGGCCAAGAATGCTTACCATCATCGGAGCGCCTCCAAGTCGCGTCCACAAGTCCCGTACCACGACGCGACGCACGGATTGATGCTTATACGACTTTCATCACATCAAAAAAGTGATATCATTATCGTTGAATGTTATCAAAATATTTCAATAAATTGTCAATAAATCGATTTATCTCAACAAATTTATCTCACATTTATAATGCGCAACAGCGCGTTCTCACACAGCGTCTCAGGGGCCGCCGGTTCTGGTTCGGGCTCGGTGGACGATCGATTTTGTGCCGGTCCGCGCCGGTAGCTGTCGGCATGGTTCGTAATAATTTCAACGCACTGTCGTTGTCATTTTTTTTTTTGCGTTTCATCTTCACTCTTTCTCGCGTCTTACCGCACCCGACCGCAGCATGAGGCTCGGGTGCCGAGGATCCGGTCAGGCGGTAATGTTTCGTCACGGTTTTCACCGAGGACCCCCGGCCGTTGCATACAAAAAACCCCCCGATGCATTGCCGGCCTTCCGTCCTGCCATCGATCGATCCGCGTCGGGTTCGGTTCCCTTGCACAATAAGGCGCAACAGCCACGACCCCGAGAAATCCATCATCGATGGCGAGGCTCGGCTGTGCGATGATGATGGCGTAATTCTGGAGCACGGATATGCGCCCGAGATACGCATCGCGCGGAAGCTAGCTGCTCCCGCCACGTTTCCGCGCCGGAGCCCCCCCAGCCCACCGTATTTTAGTCACTCTTATTATGTCGGGCTGGCGGATACACTCACACTTACGATTGCGATGGCCCCGGGTACGGTGTGCTCTCTCGAAGCAGATACGCTGCACTGATAAGCGCTTCCTGCTGCACACCGTCACCGCCGTGTTGCAGCGTTGTCCTTCCGTTCCGGCCACATGCTCCCCGGTCGGTGTACCGTTTTTGCAACTGACCTGTTCGGGGAGGCGCAAAAAAAAAAACGCAGAACGATCGCCGGGCGCAGCGCAAGATAAGCACGTCAAGAATGGGCTGTCGAAGCATGGGTACTTCATAAACCATGCTCTCCAATGTGCACGGTTCGGTGTATGTCAAAAATATTGTAACTTTCTGCCAGCCAGACTGGCACACGAGGCACGGGAGCGACGGGTGGCCTCAAGCTCTACCCGGTTCAAGCTGCAGCCTCGTAATGCACCAAATGTTTATTTTTTTTTGTGTGGAGATGGCGATATGAATACAACGGGGATTCATGGCCGCTCGGCGCAGCCATATGCGTGTAAGGCAAAGAAAGGCGAAAGACAGAAGTGACCGTTCGTTCGGAAGCCGTGAGCCGGAGGTGGATATCCTGATAATGCTGGCCCATAGTGCGGGATAATACCATACATTACGCTCCCGCTTTTCGGACATCATCGATGGGGGACTGTTTTAACACTCTATCAGCATGTAATTGATGAATGCAAACGAGCGAAATCGTTAAGTTTGACTTAATGACAAATAAATACTATTTTCGGTGCCCCCGAATTTGATATGCTAAACGTTTTGGGACTACCCGTCTATACGAAGCATTAATTTTGCAACGAAACCGAAACCGATGCGATGCTACAAAGAGTGTCTATTAAGATTGAGAGCATTATAAAACATAAAAAAAACACTCGCTTGTGGCGGCACTTTTGATGCTTCCAACGTCCAGCGTCCATGATTGATCCGATATGCCGATGAGGTGTCCGTTGATTATACCTCGATTGCCGTGTTTCC
>NC_071285.1:31952688-31977734 GCF_943735745.2 Anopheles bellator
TGCTAGTGCAAAACCAACGAAACAAGTAGCTAGTAATAACATTTATGACTACGAATTTGAACAATAAACCACTTTACGAGGCGGAATGATGAAAAGCTGGAACCGGAATGCTGCTATTAATGATAATGATGATGTGTGCGTCATTAGAGGCACTAAATTATTTGTCAAGAGCCAACGATTCAATGCGAAAGATAGTAGTGGACATGGACGTCGCCGCAATTGTGTTATTATTTGGGGATAAGGCCCATAAATAAAATGGTTACTTAGTGCCTCAGAAAGGAGGGGGGGACCGCAAGGATCGTTAAACAAGTTTATGATGGTTTTCAAGAGAGCATAAACGACGGGTCATACTAACTATGATTTGATGACCAATCAAACATCACACACAATGCAGCAGCAGAATTAAAGAGCCGGCCATTTGGTGGGAGGCCAGGACCCCCCACACGCCCCATGCAAAAGGCTCGCCTCGAAAAGTTCACCGCACAGACATCAAACACCCCGATGCCCAGCAATTAGCCTCCGAAGCAGCCGCTAAATCGGCCGCCGTTTGATTTGTAGAAAAACAACTCTATACAGTGCGGGGACGGTTCGCTTCAAACTCCCGGTAATGTTACCGACCGCTAAAACCGCATCCCCCTACTGGCGTCCGACTGAGGAAAGCGTAGAGGATTCCCAGTAACCGCGAAGATAAATCACAAAATTAATTCTGTTTAAGACATCGTTAAAATTAGTGCGATCAAATGCAAAACTGGCCCGGACTCTATGACAGCGGGCAAAAAAGCGGCAGAAGACTCTTCGGTAGCCTAGAAGCGAACACCCGAACGGCCGGGGAAAAGGCAAAAGTCGTAACGAGGAAGCGGAGAGAGGAAGCTGCGTGCCTGAAGGCGGGCAGGCGCGCCAAAGAAAAGGACCAGTTTCCCGACCGGGTATCTTGGTGAAAAACCTTAATTTCAATCGGAAGGCCTATCGACAGCGCCGCCCAAGACTGAGTTTCGCGCGGGAGCCCCAAATTTTCATTGCCTACTAAATTCTAATTATCAATTCGAGCTAATTGTTTCTGTTTCCGCGTGGCATTCGAGAGGCGTAGCGAATTGATTTGCATTTTGTGCGAGCAATCGATAGCGTGTACCGTCGCTAATAAATTACACAGCTTTGGAGCAACCTTTTCCCCGTTGCTGTAATTGCCTTTAAATGATGCGAAACCACCGAACGCTGTATTTTTGTGTTCCATTTTAAGGCGAAACTTTTGTTTCGAATTGAACGGTAAACTACAACTCAACTAGCGAGTGTGTGACAAATTGTTTTTCCGCCCCATTCGAACGGGGTTTGTTCAGCAAAAGTCACACCAAATTGCAAACAATTCAGACCGGTAACGGGGCCTTTGATAAGTGATAAACTATCGCGCTCGTTCTTGGCAGACCTTAGAAATACGCAGAAGGTTGCGTATTTGTGGCGGTTTATTTTTTCCGATAAAGCTGTTTAAGAACAACCCGGCCGTGAAGTGGCCGTGCCATGGCTAGATTACTCGATCCGATCTACCTGAGCCCCTTTCTCAGGGTTCTATGTGCAATCGATGATAACATAGCCCTCGGTGTCGAGAACTATCCGGGTGTTGGGTCCAAAAACTCTTTTTAATACCGAGTCCGAGAAGAAGAAGACAAATTGGTCGTCGTCTCTCATACCGTCTCGTTAGAATCCCGTCTCTTAACGCCCGGCACACTTTATGGGGTGGAAGATTTATGGCCCCAGTCTCATTTGTCTGGTCATTTTGAATAAGATTAAATTTTGATCAACATTTTAAACCCTACCCCGCTCTCGGATAAGATATTGATTTTAGTTTTCTCGCCCCCCCCCGGCTTCGTCCTTGCGTTCTTTTGCGAACACAATCGTGGCCACATCTTTCGGTCGGGCCCCCGTCCTTGTGTCCCGGACCCGGCATGCACCACCGGGCCTTGTGTGGGCGTAACTTTGCATTTGGCAGTTTTTCGGCTATCATCATTTGTTAGGATACTGTCGACGCATCCGGACGCCGTAATGCAACGAAAAGGTCGTGCCGAAAACGAAATGTGCCCGGGTTCTTCGAGGGGAGGGATAATAAATTCAAACTATTCTTCGGCCGACCACCGTTCCGACACGGGGCTCGGGTCCGAGAATGCAAAGAAACCCACACACGCCTTCATCCGCACACCTTCATCTTCCCGGCCACCAACCTTTAATCGCCTTTAACTGTAAATTAACATATTATATGACAAATATTAAAATCAAATTGACTATGCATTCTATCATCGAGTAATTTGATACGTTTGTAGAACGCGACGCGCGACGCGTCGTTTGATTATTTTCGACATTTTTCTTCACCGTCTTCGCGCTCCGTCTCCGCCATCCCCGGTGCCTCGGACCCCTCCTCGCCCTGCCCTGACCCTGAGGTTGAAAAATCGAATGAAAACGCTTCAACGGTTCGGACGGTTTCGGACGTTTGAAGTGGATTGTCATTATTGTCCGAGATTGCTTCGGCCGGTCGGTTCCGGGAGGCGGCGCTGGGTGCGAAGGTGGGCGAAACGCGAAGGTGACATGTAGACAGGTGGTTAGCAGGACCGCCCCCCCACCCCCCTGCCAGACTCCCACAAGGGGTTGGTGGTCGTACGCCATCGCGAGCCCCGCTGTTTGGCTTTCGCTTTCTTCCTTTTCTTCGTCGCCATGGTTTCGGTGTGGTTTCTTGGTTGGCCTCGTCTCGCGGTTTTTTCGGGGTTTGGCGGTTGGGATCTCGGGACTGGCCACACCATGGTCGATGTCACTGTCCCGCCGACAGTTCTTCTTCTTCCCTCGCTACTTATCGCTCATTATCTAGTAGGAAGAATTAGCTCGGGCAACTAATCGCGGCCCAGCTAAGCGATTGCGCCCTTCTGGGTCACCGTGTAACTAGAGATGCCCATGCCCGGCTCCGTGCTAGAGATTTCGGAGCTTAAAAGGAAACCGGGCGGGCTTGAGGCCGGAAATAGCGGAGGCAAACTAGCCCCAATTCCACGCCTCTTCCGCGGCCCTCCCCTTCCAATCATTAACACGTCAGCGTCATCAAACGTCGCCCATTGCGCCTAAGCCCCCCTCCCTTCCCCCCAAGGGTCTTGTCGATTGTTCCGTTTTCTTTTCTTCCTTCGTCTTGACTCTTTTCCGCCGGTTTACTTCTCCAAGACCCATCCCCCCCCTCCCCAGGTCGCCTGTTGCTTTTGTTTTAGATCTCGGGCGGAAACCCCAGAAACGCCGCCGCCACCATTAGATTCATTATTTATTTAAGACTGTTGCGCGTTTTGTGGTTTTTCTGGTTTCGTTTTCTTTCTTCCTGCTGTCCCCCCCCACCCCTTGGTTGGTGTGTCCTCCTTATTCCGTGTGTCTATTAGAGCGCAAGTGGCCCGAGCTGACCGGTCGTCGCCGTCGACCGTTTGGGGATTTGTTTGCGTTTTCCGTGTTACTCTCCCCCCCCCCCGCCGGCCGGTTCGATGATGATCGTCGTCTTCGTCTTGTTGCAAATGTCTGGGTTTGTTATCCTGTCCCGAAGCGGCGGGGTGTGGTTTCGAAAGCAAACCCCGAAAAGCCTTCGGCTCGCCCATCACCCGTCCGTCGGGACACGGCGTTGAAGTGAACGAGACAATATTTGACGGTATATTAACACTCGGCCGGGGGATTATTACGGACGGGTGAGCGCGAAATGATCGATCGCGGTGGCATCGGATTGGGCGTGGGATGGCATCGATGGTCATAATAATTTAATTAAAATGTGAACCGGCTGCGGTTTCGGTGGCCGCCGCCGCCGCGCGCTCTCCGCTGTTCAATGGGTCACTGGTTTCGAGTGGTTTTTTGATGAATGTCCTTTTCTGTCCTCTTCTTCTCCCACCTCCCCTCTTCGCAGCTGCTGGTTAGCGGTGGGCAGACGACGACCGCCACCGCCAGCTCCCAGTCGCCGATCTCCGCGACGCACGCACCGTCCCTGAGCCCGGGCGGGTCGGCCACCGGGGCCCCATCCGGCGCCCTCAGCCCTGGGGCCGTCTCGCAGACCTCGCAAAACAATGCTCCGGGCGGCGGCCCGGCGACGTCCTGCTGCGAGAACGGCCGGCCGATTATGACGGATCCGGTGTCCGGGCAGACGGTCTGCTCCTGCCAGTACGACTCGGCGCGCCTGGCCCTGTCCGGCTACTCGCGGATTCCCACCGGGAGCGTGGGCGTCTACGGGACGCCCTACCCGTCGACGGACCAAAACCCGTACCCCAGCATCGGGGTGGACAGCTCGGCCTTCTATTCCCCACTGGTAAGTTGTGTGCCCCCCCCTCACCCCTTTCATTAACACTCTCAAGAGAAGGAAGCAGAAAGTTAAAGCGCCCATTTCTCCCGGTGCTCTCCCGGGTTTCGGATGTTTCGGATTCGGAAAAGATTCGCACGATGGAAACCGTCATAAAAGGTTGGCCGTTTTTTCCCTCTCTCTCTCTCTCTCTCGCGGTCGCAAAAGCCCATTAAAGTTGTCACAACGACGACGCCGCGCGCGCGCCTCGTACTAAAAGCATCGGGAGGGCGGCTAGCGCAACCCGCGGCAACCGACCGCCAGCATAGCGCGGCGCGGTGCGCGGCCACCATGGAAAGGCACTTAATGAGCCTTGTATTTCGTATTCCTGTCACGGAACCACTCACCCGAGCACAGTTGCCCGAGCACACGGGAGGGAGGACCCTTTCTTTTTCGAGCTCCTCGCACACTGGAAATTGCTCGTTCACGCTTTCGTGCGTGTGCCCTTTGCCGGCCGCGGAAAAGCGGCTCTCTTACCTCGACTCCGACCCGCGGTAAGACGTTCGAGTGTGTGCGTGTTGCCATTTCGGTAGTTTGGCAGCGGCCGAGGCAAGCTTAAAGCGCGGATTTTTCACCGCGAAGCAGCGCGAATTTCGCAGTCACATTTTTTGCGTCGGGGAAAACACATGGTGCCTACTTTGATTGTTTCGTCTCTCTAGAAAGCAATGGCAAGGAAAATGTTGGAACGATCGCCAAATTTTTGTTTGGTCAAACGCCCCACTACCTAATCGATTTTATACAGGGTGAGCAAATTAGCGTGCAATGCTGAATATTTTTCGATGCCTGAACTTTTGTTTGAAAGGTTGATTCTTAACCATTTTTACGTAAAACAATTTTGGCATCTTCGGTAGCATCTTCGGTCGACCTGTTTTTGAGTACATTTTCGATTGTATCCGTTTCGGCAATGGCATCAAAATTTGGAAATAAATTTTCCATATTTTTCATTTTTCTGCAACCAACATTGTATTTAATACATCAATGTTAAGAATCAACCTTTCAAATAAAAATTCAGGCATCGACAAATATTGGGCCGATTTTTATTTATAACCAAATGAAAAAATACACCCTAATTTGCTCACCCTGTAGTTTCCTGGCACGAATCTCCTTCGGTTCACCACTGAAAGGGATTACTCGTGTAATGCATCTCGGTGAAAGTGCATTTACCAAATCTTACGGCACAATTCGTAAAACGTCGTAAAGCTCTTGCAGCAGGCGCATGCGTTGCGGTGTGGATGTTCATAGCGTAGGAACTCAGGCGACGTTCCGACGTGCATCCTTACGTTCTTCTGTAGGTATGCGCTTATTTAACACGGCTATACTAACCCAGTGGATGGTCAAATGCAGCCCGTAGCTAGGTTAGAACACGGCCCCAGACGGGCCCGGTCCGTGCCGCCTTTTCCGCACGACACCCAGCCAGCCAGCCAGCCAAGCATAAGAAGCATGATGGCGGTGGTATGTAGTTTTACTTTGTACCCACCAACCACCACTATCGTCCGTCCAGCTTGGTGTTGCTCCTTCTCGATCGTTATTATTCCTTGTCGCCGTGGCCAGCGTGTCCGTGTACTTAAAATAAATGTATAACAAGATGTAAATTAAACCCCTTTTGCTTTAAATATGAAATTACCCACAGGTTTCCTTTGGGCGATTGTCCTCGTTCTGCGAACACCGCACCCCGCTACTCGTGCGCAACTTGGGAGCCCGTTTCGAGTGTGTGTGGCACTGGAGCATAGTTCCCGTAGTGCCCGTGCACGTAGGGAATTAGTGTACTGCTGCAGTGGTGTGCGCCGCAACAGCAAAACGGCTAAGATGGTGTCGTGCTGCATTTCTAGACACACCGAGGTTTTCGTTGGAACACCCGATTTGTGGCAGTGTGTGGTGCCGTTTAGTTACTTTCTTAAAGCTCCGGAGGTAATCTCCTTCGGTCGCACCATTCCTTGGCTGGTCGGGTTGGGATGTAAGCAGATTACTGGTATTCGATTTCATACTGGGAACGGTTTTGTCGACGGGTGAATTGTTGAGCACCAATTCATGAAAATATCATTGCATTATTGACGTGTTCGCAAAAAGATTCTTGGAACATCCATACATAATATTTTATGGTTTATAAATCATATTCACAAAATCTGACGGAAGTGGAACACATTTGTATCAGAAAGGGAATCATATTCTCCGCCGTATGTTAAGCGGCCACATCGTCAACCGATGGCCATATGGCATCCAGGTAATATCCTGGTGACGAATCGGGGCTTATCAGATCGGTGGCAGCTAATCGACCCGCGGTCGACGGTGACGTTAGTGCTGAGTTTAGAAATTAATTTTTCCACCCGATCGATGTCCCTAAATGAAGCATAGCGGAAACAAATCAGAACAAATGCGTTACCGGCCAGAGGGGAAGTCCGGCTCCGGCCCTGGGGTGATTGTGTTGCCGTTTGGCACAAGATAACCTATTAACTAATTATTTCACCCCCAAAAATGGAGGATAGCGTGTTAGCCGAGGGCCGATAACGTCAATAGCCATCTGATGGCCGACTGGGCTGGCCTTTTTCGTTCACGAAGATGGACCAGGGGCACTTTGGTGACGCTTTCCACGGGCCTTCGCTACAGCTGAAATAATGTCAAATAACGTAATAATGGGCTGATTATCGTTCGCCATAATTATGTCAAAACACGAATAACGCTTGGGCAACACTTTACACGGCGACAGCCGGGAAGCGATGCTTATCGAGCAAGACGGTGCGGTATCGTAGACACTAGGATTGGCCTTGTTTGAGTGGCTCACGCACCCGGTGCCTCGTGCAGGTCACAGTGATAAATACTTTTTCCGTTCTCATGTGGTCTCGTTCGACTTCTCAACCCCAACCAAGCCAAATGTAAAATCCTAACCAACGAGCGATTTTTGGTACGATATTAATGATAGTAGGGTAACGGTACCGTTACAGTTCCACAATGTAAATACACTACACACCGGTGCTCCGTAAAAAGGCATCGATCGTACAGAAAAAGGCAATCAATTTCGACCCCGTTTGCATTACTTTGATATACCGACGCTCTTAGGTTTATTTAGTCCCTTTCAAGGAACAGGTAGGCCGCGCCAATATTGGGGGCATTTCATTTCTGAGTCCTTCTAGAGTGCACCCCGCTCCTAGTTTTTCCACCAAGCCCCGTTTGTTACGTTATCTGCACTGTGTCGCCCCACATGAAACACAACAGCGGCTTACATATTCTAACGCGAGCAGCGACCTGAGGGGTTCCGACCTGAAGAGTGCTTGACATATCTTGACAGCAAACAGCGGAAATCAATCGATCCAAAGAGTTCAGAAAAGCTCTTTCTGCCCCCTTTCCGTCCTCCAGCTGGTGTCAACATGCGGGGGGGACAGGATGGGTTGTATTTTTCACGAACATTGATACGCAACATATTCGACAGCATACAACCAGGGCTCTTCCGGCCCCCTAACATCATTTGTTTCGAAATCCTGTTTGGTGTGTTGTTAAATTGGGGTTCTTTACAGCATAAACTTTATCAAGAAAATCAGGAAAATACTCATTTTAGTGCCGATTAAGCCAAAAAAATCATGCAATTGCGGTCGGTCAGAAAATGATGATCGGCACACAAGTGTTGGGCGAGATTTGCGTTCCAGAAAGATTGCAGAAAAATGCTATCCTCACTGGTCAAACAGAATTAAGCTTTTCAGCTTCAGCTTCATAGGCGACGAACGTCGAGGGACGTACTGTAGGAATTCCTTTCTCAACCCTCAATCCACCAGAAACCATTATCGGCAAAGGCCGAGTAAGGCTGGTTTTGAGTAAAAATTTAAATTTTTCTTCATTTACGTACATACAATTCTTCAAAGTGTTCGCTTCGGTGTACCTTTTGTACGAACTGCACTGCACCTCAACTCACAGGCCGAGACCGAAAGGTGAGAAGATTTCGAACGTTGCCCGGTAAAACGGGCGGCACGACCAGGAGAGACTGTAAATTTATGGATCGACCGGCCGGAAAAGATGAACCGCCGGCCCCAAGTGGAACCCCGGCACTCGGGGGGGAAGACGCAGAACAAGATTAAGAGAGTGAGGCTAGTTACAAGCACGAAAACAATTTTACTTAATTATTCGGTCGGACCACCAAAACTCGCCAAACGAAAAACAAAAAAAAAACGTTGAAAAAAGGTCAATATTAAAGGTCCGGCTGCGGGGTGAGCCGAAGCTTGGAGGCTCGAATCTCGCAAAAAGGCCGGCCTCGAAAGCGGCAACAATGCTGCCCATACGAGGGAAGGACGACATGCGGAGCGAATATGTCGGAGCGAAATTTATTTGCTGAGAATAAAATTAATTGACAGTTTCATTTTATCTAATTTCAAATTTACTTACGACAACGCGTGTGCCTCCGGCTCGTTTCGGTTCGGCCGGCTGGTCGGTCGCCAGCGTCGACCGTGTGGCCTTCCTCGCATGTTCCTTGGCACACAGCTCCTCCGGTCAGATCCTACCGCAAAGCGCTACTATATCGCCCGGCTTCTTGCTCCTTTTTTGGGCCCTCTTGCTTTATAGCGTGTGCTGGGTTTTGGGTCCCGACGCGGCCCAACGCGGATTGTGGGTTTTAGGGTAGTACATCGTCGATACGAACGACTCATTTACATTCATTCATTGGCTTGCTGTTCTTTGAAGTAATATTTTTGCCTCCTGTGTGCGCGGGACTTCATCTTGTCGTCACCTTTGCCCCGTGAGCGGAAAGAATGGCCGGTAGGAATCTTGCACCGGCGGTTCGCATTTACGTGGCATGAATGTTACTGAAAATGGCACCTATCGGGCACCTTTTTCTAACAAATCCGCCCCAGACTCCGTGGTGCGGCTGCTTACGAATTGGCTCAAGTTTCCTCCCCTTTTAAGGACTTTTATCGATGGTGTCAATTCGAATTCGGACAACGACTGCACACCGAGCGGGGGGCAGAGAAAGAATTAACGAGGTGTAATAATGATTTCAAAATTTTATTATTCCAAAATCCCGCCGGTAGCGATGAGTGCCACCCAGAGGGAATTTTTCTCGTTCTCGCTCTGCTGCGCCCACCGGATTCGAGGGCCAAAGTGTCAATCTTGTCACCGTCTGCACGTGTGTGTTCTTCCTCAGGCATTCTTCGTAGCAGTAGTCTCTGGTGGACCTCCCGTGTCAACTACTTTCGCACCACCGGGAGAACACCCACATCAGCCGCGGTCCGGCGGAAAGAGAGCAGACCACCACCGAGACCGACCGACGGGGAAGCAACAGAGAGCAGGCCCCAAAAACCCTTCGGCCGCCTCGGCGAAAGGGGACCACCAATTAAATTTGGTTTGCCTCGTGCGTCGTGTCGGGAGCTAACACGGAGCTACGGGGTCGACTGTATCCCACCACATTCGGGAAAGAGTCGTATCCATCATGACCAATTTTTATCACCTCGTCCGGGACGTCCGGGGCCACCTACGAGACTCCTCTTTCGCCCAACGTTTGTCCGTGCCGCCATCGAGGGGGGATCGAGGAGAAAAAAAATCTAAGATGACTTCTTTCATTCGTGCGCAATTAATGTTCCCGGCGTTTTTTGGGGGGGAAAACGAGGGAATCAAAAACATGATGAGCGACAACTGGTAGGAACGCGAACCTATCATTAACTGGCAGCCAGTTTCATTCAGCCTTCTACCTTCCACACCTACTTACCATCCCGTCCTTGACCGCCAGCCATAAAGTAAGGGAACCCCCAAAAAACTATACTAAAAAGCATGATGTAAATCTCCATTTGCATCTTAATTGAACGCGCAGCCAAGCGAATCGCACTAATTTTGAGGCCCACCAAGTCGTCGGATTGATTATCGTAGTTTTACGAAAGTGAATAAAGCTCGCTCCACACACAGAGAGCGTCACATTCCTGGTGAAGAAATCGAAATCCTATCGCTCGTATCGAACGATGATCCTCAACTAATTACTTTACTTGCGATCAAACAATTTACATTCCTGGCTACCCATTACCCAACAGTGGTGGACGGAAACTGGCCCCACTGGTTTCGTGTGGTTTTCCCACAAAACGCACCGCAACACGGTCCGCCCGAAACGGAATGGAACGATACCCTTTCCCCCACCGGGTGTTTGTTTTTTTAGTGACCATCGAAGTGCCAACTAAATCTCGCCCTTGTGAAAGAATGTAAATTAATCTTTCGCCCGGACCCGGAGCTGGACCGAAACCGAGACGGGTTGAAGGCGGGATCCATACGGCATCTTTACGGCACGAATTTTCGATCCGCTGCTCACCGGAAACACCGTCACCGAGCGGCCAAACGATCGTCGCGTCGCGAAGTTTGCCAAGAATTGAGTCAAAAATTCCCGGAACTCTACACGGCAGCCTCATCTCACCGGCTGCATAGTTTCGCGGTCGTATCGAGCAGCTGTGCTCCATTGTTTTCGCAGCTCGCTCTCACGACTGTGGCCACAAACCGATCGCCAGAAGATCATCACCCCCGATCCACTCGCGACCCGCCGTGGGCTATGTCCTGCTGCCGCAGCATAGCAATTCAGATAGTTCACACTGATTGTGTGAATCGGGCAATATAAAATATATAGAAATCGTATTTGTAATCTACATCACCGCTGCCGATCGCTCGCAGACACAAAATGCTTTGCGACACATCGCGATTGCAAACTGGGTCCATTTTTTTTTTCTCCTTCGGTGTGCTCCTTGTTTTGGTTGAAGAAACCCTGAATCGGCGCATACAGCTTTGTAGCTGCGGGTTTTCTACATCACGCGGTTTTTTTTGTTTCTCGGTAGAATCATACGTATTTCGCACCACACAAAAATATCTCAACCTTTCTTGGTGTTCTTTTTCGATAAAATGGAAGGATGTGCGAAAGAGGGGAACTGAAATGAAATTTGAATATTCTATAAGAAACAATCGGAATTTGCATCGCCTTGGATATGGTCCGTTGGTGTCATCATGAAACGGCCTCCGCTGCACAACATGTAAGCCTGGAATTTTATTTTCGGTCGAAAATTGCCCGCCTCATGCTCTTTTGTTAGTGTTACATTACTTGGCAAGGGTTTTAAAAATAGTGTGACAGAAAGAATAACGCACAGGTAACCCAAGCTGCCGGTTGTTGTTTCCAGAAGCCTAGTTGACAAAATGATCCTAAATAGCGTAAAGTAACATGCATACATTGGGCTAATCCGCTTAAGAATGATATTGAACAGGACACTGTGAATGGGTGAGTTAGAAATTGCAAAAACAGGACGACTCACCAGTTCAACTTAGTGACTCATTTTTTCTCCCCTTTTTCCATTTTCTATTTTATATCTTTGCAATGCTGTGCTCTTTTCCGTTTTCTTCATTCACATTCGTTTCCCGCGTGCAGCCTGCGCACGGTTCAATCGTCCAGCGAACACAGCTCGTTGCGTCACAGATATCTAAATCTTCATTCGAAGCATATTTATGAATGGAGTGATCAAGGCGAATCCCTTGCAAGCATGGCAGAGTGAATGATCGTCATTGTACCAAGCAGCAGCAACCCCACAACCGAATGGCCGATGGCCGTCGTCGTGCGCGCAAGCCTAACGATCGTGGCATGGTAAAGGTGCAGGAAGCAAATCGTTTAAAGAAAAATTACTTCAACGACAGTAGACTTCGTCGATGATTTTCCGGGGCCGATAAGCCAAAGGGTCAATCCCACACCACTTGCCTTGTAGCAGTTTGCGCCCCGGGGTGGCTTCTTCGGTCGTCGCGGCCAAACCAGGAACGGTTTGGCTGCCGTTTCTGACAGCCGTTGGCACCTTAACCAATGCCAACCGAAACCGAAAAGCGCGATCGAATGTGGTCCAAACGAGTCCCGTGTGTACTGAATTGCTGAAGGCAAGACGGTGGAGTCTTCGTGCCTATGCATCTTGCGGTGTTTTACTTGTTTTTTGCGGTATGTTTCAGTTTTCATATTATATTTATCTTGCGGAAAATGCGTGAAATCTGTAAGCCATAAATTGCCACGTTGACTTGTGTCTGAATTTACTATCCTCGCACAAACGAAGGAAAAGCTACCAACTCAGACAGGGCCCGTTCGCGAAGGATCGGCGATCGCGGGTGCATATGCATGTCTGCATCGACTGCACGATCGGGCGAAACTATCGAGGATGTATAACATTGACTTCTATGTTGGCCCTTTTTTTCTCTTTTGACAAGCCGTACAAATTGGAAGTGTATTGTATTGTTAGTTAAGCATGATGATTATCCGGCCGTCAGTACTGTGTGATCTTCGGCGAAGCTCCACGCACATCGTTGCACGCAGGTAATAAGAAAAAAAACCCCTCACGGTAACACCAATAAGAGCGTGTATAAAATTGATGGCCACTACACACGTAACTAGTGAAAAGAAGTGAGAAAAGTTTATGTTCCAATAAGGCTTTCAAGCATCACTCTCTTTATATCAATTTTAAGCAGATCTTTTCAAAGGATCCAAAACCATTTTTTTTCGACAATTATTTGCTTTTTATTTCTGAGGCGCAATTTCAAAAAGTGATCCTTCTCCGCAGAAATGAATAAACCGAGCGAGCAACGTCGAGCGTCAATGCGGAGGGTGAATCTAATTAACTACCAACTTATTATGTGATGCCGTAATGTAATGTAATAAGTTGGTAATAATCTATACTTATTATGCTACCGGTATTTGATACCTGATCTTCGCCTCCTTGACGGTCTGAAGTTAAATTTTCTTCGCCGTGCACCAATTCTAATCATTTTCCGTACACTGACTCGCAACGCTGGAATGGGTATGCCGGAAGTCACAAAAAAGGGCTATCGTTGTGTTGTTTTCCCTTCTTCTTATACCACTAATTATGATAAGCGATAAACGCAAGGGTCACATTAAAATTAGGTGGCAGTCTTCGGCGCAAGGGCCAACGTGGGGCTGTCGACAAATTTTGCATGTAAAAAGGGCAAGCGGAAACTACTGCATCAAAAGTATCGTCCGTTTGCAGCCTGGCACCTAACCTACATGCATGCCCAGGGTCATCAATCAAACAGTCAAATACACGGTGGTTCCGTACGAGGGTCATTCGTCGCCAAAACCACACCCCGTAGCAGCTGCAAATGAGTGACAAATTTTCTCCATCCCGTCTCGGCCGTCCATTCCGTTAAACGCTTTTTATGAGTCCCGATGCTTTCTTGACGGCCACTAGCACTAGAAGAAGATGTTACTCGGCTTCCAGCATAACGGGTTTCGATCGGTTAAATAACATCTAGTTAACCTGCGACGCATAAACAACCCGAACCCGTCGGAATGAGGTGAGCGTATCGCGACGTTTGAACGCCGTCTCCTTTGATCAAGTTGTAAAACTAATCTTTTCAACACTGGTTTCGAGTTTTTACGAGTTTGTGCTCTGTTAAGTATGGTTTAGTTTTTGCTCCCCAGTTCGCTTCTATGTTTTTCCGCGCGAATAACTCCGCCGGCCGGCCCGCAGCGGAGCAACAGATTAACAGTGCGCCTTTGGCTGGAAGCAATTATACTGCTACAAGCAAACAGAAAGAACAGCCCGAGCAGCCGCGGAATAAATTCAACCGTGTGATTTAAAAACTTAATACATTGCCGCATGTTTAGTGTCACTCTGATATTGTTATTAACACAATATAAATTCCGTTACTATCGTCGTAACGCGGAGTGCTGATTTCTTTTCTCTGCTTCTTTTGACAAACAACTTCTCAGTCGTTTTGTGTTACCTTCGGACGCGCTTCGCGAAATTAGATTGTATCTTTTGCGTTCAGAATCACCGCTCCTGTTATCGGCCATATTTATACTCACAACTTTCTTATGCTCCGTATACTAATAATCTCAAAAAATTCTGGAATTATATATTAAGCCGAGTAAATTACAATACGTGTATATTGAAATTTTTTTAACAATTTCAACTAAGATAAGTCGACTATAGTTTCGATGGTATTTGAGGATTGTTAAACATTTACTACATCAATTGGAAAATATTCTATAGGTAGTAAATATTCCATAACCTATAAGGGGTTTGTTCTGCTAACCACTGGATACCACAAACATAACAAAAAACTCTTCACACATTCTGGAACCGGTTTCAACCGGAAGATAGTAAATGCACTAAATGGGTTTAGCATTGCATAGCACGCAGTTGAGTACCTTTCCACTGGCTCACTTTAGAATTCAACAGCCCACAGACAACCCAGACAAACGTTTTCGGCCGTTTTTTTTTGTCTTTAAATATGCAATTCAATGAATGTAGAGTAGGATTATGATGGTAATATTAAAAGGATTTAAATTCGTAGCCAAAGAATTAGGGTTTTATCGTCTGATTTATGCACCAAAGTTTTCCGGCATTCAGACTTCGGGGTTTGAGACTTTTCCATCATCACTATCCCCGGTTAATCTTGTGATGAGAGGGATTTTATGCCGCAAATATTGGGGAGTTTTTATGTAGTTTATTATCATAACGTTGCCACCTTGGAACGGTGCGTGTGGAGTGCGGTGCTTTCGAAACGAGTTGCGGTGAGCCAGAAGTGACCGTAGTAACCGTAGAAGTAGTTCTAATCTACTGTGGGTAATTTTAATTTTCTCCCTTTCCGAAAGCGTCAGTGAGCGTTATCGTCAATCAAATTAGCGCTGGATGCTCTTGATCGTCAATTGGCATTAGCAGTTCATCGCTCGCTTTTACCAGAAGCGCAACTATCGGTGTTTCATGCACACATTACAACCGTTCTTAGCGTTAATGAATAAACAAACGAAAAAGCGACCGACATTATTCATGCAGCCTGCTGGAAGCCCCAGAATAGGGAAAGGTCCCGGCGTTGCTCGGCGAGCGGCGGTTCTGTTCGGCTGCGTCCAAGAAAGGGTTCCAAAGTATGCGCTTAGTGGGCCGGACGCCGGACAAAGTGCTTGGCGCTTGGTGCGGCGTCTGGCCCCGCCGCCGTACATGGCGATTTCATTTCATTAGCACCTGCTCGGCGATGAAGCGTTCCGAATACCGAATACTGTATTTAGTATGTTTGTACACACGCACGGAACATGCACACGCTTCGATTCCCATAAAAGACGGGCTCATATGATGCGTTAAAAGTAATTTTTTCATCAACGACGATGTTTTCGTTATGTTTCGCTTAACTCGCATGTCCCGCGTGTGTCTAAGAAAGGGCCGCGGGCCGTACGGGCCGACTGGAAAACTGGAACAAAAGCGTGGGAAACCGAGGGAGCGGAGGGTTTGGGGAAACGGAGAAGGTGAAGTGGAAAGTAAACGGACGAATATAGGAATTAATAACTTAATTTTTATCGACGGAATGCCACTTTTGGCCGCGGCTAACTGGAATACCTGACCTGACTGACAGGCGCACAGGCGCTTGTTGCGTATCCTCCACCACTTTGCGGTCACGTTTTTGCTGCCCTCGTGCTGCCTTTGGTCATCACCACGGTGAACTACGATCCCAGCACTGCAACTCTCCAAGAGTCGCCCAGAGTCGTATAGATTTATTGAGCACACCATTCGCGGTCGCGCTATGCTTCTTTATGGCTTACGTTAGAACGGTGTGATTTTGTTCCGACTTGTTGGTAAAAGCAGCGTGAATTGCATCTTATCATAAACTCGTTACGTATGTCTCTTACAATCGTACGCGCGGCTTTGCTATAAATACGGCTCAGGATAGTGGGAAAAATAGCTCTCATGCAAAACATCGCTCATCCGACATCCGCCTCGAACGGGTCCTCAACGGACGCGCCACTGCCTCACAGTCCTTGGCACGGCAATATTTTAGGTCCCACTGATAAATAGATTGCCTCTTAGCTACCACACTTTCTTGACACTGTCTCGGATATGCGTCATTTCTTTCGCTTGCGTAAGCCAAGTGAAGTATAAATATGTTGCTAATAGCCGTATTAATGCATGATAAATAGTAATGGAAGGCAGGACAGTACTTGTGGGTACAGAAACTTAATACACTGATTATGTGTCGCCCGTTGTCGCCGTCGCATCGACTAATCGATTGCAATGTGCAAGATGTCAATCAGTCAGCGGGATATATAGTTATAACTTGCTGAAGGTGAATACTTACTGCATCAATTGCATGAAAAGTGTTGCGTCACTAGAGAGAGAGAGAGAGAGAGGTTAAAGTATTTTTTCGCGCCCCTATCATTAATAGTATTACTTCGAATGTGCCTCGTTTGAAGGCAAACGGATTGCTGCGCCGTTGGTAAACGTGTTTTCACTGCAAGAAAGAGCTCTGGATGTGCAACGAGCGCAACCGAAGCCCGATGAGCAGAGTGCGCTTTAGGACGTCATTCTATTTAAATGCCCTTTTATTGTTGGTTTTATGGCATGTAAAGGATACTTTCGTATCACCTTACTGGCGTTCGGGGTGGTTATAATTGAATCGTAAAATCTGCCGCGCCGAAGCTGACCGACGGCGTGGAAACACAACTCGCGTCGATTCCGTTTAATGCCAATTGCCAGATCCCCGATGGTAGCTCGTTATCGCAAGCCACACGGTGATTGCTGAGTAAATGGATTACGACGATCAGCAGCTGCTGCTGATCGCCCGTGAGAGTGAGTTGTAGTGGGAAGCAGCGCGTTTAGTTTCAAATCAATTCCTACTACACTAGTCGCGGCTATGTTGTGATGCTTAGGGACTTCCGCAAAAAAAACATTCATCATTTTGTTTTATAACTCGTCATTTCTGTTGTATTTATACTTAAAACAAATGCGGAATCGTATCGCAGAACATTTTTCCGACAAAACTTTTTCACGACCAGAGCATAAAACATGTATTTATGATTTACCCGTTCCCAAAGCTGCTTCGTTTGGTCGTCGTGTCCCCCCTCTTGTCGAACACTGCACGGACGGTTCTGCCTCGCCAACTGAAAACGTGTGGCGCTCCGTGATGCCCGAATCGGGTCCCTCCCGATGGTTGCATGATAATAATTTTATGCGCGAAACATATTTTGTTTTAAATAAAATGTCCTAATTAAGCAGCGAATTTTTATCATAATGCGGTCATTAAAAACATTCGTTAAACGTGCCGCCCGTCCAGGGGTAAGGCGTTTTCCGTTTCCTTATGCCTGTGTCCGCTCTGTGCCCTTGTTGCTCCGACCCCATATGTACGAACTTTATTCGCCGATCGGTGTTTATGTGTGTTTTAACAGTTTTTTACTCCGCTTAGAGGGCTTTGTTTTGCTACGTTTATTGTTTAACGCTCGTCGTACTTCTGAATCTTACCAACCCTGGGCCCGGAGTGATCCATCTCCAGTTTCTATAATTAGCGTTAAATGTTGTGAAACTGGAACTTCCCTTCGTTTTCGGCGTAACAGCAGTGTTGCTTTTTCCCGGTGCAACAAGTTACGTTTATGGTCGAACTTCTGTTGGTTCAGTTGGGCGATAATGCAGTGGCACCGGGCGAGGGAAAAATAAACATTGGGAGTATATTTGCTAATCGTAAAAAGCAAGGAAGCAAGCAACAAACGAGAGCGCTCGGGCCGTGTCTTGGCGGAGTTGGATGACTTCTTTCGTTTGCAGCGCAACCGGCCGGCCCGGCACACCTCCCTCCGGTCCCGTTTATGAGGGTGAAATGAATCCGGCTAATAAGCTAAAGGGGGGCAACATAAAAACACTCTCACTCATAACTCCGCGGGAAGCCAGCCATCGCATCGGCGCATTGCAAAACAGTAAAAACGTAAAGTGTTAATTGTTTTGTTTTGTTCGGGCTAATTCGAGAAGAACAGCCAAACGAGCCACGGGCGTTGGCCATCGTTGGGTGCATCGTAGAGCGAAGCGTCACCTATCAGCACTTGCCTCCGCGCTGGTATCGGCGTGTCTGATCGCTGATCATAATCATTGGAAAAAAACATGTTTCTTTTGTTATCGTTTACAGTTTGTGCCATTCATTTCCACCACCTTCATCGAGATCGAGGCATTCATACGGCTCTTTTTTTTTCGTGGCTGGAAGTGGTGCAATGCAAACATACCGACCGATACCGATTCTGATTGCGATTTTCTCCACCTTCTGCCCTCTCCATTCATTCCAGAGCAATCCGTATGCTTTGAAGGATAGCGGACCAACAAGTGACATGACTGCGTGGACTTCCGCCGGACTGCAACCCACCACCGGATACTACCCGTACGACCCAACCTTAGCTGCCTATGGGTAAGAGAACAACGCCTAAACACTAGAAGGGAGACTTTCGTTCGCACAATGATCACCCCAAACCGGTGGGCCCCGCAAGAGGCGCAAAGAAAACGATGGCCAACATATTGTCCTGGGGCTCCCCCGGGTCAAAACGGAACCCCAGAGGGTGTAAGTGGAGAAAATAATTTATCGACGGAAGCTTGGAAATACGGGTGGATGACACGAACCGAAGAACTGCCGAAAGTCACGCTGCCACCACCGGGCGGGACGGCCACCCCTGACCGCACGCGGCATCGACTTCCGGAAGTGGCGGCATTCGAGAGTCGATATATCTTCATACGCGCGCGGCGCAGCACCCTCTCGCTACGGGGTGGCTTCGCGGTTTGAGTTTGATTCAATTTGGCTACCACCAGAATCAACCACGGCAACACTTCTGGAAAAGTAGTCACTTCCTTCCTGGCCGAGGACCCTCAGGCTTGTTTTATTATTATTTTGGTTCGATGCCGCTTTTCGTGCCTCTGTTCGGGCAATCGGTTTTTGCCGAAGCTTCCAGCGCACGCCCAACAATCGACGAAAGGACGACGAGCATTCCGAACGATAGCATAACTCATGTTTCCCCGGCTCAGGTTCCGAGGAGTATGAAGAGGGAAATTACATGCACGATTTCGGTGGGTTTTTTTACACGTAAATTTGTAACGGCAAACGGCTACGATCTATTGCCCCTTTCATAGTTTCGTATTTAGTAGTTTGTGCCGCCTTGCCCTAAGAGCTGCTAATCTCTGCCGTTGGGAACCTGCGTGACGCAGGGCAATATGCTGAATGTTGACGCCTCTTGGATGGCCAATAATCAAACTTCCAAACACTTTGTGCTACACACCAGCCAAAGGGTTCAAGAGCAGGGTTCGGTTGCAAGGGTTCGATGCAAGAGGCCTCACTGTTTTTTCTTCGATTTTTTAAACTTAAACGAATGAACTTGTGTCGTGTACGTTTCGTAATATAATAATAGCTCCGGTTGAGCAGCGGAAGGTTACGATGCCCATTGCAATGCTGACATAGGTAACGGGGTCCCCCTTCATTAAAAACGATATGTGAAAAGTGTCGGTCGGGCTCTCGATCTCGTTCGTAGATAGTTCGATCGATTCCGCCGCTGCACGCTCGCAACTGGCCAACACATTTGCATGAACTTAAAATGCGGTTAGGTGCGACTAATTATAGCCGAACAAAAGTCAACATGCAATGCGCCGCACACGGACAGAGACACTGTGACTGGTAACAACGCAGCACAATCCCCAAAGGACCCTTGCTGCTGCCGCATACTTCGCTGCGTGGAGCCGAGCCAGCTGATAAGACGGGGTCGAACGATGCAGATGATACGACAAGGGACGAAAAAAAAAAAAACTGCTTCACAAGCGATATGCTGATAATCGGGCTGTCGAAAAAAGGGCAACGCGTGATGGTCTTGCATTTCCTGCACTTATGCGCTGCCTGCACATTTGCTGCAAATTCCACCGTTCGTCCAGCTGGACGGTAGCAGCATGCTGGCCGCGGAACGTGCCTCGCCCCAGTTCGCTCATAGCATGTTGTCACCTGTCTAAATTTCGTGACAATCTTCCTCGTAATGAAGAAACGGCAGGCGATGTATTTGCTGCGAGAGCTGGACACGTGTTTCACACTGTAACGATACTTTAAGGTTTTCGTCCATTTTTACCGTATCCTTCTCTGTAGTTTTCGATTAATATTAACTGTCAAAACATTACATTCTTCAAATGTTAATGCATTTTCAATTGTTTATTTATTTCCACTCAATTGCATAATTCGGCTATTCTACAGACATTGCGGCAATCTTTAAGACTTTAATAATAATAATTCAATCGTGTTTTCGTAGGTCTCAACGAAAAGAAATTCCTCACGCGTGGTAAAAACGCTTGCACTAGACCTAGTGGTCCCGTCTAGTGCAGGATTACTATCCCATCGCTATGAGTGACGTGTTCTATGTTTCGACTACTTACTCACAAATGCCCTACAAACCTCGATACTCCGAGCACACTGTTGGTCCAGAACGTATGCACGATCTGCTATGCTATGCTGGCCAGCATAGCCAGTCGCACTTGAGAAGCGGAATTTGCTAGACAGTGATAATTTCGTTCCCTAACGTGCGCAGGAGCGTGTTCCATTCGACATCCATAATCACGGAAATTATGCATCACAAACAATACTTGCCCATCGTTGTCCGTCTCTGCCGATGAAGCCGATGCGCCACTGGCTGGCGAATTTGCAATCGCCCCAACAGACATTCCGGTTCCAGTCGTCCGGGAATCGGAAAATAGCAAACACGCACCCGGGCACAAGGTGCGGCCCGCTTAAGCTATGTACGTTTAATTTTTAATTACACAGCTCTGCCAGCTATCGGAGGCAGCATCAGTGTAGGGGCCCCCCCAGTTGGGCACCCCTTCCAGCGAGCCTCGTCCGAACGCGGTGGACAACGAGCCATAAATGTGCCAACGAGAACGGGCCGCCAACTTCACAGTGAGAACCATTTTGAATAACATATGAAGCTATTATGTTGCTCGCGGTGTGAAAGCAAGGTGAAGCGTAGCGACACCAAGACCCTGCCGGAGCCACCGGGCAAAACCACAATGGGCCCCCAATGGGCTACCCAGCCAAAAGTTCGTTCTACCCATTCAAAACAAGGACCACCAAGCGCCGGTGCGTAGGAGCGAGCGGAGTTTGTTTTGAAATGTGAAATTTATGAAAGTGCCGTCGTGGATACTGCGGGAGTTGATAGAGGGCCCCCAGCTTGTTTACACCACATAGATTGCCGGTTGTTGTTGCTGATTATTATGATGCTTTGAAGAGTTCAACGCTGGCGAGCTGATTAATGGGTGAACGGATATGCTACGCAGAGCGCAGAGCGGTTTGATTTGCACTTTCGTGCAGCGTTTGTCTGCAAAATATTGCAAGGCAAGGATGGTCGTTTGGGGCTCTATTGCGTGAGCGATGGCTCAATTCAGGTAGAATGCAGCAGCCATACGGTTGCGGTGCTTTAATGGGCAATTTGTACGTCTAAATATGTTAATAAACTCCTCTTTTCTTGGGTGCCCAAATCGTGATGTGTGCCGCCCTTGATCAAAAAGCTCCTGGAATTAGTTTATAAAATCGGTATACGATATTTGTTTGCTACTCCAAAGTAGGAAAACATTTTCTAAACTCTATGTTTGGCAATTCCATTCCGTCTGCGATTATTCCATTATCTCCTCCGTTGTGAATTCTTTAAAGTACTGTTGTGGAAACACCTTCCCAACAGTTGCAGTTTCATACAAATTTATTGGTTGTTGTTCATTCAAATCCATTGTTACAATTTTAAAATATTCTCCAACATGCTCAGAAACACATGTGCTTAACTCGACTGCTCGATTTTCACGACTGATGATGAAATGACGCTAAATTTTTTTAAGAGTATCAGAGAAGTTTGAGCAACTAAAAAAATGCTAGAAGCACCGAGGAGCGTGTTGCTGCGATCATTCCCCGGGATCTTTTTGATCAAGACTTGCCTCAAAACCATAATGCATCATCTTGGGTTCAACTTCAACGTCAAAAGAGCTATCCCGATTCAAAATATTATGTGAATGAAAATATGTCCACTGCCACCACCAGGGGCCTTCTTCTTCTTAGCATTCGCTCTGTTTCTTCGTTTGCTCGTCCTTTACCTTTCGCTCTTACTCCCACATTGAATGGGCCGTTTTTTTTGTCAAATTACCTGCAATCAATTTAACGTTGTTACGCGGTGTATCGCATCGTGTCTTGCGCATTAAATTGATACTACCACAAATGCAACAATCATAAATCTGCGCAGTACTCAAGCGCCCCCCCTCGTTGCGTGCCAAACTACCCCCGGGTACACCGGGAAGGGCGGTGGCGGCTTCCTGCTCTCCTGACAAACTTCCCAGTTCATAAAGTCCGGCGCTAACGAGGAAGTAGTAGCACCGTGTGCGTGCCGAAAAAAGGCGCACAAAAAAAGAAGGCCGATCGGTTGGCGTGTGTTTTAGCGTGCCAACCGAAAAACACAGTGTTTGATCGGATTCACATTCCTGAACATGCGATTGGCTTTTCGTGACGGGTCGGTATCATTCATTCTAAATTTTGCTACCGGTTTTTACCCGCCTATGCCCTCCGACCAACAACACCGCCAGCCGCGACGTCGGGCGGAAAATAAATGCCGTGGTACCCTTTTCCACAAATGCTCGCTCTCTCTCTCTCTCCGTCTCTCTCTCTCTCTCTCCGTCTCTGTTGCACGTTCAGCCCGAAGTGTCAGCTTGAAAAGGTTGATTGGATAAAATTTGTCATCCAAAAAATAGTCAGCCAGAGCGGATCGATTTCCAATTCGTCGACCGGCGGGAATCGATGGCCACGCTTGTTGGGTAAATTGGGTTTTGGGTGGGAGATGCCGCACTGTTTGTTTGACATGCATAAGCCGAGGTTGTTTGACTTATCTAATTTTGTATGTTCGTTAGTTGGCCGTTGGCTTGGGAACGCAACTCCATTATCGGGTGTTGCTTCCAAATGAGGTGCGAAACCAAGCGATATTCGGTCCATGACTTCGGTCCACAGCATTGGAAATGCCCCTGTCGTCCGCCATTGCGAAGAAGCTCTTCTAAATGGTGCAAATATTTTATATCCCAGACACACCCTGCGCCACGGCGGTCTCAGCCGCCGACGAGAGGCCCGGCCGCCCGCCAATAAATCATGGCCGAAAATCCGTCCACCGATGGTTTATTGCACGTCAGTTTGAACTCAACTAAAAACACTCAATTATAGCCACCAATCACAACCAGCCGTACCGAATAATTGCACCGCAATTAAGTGGCAATAGATCTGGCCCATCCGAATCTCTCGTCTACGGATGCGAATGCGAGTCGGAACTCCCGAATAAATCTTTATCTCTTCCGAAATTCCGCACCAAACTCGCCAGATAGAGAGAGAGAGAGTGAGAAAGGAAAGAAACACACCCAAGACAAATGCACGGCTTCCGCTGTGGCTGTGGCTGGCGCCCGTAGCGGAGGGTAATTTGATTTATCACACTTGGAAGTCTATCTTCATGTTCTTCTCTCTCTCAAGTCACTGGTTTGCGCCCCGGACTCTGGGGCGGGGTACGAGGCGCAGGATTAGAGCCACGTCGCCAGCCTGAGTGCCTGAGAAAAGCTTCGTCGCGCCCGTGCACGGCCAACCAACGGGGAGAAAGCTCTCGGAACAACGAGAGTGAACAATCGGCTAAACAAGCGCAAATCATATTTATGGCCGATGCTCGTGTGTGCTCCACGATCGACTGGATTGCCCAATTTGATGGACGAGCAACGGACGACCGTGGCATGATGGAGTAAACATTCGATGAACACGGGGAGAAGGTATCGATAAAATCGCTTCTAAGAATTCCTCGCCCGTGATATCTTCCGAGAGTCACAATCTCCACCGCGCCAATGATGGCTGGGAAATTTATCGCTCCGACGCGCCGTATGAGAGACGGTTCAATTCCATCCGGCAGACGCTTTTCCCAGTCCACACATCCGTACGTATCCTGCCGGCAAGCTCCGACCCTGGGCAGAAGGACGCTGAGCTGAGTTTCCGATTTAATACCGATGAAAAATCGTGTTTTGCGTTTCCTGTGGCGGAACGAAATCGAACGGCAGTTTGAGCGTTTTTGTCGAGCTCGGAAATTTGTCCGGTGCGATTCCGCGACTGGGAAACCAGCCAGCCTGGGGGTTTCGTGGGAGTTCTTCTCGGACCACTTCTTCCCGCGTACGGCACGGCAAAGTGTCCTGCGTTTTTTTTTTTTTTCACTGACCGACGACGACGACGCTTTCCGTGGGCCATGTTAGCAGTTTCGCGGTACTCTGGTCGCCACTCACTCTCTGTGTGTACGCGGGGGGCAAGATTTTTTCCGGAAAACTGTCAACATATTGTACGCGGACGCGAACGTGAGACGAGAGCGTATGAGCAAAACAGCAGACGACACCATGTCGGATTTTCATTCAATTTCACATCCGATCCGTTATTGGTTCCCGCCGACCGGTTCCGTCGCTGGTCGAACGAACCTAGCTGCTCTGACGTAGCTGTGACGAGTGCCGAGTGAAACGTTATTGTTAACTGCCACTAGATTTTCGCTCCAGGATAAGCGCATGACAAAAAATGGCCGCTATTTACACATATGGGCCAGTGTTCGCCAGCCCGCAGTGTATTAAAGCCAAACCGTACGCCTGTTTGCAGCATCCGTCCAGCTTTTTTCCCCTTTCTAGGGACTATCTTTGTCTCGCCAAAGTTCTCGTCTTCCCAGCGAACCTATGCCGACCGGGCCCCGATCAGGATATAGAACCTTTTCGCGCGGTGCCTTTGTGTTTGTCAAATTGAATGCGGTCCTGGGCTGTGCTCACTCCCGAGGCTCGACCGCGTGAGCGTTGGTAGAATATTAAAAAATACGGGAAAATTGCCCAGGTTACCTTCGCGCGTCTCAATATTGTATCGAATCTGTGGGTCCCGCTGGAGTTTCGGGGCTTTCGTTCGGGGTTGCCGTGGGTAAATTTAAATCTCCATCACC
>NC_071285.1:31977834-31995334 GCF_943735745.2 Anopheles bellator
GGGGGGGTTTTAAGGGGACATTTTCCCACCGAACAGGCGTGCGCCATACACGGTCGGTCGCAAAGAAGCACAAAAAAATCGCCCGAAATCGCTTCCCTTTCTTTCGGCGAGCGGAAGAAAAAAAAACGGAAACACAAAAGGGATCAACAGTAAAAAAAAAGAAACACACGGGAAACGATGCAACAGACCACTTCGTTCGCTTTCAGGACACGCGCCTCAGGGAAAGTAAAAGTTTTTGAATTTTTTATAGGCCTCTAAATCGTTTTTCAATTTTTTATTGAATGATATTTTATTACGCCTTTGCGGATTGTGACGCGAACGAAGGCGCAAGGTTCGCGAGGAACCACTCCAGGGAGTGCTGAAAGTTCCTTGCGAGGCTTTCTTTCTTCGATCGCGCCTCGGAAACAAGCCAATCATCGAGTGATGGCCAAACTGGCAGTTGTTTAGGAGTGTATTTATTATGTGTCGGTACTGTAAATGGACGCCGGAGACTGCGAATAATACGGCGTACGGTTAATATGCAAACGGAAACATTGAAACGTGTTTATGATACTTTGCCATCGATGCCCCCCATCATCACCGTGCGTTATAATGAACCTTCTCGCCTTCGGCCACAAAAGCCGCAGGATGGGCCACACGAGAGCACTTGAATTTTGATTTTATAGCACACGTGCACCTGCCGTGTACGGCCATTGGAATGTGTACCGTAATGTCCCTACGATTAATAAGATTTAGACCGACCCGACTACAAGCGGTGCTGGATACCGACGGCATGGCTTACACGGCCCAACCCGACGGCTTCCTCTAGCGCTTCTTATCCGGGGCTGCACCGGAGACAATGTTGCTTTCTGTAACGATGTTTAAAGTTGGGGTTGCCGACGACGAAACAAATCACGATGAAACGGGTTTTCGTAAACATCATTCATAACATTGGAAAAGTTTGAAAACCACCTCCGGTTTTGGGTCACAAATTGGTTGGCGATATTTCCATACTGCCGTCAGTTTTGTTCCCTAATTCAACTTATTATCGGAATCGGTTGCAAAGGCAGATCCAATGACTTGAGCAACTCTTTCATCATTTGCGACAATAAATTTGTCGTCATTTCCACATGCATCAGCGTGGTGCTCTTGTTTCCCGCTTTCCGAAAGGACCACAAAAATGATCACCGAAACCCGAAATGCGAGAAATAGAGAATTGATTTTTAAATTAAAGTGTGGCGTTTTGGCCACCACAAAAAACAAACCGCCCGTAAAAGAACGGAGCCTGCTGCTGCTGCTGCTGCTGCTGTACCACCAACTCTGGGGCCCGGCCGCAAGTTTTCCATAAATTCGCCCACCCCGCAAAGGGCACACGAGCCCGGGCACACCAGACTGATAACGTTGAGATGGCGACGAGATGTTGCCGATTGAATCGAGCGCCATGCTAACGAACGAACATGTCCCCGGAAAAGGGGAAATAACATTGCCCCGTCGGGCGGGCGGCCTTCTGGCTGCAATGAGCCCCCTGGACAACACAGCAACACAGCGAACCCGGTCCCGTCGCTGGACGTCGGAACAACGGCCCAGCTCCGGACCGCTTTTCTTCCACGGCTTTTCGCACAAGGCACACAAGGTGAACGTCGGCGTCTCCGGCCCATCGTCGCTCGGGTACTTGCATTCATCATTCCCTCCCCGGGCTAGCCAGGCGGAGTATAATGTTATTCGCTATTATCATAAAATTAAATCGATTAGGCGCCGCCATTTTGTTTCACATGTATAAATTGAATAAATTTAAAGTGATACCACGGGCGACGGACCGGGGACCGGGGGATGAGGAGTGATCAAGCGGACACCAGGAACACACGCACAGGACGAACTGGGGGGGGTCTAAGACGGTGTGGATACGGGGGAGGGGGGGCCGTGAGATAAATTTGTTCTGATGAAAATGTTTCAGTATGCTCCGGCGGCGGTTGTTGTTTGCAAACCCTTTTCCTTCGGCGCTGCGGGGCCCGTCCGGGTGCAGTATGTGCACACTAACACATGCGCGAAAGGGGAGAGGGCTGACGCACACGCACGCACGCACGCACGCACACGCTGACGGATCGCACAGCATGCTGTGAAAATGCTGCTCGCCATGGTGGCGATAGAATTCCCGAAAGGGGTTTGCAGACGCTCGGCCGAGCTGCTGTCGGTCATGTTCGGTGGTGTGCTTGTGTGGGTAATGCTAATAGAGATAGCAATCTACGACCCCTCTACCGCCCATCCCATCGCCACCGGTGACATAGCCACCCCTTCGCCGTCGTCCTTCCCTCGTGGCGGTTGTTGTAAAACAAAACTGGCAACTGGGATTGATTTTGCTGTTTGGAGCGTCGGGGCCCCCCCCTCCGATGCTGTGTGAAGAGGGAAATTTAAGTTTTCCTTGTACCTACACCACGTCTTAGGAGAGATATGCCGGGATGGGTTGCGACTGCCACCAACACAGCCGCACGGAATGCCTCCTTCGGCGCACGGGGAGCGCAAGTACGTCGCCGAACATAAATGCGCATGACTATTTCATAACAAGATTTTCTCAAATTGCCTATGCTATCGTTCCTCCGTTTTTTTTCTCGTTTCTGGCTGGCTGGCTGGCTGGCGTTCGGTTGCCATTTCGTTGTTCGTTACTGTTGCTCACTCCCGGCGGCCATGCTCTCGGGGATAAATCTCCATCCGCCGCCGCCTCGGCTCGGTCACGGCGATTTCACTCGGCAATCCGGCAATGTATTATTCGGCGGCCGAAGGGGGGGATTTTCCGGCGGCAAAGTCGTCCTGCTGCCCGATCGCTATCGTCTGTAACCTGTAACGCCCGACGGCGGAAAGGGCGGCGGACGGCAGCGTTGCTCCTGGCGTACATCATTCAAATATGGCGCCCGGTGTTTGGCGACTGATTTATCATTTATAGGCGAAAGCTGTCATGGCTCGATTTTGCCACTCTACCGTGCCTCCATAAAACCATGTGGGGAAATTACTTTTTCTGAAAATAACGCTTCCGTTTGTAAACATTTTGCTTCGGACACGGTTACAATCACGGAGTTATGCGTGGTTGTTGCGCGATGTCGGATTTTTCAAATCCTAGCTTACATGTCAATTAAAAAAGCGGCTAAAATATTGACACTACAGAGAACATCCAGCACATTTCTTTAATTCACATATACCTTCAATACAGTACTGTGGCGAAAAACTAACGAGAATCAGTTGTCTTGTGGAGAAACAATTCTTGGTTCAACTTCCTCGTTTTCGTGCATTACATTTTCGGGATCAGTTCGATTATTTCATTTCATGAGACCTCTGGCTGTTCTGGCTATACTCGAAAGAGCGCTCCGTGAACACCGTTTTTAGATCCGATAGTGGATTCCTAAAAGGTACTTACGTAGACATAATTGTATTGCACAGAGCGGTGATTATTTGAAAGGTATCGTCATTTAGGGGAATTTCTAGCTACAAACGAATTCCGGATATTTTTTGCCCACTGTAGTGGTTTTGAAATGATTGAAAACGTTCGAACACGGCGCACTCAGCCGCCATCGAGCAGAGGAACGCTGATATCTTTTCCCATAAGCAAAACAATAACAACACTGAAACGAGTAAATACGACGGTGGGCCGAGAAATGGGGAGAAAAAATCAAAATGTCACTGACAAGTGGTTGTCAATATTAGCTGGCCAACATTCCATCGGCGGCGTTCGTGGCCGAGGCAAGCATGGCGAGGCAAATACACGCGTCCTAAGCTCATACCTAAGCTCCGTGTTTGCCCCAGCGCTTTGAATATCATGTTATCAGCTTGCTCGACACAGCATATTTGGCATCATCTCCAGTGTTTCACGCACCGCGGAGGATATGTGCAGGCCACCGAGCCTCACCGGGGTCGTGTGCACGTGAAGCGCCAACTACTACCACGGCAGGACGGCGCAGGACTTAGGACTTGAAAAATTCAATTTGTTTAGACGCGACAAACAGCACCGGGGGCGGGGTGCAGTCTGGCAGAGGAGGTGGTACAAGGACAACAAATTGTTAGGTCCGAGTCCCGATGCTGCTGGGCAACTTTTGGTGGACGAATTTTTAGAAAGTGATGTTTCCGTGTTTTATTGCGCCCTTTTTGTCATGCATTATTTTGCCGCGGTTTCGGGAGCCAAGCCGAGTTCGCGTTTTCAGCATAACCGACTGGGCGGCGATGACGACGATAAAAATAGCTGCACAAAACACATGACAAGTTCAGTAATTGAAACGAGAGCACCGAGAGCGGCCCAGAGCGAGAAGAAGCAGAAGAATTCGTATAAATTCGTGCCCCGAGAGAGCCTCGCACTGTATCAGAAAGTATCTAAAATTAAAATGAACGTCCCGTCCCGATCGGCAGCGACGGCGACGGCCGGGAGCAACCGCCATTTTCGCGGTTTTAGAACATGGTACCATTAGCTCCTGCGATCGACGTCGGTTCACCGTTCCGTCCGTTCGTCCGTCGGTTCGTTCGTTCGTTAGCGACTTTGCTATTTGATGTTGTGCATGAGATCGTTTATTGGCGACGACGGTGCAAAGGGTTGCGCGGGAAAGTGGGGGCCGAGGGGACTGCGCTAGAGGGTGAGGAAAATATCATCATCCTCCCGTCCTCGGGGTGGTACATTCGGGGCCATGTTGGCCGGAGTACACTCCCGGCCGAACGGGAAGCTTATGGCCTCTGATAGACACATGCGTGATGAAGCGAGAGGGCCGACCCACGTTGCATCGGTTGTTCCCGTCCCGTTCCGTCCCGTGTCGAAGCCAGAGGGGCGAGAACGGGACGAAAGGACCGCGCGCTGTACCTGGGCAGCGCGAGCAGGTTGCTCCAGGGAAAGACGCCTAGTAGTAGTGATACATGTGTTGAGCTTAATTGTAATTTATGGTACATGTCAAAAGTGCCCCGAAAGAGCACGCTACGCGAAGGAAAACTTTCGCTTGTAGTAGTAGTGTAGAACGACTATTAAATCTATTGTTTCACATTCATTTTTATGACCCGGACGAGAACCGAAAACGACACGGTGTTAAAAGTGTTGCCCCGCGCTGTGTGCGCTCTTCACGCTGATGAAGTTGGGAGAGACGGGGCCGCGCTGGGTGGCTCGAACGATCCGAAGGATTCGCCCGGCCCGATAGAGACGGGATAATTTAAGCAGTGAGCAACGAGAATGGCGGGTAGCTTTGAGAAGGGTCCCAGTGACTTTTCCGTGAGTGAAAAGCAAAACTTTTTGGCTACAGGGGCGAGAAAATGAATTTAGTTTTCCGAAACCCAGCCTCGTTCGCTCGCTCAATTTATCCGACCAGCCGGCTAGACATTGCGCGACTACTGATTGTGGACTTGCTTTAAACTTTTGCACACCCAGAACTTGTAACGCTGAACTTGGGAACATTGGCCGGTTAAAGTCGGGCCGGGCTTGATCTGTGCGCTAGAAAATAGTAAAGTCGAGCGTCTTAATTTGCGCCTTTCTGTAAAGTAAGTTTTACCCGCTGCATTCTTCGGGAACTTGTTTTGCTGTATTCCGTATTCGGCTGTACGGTCCGGTTTGTTTGCAGGACAATATTTTGTACCGAACCACAGAACCCAACGGGGATGAGTCACCGGGATTTGCCTTGTCAATTAACACATAAATTCCATTTCGTAGCATGCAAATTGCCCTAAAATGAACAACAGGCAGGGCAAGCAACAAGCTAACGTGTGTTTCGCTCGTCCACAAATCAGATAACAAACTTGACACAGCGAACACAACACACCCGGCGGGAAAAAAGTATGTCTGTCTAATAATAGGCAATCAAATGCACGTAGAGCACCATCGCCCGACGATTGCGAAATGGCGGTCGGCCAGGCCAGGCACCATATACCTTCTTCCATGCCCAATTTGCTTGTGTGCGGTACAAAACAGTGTCATTAATGTGTGTGATGTAACAGTCCAAAGCGCCACCGATGGCTGCAAATCACACTGGCCCATGTAAGGGAGGCCACTGCCTAACTACAGCAAGAGTGCTTTACTAGCGACCCCGGCGTACGCTAAACCCGTGGCCCGGGATTGTAATTAAATTCAGACGAAAAAGCATGTAATTAATACCTAATCAAATATGATAATTTGTTCCTCTAGTGCCGTGAACGCGATGGATTGCGATGATTCCGTGTACGGCCGCATCGCGCTCGCAGATAAAAAGTGCATTTCGGTGTCCACTTTGCTGTAGATTGCTGTCGCTGGTTGTGCCAAGTTCCTTCGCCCCAATGCACGGGGAATATACGGTCGCATCGATGACGTGCATCGGTTCACTCTCGATAGACGTAAAGAGCAACGTGTCAAATGAACTTTTATATTTTGTGGCAAGCAGTAAAAAAAAGAGTGAAACATTTCCTAAGCAATATGTTTTTTTCGCCAACTACTAGGCTGCCTCGGCAAGAAAAACACATTTTTATGGTTCGAAAATTCCTTGATTATTTAGTGTAGCCTCCCTGGACATCAATGCACTTGATCTAACGAGATTCCAATTTTACGAATTCCAACCCTGAAGTGAGAAACTGGAAGGGTTTCCGAATACGCTTCCGTAGCTATTACGACGTCATCATTTGATAAAAAACGCTTTTCACGCATGCATTTTTTTTGGGTCTTAAAACAGATGGAAGTCGCTAGGGGCCAAATCTGCTGAATGCGGTGGATATTCCAACAATTCGAACTTCAACTCATGGATTTTTGCTACTTTCAAATTGTTCTTGTGACCTCGTGCATTGCTGCATTTTTACTTAATGCGGCACCCATACCCATTGTGCACACAGCTTTGTGAAACACAATTCTTCAGTCAAAATATTGGTTATACTGCCCAATGAGATGGCTAGGCCTTACACTAAATCTCTTTTAGTGATTCGGCGATTTTCCACTACGATATTCTGTATTTTTTATACGATTTCAGGTGTTGTGTCAATTTTTACGCTTTTGACGAGGATCGTCTTGAAGGCTTGTGCAACCACGTTTAAACTCAGATACCACCCTTTTAAAGTTAAATTAAATTAAAAAATTAAAATTAAAGTTGAAGAGTTCTTACACACTTTCAACATTCGTTCATAATTTTCTTTTGCTTTTAAGCCCTTACAAAACAAAAATTAAATCACTGCACGATACTTGATTTTTTCCATTGTAAAAAAATACTGTCACACGTCGATACTGAATGGTTTGTGCAGAGAAATTAAGCGTTAAACAAAAAAAGGTTTGGGTCGTAGCAGTGCCCTTTGTTATCGAGTCAACGAACTGATTGAACACACTAGTATTTGGCCATGCACTAATGCGGGAATTGCGAAAAATCGGGTAACAACAACATGAAAGAGAACAGAAAAAGCGACCGTCGAAAACTGGTTTAATCAAACATTGTGGTGTTCGATTGCGTGTCCCAAGAAACGCACATCGTAGGCCTAATTTGACTACAAACATGGTGTAAAGATAAGCCGTGAGCTTTGCAAGAAAAGCAAATTGTGGACGTATGCGTTTACGAGCTTTCAGCTATTTAGAAAAAAAAGGTTGATATCAAATCTTACCCTCGGTTGGTTGCCAATTTGCAACTTGGCGCAATTTTTACGTCAACTCAACACTAAATGCTGTGTGGGCTCGTGTTATCGAATGACGCATTTGTTAACATGCATGTTGAACGCGAATTACCACCCCGTAATCGTACAGTCATTTCGACGAACAGTTGGAAAATAATGTGCACCCCGGTTCGAGGGCTCCGTGATAATGTTTTTGGAGTGGCTAATTAGCTTGGACTATTTGGACTGATCCGACGGCCGTCTTTGGCATTTATTCTAAGAGGTTTTCATTGAACCCAATAAAACAGCGTTTTTGGCACTTTGTGGTTGTGGTTTTGTGTGTGCCCTTCAGGGGGCACCCTGTTTGTCACCCGGCGGCCGGTAAGGAATAAGAAATTTAAAATTATAGTTACGCTGAGGGCTACTTAATCATACACAATTTATTACGCGCCATGTTTGGACCAGCCAGCCGAAGGACCGAAGGGAAGCGGGAAACAACTTAAAAATGGTTCCTGGAGCCGTACTCGGAATGCGTTAAACAACGACAGCCAGCCAGCCAGCCAGTTATGGGCCTTTTTTTTAACACAATCCATTGCATGCGGTTCATCGGAATATCGGAACGAAGCTGCGCTGCGTGTACAATTAACTCCGCTCACAGCAATAGCTCATCTCAGGGACCTTACCGTCGCCCGGTCAAACTTTACACTGAGTGGGTGATAATGGATGTGTGCGAGCGTGGGGAGGGGCGTTGGGTTCGTGCGACATCCCGCGGCGTGAATAAGCGCCCGGGCCGAGCACGATCGGCCCCCCCGCGCGCGTCCGGCATCGCGCCAATCAGCGCCACGATTGGGCGCATCACGAAATTAGTGCAAACCGTGCGCGTGCGTGAAGCTCCCCGCGGCGTTTGCGACTGGTGACTCCGCGACTCGCATGATTGACATCTGCCTTGGCGTGACAAAAGCCGAAGTTCGCACGACATTTTCTCGGCGACTCTGGTGGCCACGCTCGAAATTAATTCGAGTCCCGGCCGCGCGTCCACCTGAAGGAGTCTCGCGGACCACCACCGTCCGTCCGTTCGGCTGGTCGATTATTATTCGACCCTAATTAATTGGTCCTCGTTATTGCTATTAATCTTGATTTTGGTCCCCCTGGCACGACATTACCACAGAGTCGGGGCCGTGGCCGATCGCGAGCTTGGGCAGCTTCTGTGCGCATGATTGCTCGGCTGAAAGCGGCCTATCATAGCGTCTTATTTTTTTCTGCTGCCTGCCCTGTCCCCCCATGGAATCAGCTCGAGAAGCTCGAGGGGGGAAAAAAAGGGAAACAAGATCTCGTTCTGACCGAAATAATGTAGCCGAACGTGGCACGGAATCTCCCGCGGGACGACGCCCCTCGGCTACCGGGGGCGCGCGATGGTCGCGATTATCGGCGGTGAGTGATCTCCCGGCATGAAAGCCGATCAGGACGAGCCTGGGCCGGCGGCGGAGCCCGGAGCGGGAGCCCGGAACGATCGCCCGGCCCGGCCCGGCCCGATACGGGAGTGAGACTTTCCTGAATACACGACGGGTAGAGACCGATCGGGAGATAACATCTGTGTGTGTCCGTGGCCCGGGAATTGATGCTCATTTGGTTTATCAAATAAATAATGCTACCATCGCAAGTGACCGCCGCACGTTTCGGTGGCCCACCGCGAAGGTGCTCCGAGGCATATCTATGTGCCGAGCTCATCCATTCGTTCGCCTATGCGCTACCGGTCTTTTGGCCGCCCGTGGCGAGAGTCCTTCCCCTGGAAGGTTCCAAACTGTTTAGCGATCTCCGGGGGGAGTTGGCGAACAAATCGGCTACATTGTTCGCCAAGTAATCTCGATCGGCCACCATTTAGGAGCCGTCATTTCGTGTGGCTCTACACACACCATTCCTAGTCAGTCAGGCCCTTGAGGTGCCTGATCGACGAATGGGGGATACTAAATACTGGGCGATCACGCCCCGAGCACGGCGCTTCGCCGTTTCGTGAGGCTCACGGACGACGCGAACGCTTTATGGTAACAATTTGTTTGCCAACGATGACGAATTTATTAGTCACGAATTGACCCGAAACGAATAATTCATAGGGCGAATAAATTATCCATTTAGGAGACCATAACTCATGCTAGCGCGCGGGACCGGGAAGTGAATGAAGCATTTAGAAGTGGGCCACCTCGAAACCTAGCTGTGAAACGGTTTCATTCGCATGCAAATGGGAAAGGAACCGGTGTCCGGAGTCGGTGCGCGATAGCGATGATCCCCGGATCGAAGCCGAACGATCGAATACCGAACCGAGCTCCTCGATCCCCGACGGGGGCGGTGGCGGTGGTCGGGCTCGGACGCAGCACGAATCGAACGACAAACAAACAAACAAATAAATAAATAATTACTTTAGATGTAGATTTATGAACCGGGGCCCCAGGCTCACGGAACGGCAGGATTTGGGGGGCCGCTTAAAAAAAAGCCGGGAACGCTTCGGGTGAGACTGGGCATTTCTTGGGCATTTCGTCGCAAAGCAGACGCAAAGTGTGACATGTCTCGCGCCGGCGGCCTGGGTCCGCTCCACTCGATCCAGAGCCCCGGGCCGATCGGCGGGGTCTTCGCGCTCCGGGCCCGCTGGTTCGGTATGATTTATGATTATGAATTTTCGCCCTACTAAGAACCGGCGAAGGACGGAGCAGAGTCGGAGTCCGAACGGCCCGAATGCACGGCGAGTGAAGTGAGGGGCCAGGCCAGCCAGGAAGGTCGCCTAGAACCGAGACACGGCGAGGCTCCTGTAAAGCAAAAACAATTTGTCATTTTAATGGTGGTGATACTTCTTCTGCCGCTTATTAGCCCCGGCCCGGACCGGCCCGGCGTATCAGCTGGCATCGGCCGCGCGGTGGAGCTGGGCTCCACCTGGACTACGACATCGTTTTAATGCACCTTTAAGTAGTAATTGTAGTATCTCGAAAAAAAAAACGCCGTGGCTTACCCGTCTCCTTCCTTTTGCTACTTCTTCCAGGTACGGCGCCGGGTACGATCTGGCGGCGCGTCGGAAAAATGCAACGCGCGAATCGACCGCAACGCTGAAGGCGTGGCTGAACGAGCACAAGAAGAACCCGTACCCGACGAAGGGCGAGAAAATTATGCTGGCGATCATCACGAAGATGACGCTGACGCAGGTGTCCACCTGGTTCGCCAACGCCCGGCGACGGCTCAAGAAGGAGAACAAGATGACGTGGGAGCCAAAGAACAAGACGGACGACGACGACGACGCGATGGTGTCGGACGACGACAAGGACAAGGACGACCTCGACCCGGATAAGGGCGGCCGCGATCACAAAGGTAAGCCCCGGGGCCGATGCCGATTTTTCATCATCATCCTCGAGAACATCATCGAGACTTGCATTTTCCACCACCAATTCTCACGGGAAAATCCTTTGCCCGGAACCCCCTTTTTCCAACGCGTCACACCCTCGTTCCCGCCGCCGATGATGTTGTTTACCTTTCGCATTAGAAGCATCACTCCTCCAGCGCCGCACGCGCCCAGCTCGGCGCTCCGTGAGTGTGGCGAATTCACACACGCGGGATCTAAGCTGCCAAGGACGACGACGGCGGAGGGTTCCCGGGGCGCACCGGGGTGGAACCGATAATGCCACGGCTAAGTGATGATCATAATCACGCCGACGGCGGCGGGCGACGTCGGGCTTTTACGCGGGGGAAAGCACTCCCGGAGCACCGTGTTTGCCGACAGGATCCGGCACCGGGGGACCGTCTTGCCACACACTTTCCCTTTTCGGGACGCGCACACCTTACGCGGCCGCCGGCCCGTGGGCCGGTAATTTACGACGTCGGCATACGCTCGCTCTCTCGCTGGAAAGTCATTTATAATATGAAACTTTAATGTGTTTATTAAGGGCCCCGCTGATGGGTGGTGGATGGTTGGGCTGCGCGAATAACTGAAACTCCGGGCCCGGCACAAAAAACACGATTCTTGTGGCAGAAAAATAAAGCGCGAAGAAAAAAGCATAGAACAACGGTCTCGGGGCCGCGCGCTTCGCTGATTTCGAAAGACCTGGCCCTAGACTAAGGACGGAGCGGGCAACAAACGGTGTGGCAACTAAGCTACGATACCGAGAGACCAAATCGGAGCGATTCGGTTGAGGCTCTGCAAAAACCACATCGTTACGGAAAGCAACAGTAGAAGAAGAAGTTTGTGAACGCTCACTCACTCATCTTCACGGACACTCGATTTAGAACCTTCAACTAGAATTTCGTGGAATCTCTTTGATTTGGACATTCGCGAAATCGTAGGTCATTCTTTGTACAGGTCTCGACGGAATTCACAATCTGACATGCAAGTTATTGCTCTTCATTCCAGGAAATTATTCCTCCCATGTGTAGACCACTTACTTTTTTTCTCTTTTGTATTATAGAGACTTTGATCTATAGTGGCCTAACATTCGTCTCTTTCTAACTCTAATTTCAATTCCAATACCGGTTGCCAATCAGGGTACCAGGGCGTTTCAAACCCTGGCTTTTCCGAGAGACGTAAACTGGTATGGGGTTTTGAAGTAACAAGAGCCCCGACTCTGAGGGAGTCGGCAACTATGGTTCGTTGGCAAGGGCTCACAAAGGAAAGGACTCTTTACAAGTAACAGAAGGGAGCCTCAACTTTGGGGAAGTTGGCGACTATGGGTCGTCGTCTAGGGCTCCCAAAACAATGACTCTATTCTGACAAAAAGTTACTCTTGAATGCGTTTTATATTCCTTTGGGGTAAAAGCTCTGAGAGAGTGTTATGCCCCAGCGGAGAAAATTATATCGCTACTTCCCCGGCGTCAGCAGTCCTCCCAGTCGTTCGCACCACCGTAGCTAGAAGATCGAAGATTCCTCCATTTGTGTGCTGCCTTGATGCTTGTAGCTGTATGTAGATCCTTGTTGCTTCCGTAAACACAGCAAGAAACCCGCAGCACCGGAGAGTCGAACCAACCCGACGGACGATCTAAATTAAGGGGGTAAATCTTGATGCCCCGCACCAATGGCACCACCGAGAAATCACACAAAACAGGACGACAAGAAACTCGTTGTCACACGCAAAACACATGAGTTCCTTTTTTTTCTATGCCGGTCCCTAATCACGTTCCAAAAATTCAATATTTCTTCTTCTAGACGCCACATTTCACTTGTTTATCTCGAAATTTTTCCGAAAATGACGCATTCACATTCTACAAGAGGTTTTTGAAAACTTCCCTCTCGTACGTTTCTAACTAATAGTTCGCCACTTTAAAATAGTTCTAAAAATGAAAATAACATACTTTTCACACATTCACTCAGGTTTTTTCGCTTTAAAAAAAACCATCAGCGATGCAAAGTAGACCGCAGCTCCGGCCCCCGACGCGTTCCTCGTGCTTTCGTAGACCACTTACGGACTGCGAATCGGCCATGAAATTCCATCAAAATGGCCTACACTAACCAACCGAAAATTGCCATTGAAATGGCCCGTTTCTTCCAGTAAAGTCCCGTAACGAAACATAGTGATCGCACTGTGTCCATCCGGCGCTCGAGCGTATTCCAAATTGCTTTAACTGAATAATGGTGCGTTTAATTGTGTATGGTGGCCATTTCGACCAACTTGGCACATTGGTCTGGGAAAAGGTGGTCCACGTTTGTACTTTTGCGTCTGCGATAATCTGGCGTTCTACAGGACCTTGATAATCCCATACGCATCTAAGACCCTTCGGGAGGAAGATGCTCGAGTTGTAGTTGGAGGGACAATGGAGAACCCGCTACAACAGCGACCTCGCTGTCGTGGTAAAACGCATACACCTCGCCAGGCTCCGGTGGGCTGTCCATGTCATGAGAATGGCGGATGACGAGCCAGTTTGCAAATTTGAACCCGCTCGGCAAAGAAAGAAAGATTTGGAAGACTCTACTCCAAGGCATAGCTTCGAGGAAAAGGCCCAAGAATCGATTCGAATCGAAAGTGAACTACATCTCGGGAGGTCCACAATAGCGCAACCAAGGAAGACTTCGGCATGGACTTCTCGTTTGGCTTCTTGGTACTGTCGTCCACCAAGAGGAACAAGGACACCCCGAAGAAGCTGGCTCGTGAAGCGATATTACAATACGATATAAATGTCTACCGAGCGGCGTGGCCACCGCAAGGCAAACCCTTCAATTTAAATAATACCCAAAATACTCCGCGTTCTCCTCGCACCCGTCTTGGCCGGGAGCACGCGGTGCATAAATTGGCGGTGGCGGAGCGGTAGTGTCCTTTGTGTTTTCGCCAAGAATTCGTCCCGATCGGCCGAAGGCGGACCGAGGCAAACCGAGGCGACATTTAATTAATTGATGAAATAGGGACGATTTTAATTAGTGACGATTTGGCGGGCCGCGAAATGTGACCGGAAGTGTCTCCGTAGAAGTCGCCGTCGCCGTTCGCTTTCGGCGCACCGGTGTGCGGAGTTCGGCGAGGAAACAGCTGCTAATAGCGAAACTAATCCCCGTGACACTGTAACGGTAGCCAAGTGACGCAATCTTGTCGGCTCGTCAAATCTGACTGTCAAATACAGCTCGAGTCCAGCGGATACAAATTGAAAACGGTGAGCGCGGTACCGCACCGCGCCATAATCCATCACCATCTGGACCGTGAGGGGTGAGGCGACCCAAAGGGCTGAAGGGCTGGTGGCCCACTTTCCTGCCCGGGGGCCCGTGGTGACACTTTTCGTAAAAATTAAAACCATTTCATCCATTTGACAGCCGGTTGTTACGGCGGTCGCCGCCTTGCCGAGGGTCCTCCGGTCCCTGGGTCGGCCGAAGGAATCGAAATGGAATCATTAGGCAATGCATAAATGCGATAATTGAAAGGCACAAGCACGGCCAAGGCAAGAGCTGCACAAGAACAGGATCCACAGTCAGGATCCCGGTCAGGATGGATCGGAGTCATCTGTTCACTTTCCAACCGGAGCGGCGAGGGGTGCCCTCGCTGTTGATTTGAGGATCACGGGAAACCCAAAACAAACCCCCGGGAGGGTTTTTCGGCCGGGCACTTCGCACCGCGCCCCGTCGCGCCGTGCCGCTCCGCTCCCGAGCCAAGCTCCCTGCGGGCTTATAAAAGCCTCTTTATCGAGTCTGCTGCTACAAAGCCAGCTCGGGCCATCAACGGACGTTGCCAAAAAGGCCGTGCGAAGTGGCAGCTCCTGACGCGGGACCGACGGAGAGGGTCGCCCTACGCCCGCACCAGCCCCTTGCCGCCGGGGCCAATGAATATCTAAATAACAAGTGGCATTTTCACTTAACTTAATCGGATAATGGATATATTATCACGCACAGTCATCAAGATTTCGTCCTCGCCCCTCCTGCCGGGCCGGATCTTCGCGGAACCCGGGGAAAACGAGATTTCAGGATAAAGCATCCCTCTCTCCCTCGGTCGGCTTTCAATATTCACGCACCTCTCGGCAGGGGTGCGCCGTGCGCAGAGATATTTTATTGCTCACTTTTTTCACTGGGCCGCAGCTAGGGTCCCCGCCACACCGCACCGCACCCCGGGAGCACCCATCCCAGGGGATGGGATCGACCAGAAATTCCCATATGGCGGACCGTGGCTTTTCCGCTTCACTGGAACCCGGCGGGGCCCGCACGCACCACCCCAGCACCGTCTTGCGTGAAAACGGCCGGAAAACTTCGCCCAAAAAACCCTGCAGGGAGCAGGGACGGCCCCCGGTGCCGCCTGCTGCTGCTGCTGCTGGTTTCCCTTCGCCGGAAGGTTCGCAAATTGACTTATTCCGATTTCCGATTGTTGGGAAGTGTCAGAATTCCCGCCTTGATTTGCCTACTCCGGCTCTCTCGGGTGTCCGATTTCTTCGTCACCGTCACGGCAGGTGCCCGGGGGTTTTTGGGGAGGGTTGCGATTAGCGTGAGGTGAGCCAACGAGTGATCCGTAGCTCGTTGCTGCAGCACCTACTCGTAGTAGACAATTCCGAGCAGGGCTCACCTAGCGAATATTCGCAATTAACCGATTCGGAGACCAACACAGCGAGGACGTTGGAAACGATGAACTCGTCGGACTTGTCGAACGGTCCGCTTCGCGTCGCTTCATTAAACGATTTCATCGACAATAACATGCCGATAGTCACGGCCCAATTTCCGTACATATTTCATGTGGCAGTTGCGGTGCGAGGAGAGACACTCCATAAATTACCGCAAAGTCCCCGCCCGACGGTGTCCGACGAGGAGCGAGTGTCAGTTTGAGTTTCGGTTTCCGGTTGAGAAAATGATTTCGGCATCCCGGCATCGATTGCCGATTGTTGTTCAACATGGCGCCACGTTGGTCGCAAACGGCGGTCCCCAGGATCAGGGCAGGACGACCCGGGAACCCGGGGAAGGTGTAATGTTTTCAATTGAATGAAAATCACATAATATCACTTATTAAGACTCAATTCATTTTCTCACCCTCTGGCTCGGGCTGCTAACCCTCGCCGTCGGGTCGGGTTTTATGTTTCGCCGAGCGAGGGTTGTTTCGCCCAGCCGGACGGTGCCGGATTCGGAGGAGGCGGATGGCAGAGGCTGGCTGGCCGGCGGCGAAGCGACTAACGAACCATTTCGCTGCCTAAACGCCGAGCCATTGCGCCGTGCCGTGCAGCGATTCGAGGGGTCGTCCGAGTGCTGAGAGCTGCCAAAACGACACCCCGTTATGTTTTCGGGAGGGTTCCGGTGCGTTCCGGGAGGTGAGCCATTTTTCGGGCTCCTCCCGACCGGCCGGAGTCATTACGGGGCCGAGAGGGCTGACGCTGACGAGGACGGGTGTTTACTGTTATTAGATTTAATTCACCATATCAAATTGTTGAAATAAGTTTATTCAGGGTCAATGATTTTTATTACATTTCGAATGGAAAGCATATTCGTTTTCCCGCAACCGACGCTGACGGACGGTTCGGTCGGTCGGTTGGTTGTTTCCCGGTGTTTTGTTTCTGCGCTGGCCACAGGACTGCGGTTGCATAGTGTGGGGGGGTCGGGGGGGGGTCGCTACATCGCCGGCACTTACCACCCGCGCGCGCGGGGCACCGGAAGAAGAATGTCACCGAGAGTCGGGTCGGGTGAGAATCGGTTACGATCCCCGCCGGGCGGCTCCGATAAATAATCGTGTACGTGATTTATGACTTTTCTTACGCACTCGGCTCGGCCCCACTAGCCCGACGCCCACTAGCATCCCCCCGCCGGGTCTGTATGTAACAACGTCCAACGGGCGATGGCCACGTCCTTGGCAAACCACTGTGCGAAACCCCGATCCCTGATGTCGTACATTGTATTTACAAAGGATATTGTATTTAATCCTTTTCTTTACCGCCACGTACCTACGTGCGCCTGCGTGTGTCGTTGGCCGGGCACTTGCCACTTCCGGTTCCAGCCGAACGCGCCAGAAGATACCGTGGACATGATTTAGGTCCTGTGTCCTGAGGATAAACCCTTTCGATGGATGAGGCGCCCCCCCCCGCCGAAGGAAGAGTGTAAGGAATGATACAAATTTATCTCCAATCATAAACACACTTGGCGCAACATCTTCCCCGTCCGACACCAACACGCAACGGCGGCGAGTTCCTCGGAATAGTTCCGGACAGTTGTCGTTGTTGTGTCCGTGGACCCGGTGGACGTGATGATGATGATGGTCGTCTTAAATCATGCGACATCGCCGGGGCTTCTAGTTGGGGCTTTCTGTCACCGACAGCAGTCATTGTGTCAGTTGAGGCAACAACAAAAAAACAACAACACACAATTGTTAGGTTAACTGCCATCGCCGGCCGCACATTGCCAGCCCGGCTCATGGTGGTGGTGGTGTCATCGTAAAACAAATCGATCAAACGATACGGTGCAGCGCTGCACACGGTGCGACTCGGAAGCGGATTAACATATGGGTTGAAAAGTCCCGAGCTTGGCGCATACCTTCTTCAAGAGCTTGCGATTCAT
>NC_071285.1:32000334-32262754 GCF_943735745.2 Anopheles bellator
ATAGAGAACGATCGCGTGGCCAGACTCGTTTACCTGGGCGAGACCAACGAAGACGATATTTTCGGTGATTTATAGACGATCGGGAATAAATTTCTAGAACGCATATTAAATGCCACATCTGGAAATAAAGACAAAAACCGAAACATACCGCGAGCCGGCTCGGTCCCATTGGCTCGCTCGCCAAGAATTCTGCGATCGTCGTCGTCCGGCCCTGCCGGCCGGATGACATTGTGTCTCGCGGTGGCCGCCGCGATCGGGCCGCGATCGTCCCGAAAAGCACGCGTGGGCTTTATTTATGTAGACCGGCCGACGAATAAAAGGAAAAATTTGTCTTCCCGCGGCGGCAAGAAGGCTCCGTGTGGGCACGCAAGAAGTACCGCGTGGAGCGAAGATCGCCGTCGTATCGGCTTCGCCTTTGGTCCGTTCTCCGCCCGGTTCCTTCGAGCCGTCAAGCCGCCCGACACATCGTCCGACGCAAATTGCGAGCCGAACGCGGGCGCGGGCCCCGGCCTGTCTGGGACAGCTTCAGCGAGGCAGCGTTTATAATGAGACAGTATCGTACCGGCGATCGCATTCGTTTACGGCAAAGTCTGGAGCGGCCCAGGCGTACCGAGCCAAGGTGACATTCGTCGGCGGAGGGCGCAGAGCGGTTGCCCAGGGGATTATTAATTCATTCATAAACTTTCGAACTAATGATGCTTATCGGCACCGGCCGATCGTCTATCTTAATCAACCCGACCACGAAGCACGGCGTTCCGCGGCGTTCGCTGAGAACATTCGGAGAAGCGGCGCGAAGAAGAAACACTTAAGATGCGCAGCGTCCCCTCGGCAGCGCATCTTCTCTACTTTCTCTTACTCGGACTCTTCCCCCGGGCTCGGTTCGGTTCTGTGCGTGTGCGAGAATGGACATGGTTACCTTCCACCCAAAATGTCATTAAGCAAACAGAAAGAAAACGCCGCGCCCGGTGCCGGCAGCAAAAGCCGCGCGTATCAATGCTTTGGGCGAAAGATTAATGCAGACGTTCCCGACCATATCGTAAATCTCATCTCATCTACGCGTCCGGTGCGTCACCGGTACGCGGTGAAGATAACGCGCCCTGGTGCCTAGGTGGCTTCGCTTCGGAGGTCCGGGCTTACCGGACGTTACGATACGATCGTGTCGGTTCTCTACGCTTCATATTTTCTGCCTTCACGATTGGAGGTGTCATAAAATGTGTGAATTCCAGCCGGGGGCTCATTTGACAGAGCTTCAAAGTTCGAGACTTAGTATAGTGAGCGCTTTATGATGAGGCTGCTTGGCGGCAAGAAAGCTTCCTTAGGGGTGCTTAGGGTGCTTCCTGCTTACCGCCCCGAAACCGAGTGCACACCACGATCACGGGGAGGAACTTTGTTTTATGTTTGTTTTCCTGCCATTAACACCTCATTTCGCCAAATAAACACCGGGGCCGATGGGCCTCGGCGTAGCCTCTAACACCTTCCCTAATGATTGCAGCTTTCGTTTCTTCGGCACTATTTACTTATCGTTCTTCTCTCCCGTTTTTTTCAGGTTCCCCCAAGGAATCAACCAACGGCAGATGGACCTCCACTATTTTGTATTAAATTATTATTGATTGCGATACCGAACGAAGCTGCGGTTGATGATTTCCGGCGCCAGGTGACGGTCACACAGCAGGGCGGTGGATCTAAACTACACGAAAACGACTTAAAGTATCACCATGTAATACTTGCATCTGTTAGATTAGGTGAAATGTTATTAGAAAGAACGAGATAAGCTCACAATTGAACAAGGTGCGGGCAATGTGCAAATAGGGAAACACACCGAACAACGGAACATTTATGCGTGATCGATGATACGTGAGGGGCGCTGCCGTTTCGATGATCGTCTTCAAACTAGGCGTTTGGACGATGGCACAGATACGATTCAGACGGACAGCAGTCTCGTTGCAATAAGGAACGCGAACCGTTCCGCATGTAGCTTCAGATTAGAACAGAAAATCACTCCTCTTCGGCGAACTATCTCGTAATTGTTGCTTGTAAAACACTTGCGCACTGGAACCGATCCGGCGAGACGATAGGACTAATGAGCACAAACTATGGAAAGTTAAACTAAAGTATAAACAACTAATAATTCGTTGAGAAACGCATTTGTAATCTGTGATAAAAGTGAAAATGAAAACGTTGCCCTGATGGGAAGGATATCAGGAAGGGCAAAGAGCAAAAGAAGTTGCAGCGCGACAGGCAGCACAACATGCAAAGAGTTCAAAATACTTTTTCAAAAAGCGTTTCTTTTTGTTCGAGGAAGTGTACCATAAATAGTAAAACTACCTAAACCTAGCAAAGCAATGATTTCGAGCATTTCTTTAAAAATGATGTGAATAGAAGCGAGTGTTTTGGTAGGGAAAGATAGAAGGATTACACAGCACCGACAAACACTGAAGCCCGTAGGCGCGGAATGATACGGTTTAGTTTTGGGAAGTGAAGCGCAAAGTAATAATATTCTAACCATATGCACACCACGAGTTACGTCTTTGTCATGGGGAAAACCAATTGCATACAAACGTTATCATCAAGCCAGCGTTAAAAGCCAGCACTCTGTACATAACACAGTTACATACGTAGTCGCGGACCGGCCAGGAAGGTGTAGCGATATCAGTTGAGGCGCTAGAAATTCAATTTGAAAGTATCTTCTTCGAGTGTGTAAATAGATTAATTACTGATCGTCTGACGAAGAAGAAGATTCATGCTGTTGTAAAAAAACACAGGGAGGTACTAAAGTGTAAACATTAAATTTTTTCGATTACGTCGATGTAGCTTGGTAGCCGGTAGACCAATACTTTAGAATGAAGAATATTTCTGTTAAAACAAATTGCGCCACTTACGCGTTAGTATTGTATAATTATCAACTTTTATACAAATATGAGACTAGCAAAAATTCGATTGTAACGGGCTCCACAACTGTTCCTAGTACAGGGGACAAATGGTGTAACTTACGAACAACCACGATGCAAACATTTCGGTTAACGGGGCGTTTTGTGCAGATTATTGAACGCAACGCTTTTTGGTTCCGGTTCCGAATTAACGCTAGACACGCTGTTCTTCGGGACTGACCAGCTACAGAGTAAAACAACACGGAATAGTAACATGCACAAGTGACCCACAACAGTTCGAAATGTCAATCAACTAACCCAACTATTCAATGCAAACCTTTGATGAAACTTTGACAACGCAAAGTGTCCAACCCCTACATTACTCTTGCTCGTCCCACGCATATACACACTCTACGACTCGATGTTTCGACTGCACGGAAGGCCACAGAGTGGACATTACATGATTTTTACACGCAAAGCATATATCAGTACGAGACATGGGTATCAAACCTCTAAAAGAATATGACCATCAGCAGTATACACATCCAACCCAAAAATTCTGCAAATTATATATACATATATGAACATATATTTAGAGGACGAGAAAAATATAGAAAAATAGACGTGAATACGAAAACAATGCTGTATTTTGTTTTTTTTGTGTTCCGAGTTGATGCCGTTTGATTGACCCCGGCACGCCTTAGACCCCGAGTGGCGCGGATTGCATAATATTAGGGGTTTAAACGGAACGACCGAATGGCTCGCTAACCGTTGCCGCTTCTTTTAGCAATCTTCAGTTACCAAAACGAATAATTCCTATTTCTGTTTTTTGTTTTAATTATGAAACGATCCGTTGGTCTGACCTAGGGTTAAAATAGAAAACTGTGCCATTACTTCATCAACGTATTGCTGACAACAATTTTGTATTGCACCGCTCAATTAGTTATAGGTTAATCATGAATAAATAGTACACATTTGGAATGTTCCTCAAACGGAAAACAGGTCACACTTTTAGACACGCAAAGGATATATTTGAAATAGCAAAGTTGTCTACCCTGGCAACAACGAATGCAAATTCGTACTAGAAGAAGTTTAAAATTTAATTTGATAAAAAATGAAGCCACCAAAGATACGTAATTTGAGCCATTGCTTCTGGTTGTCATTATGGCCATACATAAAAAACGTTATTGATTGTTTTCAGTGATATTGAGGTAAGGATTATTTATCCGAGGGGCACAAATTCATTTACCTTATCATAGTCGTGGGCTTTTTCGCCGCCTGCCCAAAATAGATACGCTAAATGAACGATTCATCATAATTTAATAATACTAAAAAGGATAGATTTATCTTTCACGTCATTTACATTACCGCTTCATCACAAGCGACAATTTGAAAATAAGGGATGCCTTTCGCCTTCGGGAAGAAATTAGCATCGACCATATCTGGAACTAGGAGATACAGCCGTCGTCTGCCGGGCCAACAATACACGCCTAGGGTGGACCCTTTTAGCGGCATACAACGGCAGGAAGTATCGATTTCCTAGCTGAGCAAAGCGCGACGACAAAACGTCCCAAAAATCTGTAACTGAACTGTCATGATAAATAACGAAACAATAACCTATTTTATCTTCCCATGAAGCCTGTAGCCCTAACTAGACGTGGCGCGCCCGAAGACTCCTCGCCGTTCTGTGCATAATTTGCCAAGGGGTGTGGACCGGCTCGTAAAGGGGCGAGGCAAATTTAGCTTTAATCCTTTCAGCTGGTCTTTTCGCAAGAGCGGACTGTTCAACATTGATCGAGTGAAGATGCACAAGCAAAGTCAAAAATCCATCCTACGAGGAACTACCGCATTCGGTTGATGCTTCGGCGGATTACATATTCTGTTTTCCCTTGACATGCTGAAAGATGTATCACGTGAAACGTGTATGTTAAATGATAAATTACAGTCTAATCACTGTATAAGACACTTTGTTTCCCCATTAACCCTGGTTAGCCCCTGGTGAACGCCACGCAACATGCGTTTTATCTAAAGCGCATGCTTAATTCCTTTAAAATTATGTAAAATAGTTTCAATTACTCTCCTGAAGGATCTTTGAACTATCAATTGGTGTACCCTTACCCAATCGGCAAGGCAGAACTAATTAACATATAAAAGAGAATCAAATTTAACCTGTCAAAATTATTAATTTGTTCCAAACATGTATGTTAAACATAGTCCAGCAGACAATATGACGTATTATGAAAGGCTCTACATTTTAATTCATCTCAAATGGCACGAAAAATCGTACTCACGCATTTGTAAACTGATTTCCATGTAAAGTAACAAAATGTCCAATTGGCCATTGGTTTACGAACACCGACAACATCCTACCCTTCGTACCTACCTACCCCACCATCCTACCCTTAAAGTGGGCAAAATTTCGATACAAATTAATCTCATATACGTTTCAAAGAAACATGGCTAATCTTGCCTCACCAACCAACCAAATGTTGTTAAATAATTAACATAAAGTAAAAAAAATTAAAAATATGGAATTTGTTGACAAGCAAAAGTGACATAACAATTTCGCGTATTCTACAAGAAAAACACATCTTTCACAAACCACAACCAAAATGTTCATATATCGTGGGAAAGCTGTGCGGCTTTCGGCGGAACGATGCTAATCTCATAAGGCCAATGAAATTTGGTTCCCAACGAGGGGTTTGAACGTGATAAGCGTCACGTCTTCAGCCCACGTCCGGTTCCACTGGCCAATTTTAACACCTTCAGCGTTTTGATAGCAGTTTCGAGATGATTCGTGAATAGAAGGAATGGTTTACACTCGGTGTCAGCCGTTGTTTGAGATGTTAAGCCCGTAATAAAAAACAAGTTTTAGCAGTTGTTTTCTGTTTCACTTCATTGTTTCTACAGCTCGTTTCGTACGACAAAAACCAGGATCTGGATGATCAGCGGGAGCAGCGTTGGCGATCAAAGGAATGTAAATTAAACAAATATTATTATCATGAATCCAATTAATTTGATATTATATTTTATCGCCTGTAAGCTTTGCCATTAACACCGTAGAATTATTTCCCGGCTGACCAACCTCACTGGGGAACAGTCGAAGCTGTTGACCATTTTTCTCGCAGTATGTCACATGTCTTCAGACGGCGAGAGCGTCCGTCCGAATTTATAATCTAATCAATGGAAGCTGAATGAGCGCTGGGTTTAAAAAGCAAGCTTTTTATCTGCCTGTACGATTGTATATTAACGTGTGGGTGATGTTGGTGCAACCTCGTGAAACCGCTCCATACTACCGATTTGCTTCTGGTAAATGGAAGACGATGTACAAACGATTCTACGGCGGCAAAGGCGTTCACTGCGCTCTTCAATTCTCGCTCGGTTTCCTTAAGTTTTTCACATTCTTTGGACATTCGTTTCAAAAAAGTGCAGGTAACAGCCCCGCATGGCTGCAGATGGCTGCTTATCGTCTTTATAACTTATTGCCTCAATTAGTGAATATCCTCTGTCGGACGATTTGACTGTGCCGGATGAATCGACTATACGGTCCGGTCTTTAAATTAGCGCTTGCTTTGGCGTTAGTCTACAGCCTTTAGCCTGCTAGTCCAGCTCTATATTGAATTGCGATCGTGTATTCGCCCGCGATCAAAACCTAGTCGTATTTTAGTCTATCTTATCTTTGTAATGTATTTACCTCATTCAACGCCATGTGTTCAAATGTCGTTGCTGTTTTTCGTTATCCGAAGCGTTGTATATCTGCTCTCCTTTCTTCATGCTGTTCTTCGTGTGTTCCCAATTTCAAGTTTTTTCGGTTACGCACGGTTGGCCTTATACATATTTTATTGTTTTCCGCTGCTGCTTTTGGCCACATTCGCTCGCTTTCCACTTTTTTTTTTTGGTACACAGCACTCGTGTACGCGTTGGTTCTAAATTTCCGTCTTCAAACCATTGTAATTTTATGATGCTATTATGAGCGTGAAAATGCAAGTATTGTGCTTCCACCAAACTCATGTCATTTAATTGCTGCGTTTTTTTCGGTTTTACGGATAACAACTAAGGACAACAACTTTATAAAGAGCAGCAAGAATTGGTTAAATACACGAATCTGAGTTTAATCTCTCGGCTAGGCGAATTCGCGGGACGTTCGAGATGGCTGGAACAAATCCAAATCAGCTCCGAAGGGAATCGAACGGCGCCGTAAATGGAAGAAGGAAGCAAGCTGAAGAAATCGCAGGACAAATGCAGATTGGCTGATGACACCAACGAACGAACGAAACATCATCCAACCATCACTGTCCTGGCGGAGCAAGTGAGATGGACGACCCGAAACCCGGAAAAAACGAAAGAAGAAAGATAGCACTTCCAGTGATACGGTGCGAAGTGGTACATAATATATCAGATTTGATGGGAGATACGTGAGAGATATCGTTTTAATGGCCAAATCTTGTTGAAATCAACTAAACGTTAAGTTACACATCAATTAGACACATTTCCCTAGAGTGTCACAGGGTGGCGCGAGGGAGAGATGGGCTGTCGGAGCCGTGCCGTGGCGAAGGCATTCCCGAAAAGCACTTGCAACGCGGCCCACCATCAAAGTGTGCTCGCATGTGTTGCGATTACTGATTGCCGAGGCCGAGCCAGGACCCAGAGAAACCGGTCCCTCGTGCAGCTTATCCGAAGCGTATGCTAAATGAATGAGGAAAAAGTGCCAACTCCGCCAAAAACCACCGGCGAGATTTTCGCAGTCCTTCGTGTGGATACGCTGCCCTCTGTGTAAGACGGACGGACAGACGTAATGAAGGACAAGAACGCTCCTCCGGAATCAATAACCATTTGTTTAGAGGTAAAATGCACGGAAAAGGATGTGATTGGAGGTATTCTTCCATTTCCGAGCCATTTAGCGAAAAGGACGGTGTTGAACCATTTTAACCACTTCGCTAAATCCGTAATGGGTTGCTTCAAAGTTGGCAAGCACTTGTCTCGAGCTGTTTTGGCAGATGATAGAATTAATTGAGACTACTTTTAATTGGATGATCATTTAATTGAAATTAATGTTTGATCGCAGACGGAAATGGTGGAAAGCTCGTTTTTTTATAAAGCACGGTACTAATACCTACACATTGTAACATGAACATGAATGGAGAATTGAATGCAGTTGATGTCCAAGAGTTTCCTGCGGCCCATTTTCTCTTTCTTTTGACCTTAAAATAGTTGAACAGCCTCGATAGCGAAAGGACGCACGAATCGGATGCTGTTATTGTTTTCATTTCGAGTCATGCTTATCTAACCATGTTTTTGGTTGTGTAGTTTATGAGAAACCTTGTATGGCCATGGGAAAGAAATAACTGTGGATTTGGGAAGATTGGTGTTGGCATGAACCAAGGGTCATGCTGCCCATAATCTCAACACGACGTACACGTAATACCACTGGCACCAGTCCTTTCAGTCTACATCGTGATCTCTGTAAAGGATGCATCTAACACTGCGCTGCCGTCTCGGGGGAGAACCTTTCGACCAAGACTCATGACCTGTGACAGCGCTACCGTGAACCGAGAAAAAAGAAAAATAGAATGCCTTGGCTGTAACATAGTCCAGGACATTAACAAGTTGTTCTCGAAGCATGACACGAAAAAGAGCTTTCCCATTTTTTCCACTTTCCGTTTATTTCGGGTCCTCTACACTTCCGTTCTACATCTCTTCTGCCTCCATTCAAACGGAATGTTCGGACTCGTGAATCGGCCTCGGATCAGTTCTTTGCAGAAAAGGGTCGCCATGGGACACTCAGGATATTAGAAGCTAGCGACCAAGCGCAACAGGACGCAATAGATAAGAGCGTCTAGACTGAGGTTGGAAAATTTATCGCTGTTCTGCTGGTGATCGGATGTATTTTTTCTGTGTCTATTTCGATTCGGTGCTCTAAATTGAATGTTTTGTCCTATCTCCGTATCATTTCTCTTCATTTTTTTTTATTGAAGAGGTCTGTTCGCTTCGCTTCATTAGTCGTGTCACTCTGTTTTCAGGACGCGTCCCTTGCCGTTATGTTGCCTTGGGGAATGGCCGTTTAACTTATTCACACTCCCGGTAATTACCTGCCAGGTAGGCCATAGAAGCAGAGGGCGGACAGGCGACACAGGATCCCACACGCTCCAGCGTCCCGCAGATCGGGTCGGATTTGAAAAGGACCACGGGACGTGTTCGCGATAAGCGCGTGTCTAGTGACGCCAGGCCAACAGGAAACCGTGGCTAGACGAAACACACTTGATTCACTCTGATAGGACCCTTAGACCGAAGCCAGATGACGGTCATGCGGTGTGACCGTTTGTATTTTTTACGAGACGAATTCTATATGTATCTGCAAAAAGACAGAAGCTTGGTAAACGTTAATTACAAGCAGTATTTGTTAACAATTTTGTTAACAATTCTCTGTTTTTCTAATACGTTACCAATATTTTCATGCTGCTTTGCAAACAGCATACATTCGAGGGGCATTTTAGGGGTCTCTACATGCGGATTGCATACTTCACGGGGCATACGAAATGGGAATTTTCAAGAATGTGTATCCTCTTCTTCCAGGTAAATTTGAGCGTTCGCCACGTGGGAGTTCAATGAATAATTCGTGCCTCCAAACAACACTCTGGCTCGTGGATTGAACACACGAATGTAAATTGAAAACCCCGAGCACGTAGACGTGGTCGGACACGACACCGGAAAACTCGCTTGAAATCAGATACAATTACCAGTCGCCGGCTTTTTCGAAATTCGGTCTCGTGCCTAGCGGAGCGGCGTTCGGAGCTGTAATGGTCCCGTGGCCGCGAGAGCGGAAGTCAAACTCGAATGACAATTTTCTAGCCCACCAGCGAAGAACGCGCACAGGATGTGAACTGCGTAACACCTCGTCATCGACACGGCATTCTAATCAGCGCACTGCTCAGCCCAGTTCCGTCACCGAACCGGACGTCGGCGATGTGATGGCGCCCTTCTCGGTCGGTTCCTACTCTCGTAAACGCTTTTGATTTATACCACCGCACGATGTCAGACCGAAACGATACAAAAGCAAACAAAACACTCACACCGAACGTGCCGGACTATAATATTTCCGCGGCACAATCCAGGGCGGGGTCATTACCTACACCCAACCGCCCGCGGATCGATACTCTAAGCTCCGGGCGCAGGGGAGGCTGGACGGACCGTCCCTTTTTCGGGTCGGTTGGCGCCCACGTTCAGATTTATGATTATTATTTTATCATCGCAATCGTCATAAATTTATCGAATGTGTTACTTCGTTCTGCTTTCTTTTTTGTTCATGAATAATGTACCACGGACGGAACATACACACTTAATGTCTTACTGTGACCGTGCGGGATTTCCTCCGTTCAGCACTTTCCATTCGGATACCAGTGCAGGTCTGCACTTTCTGGCGAGTCGCTAACGTCGGCATTTCGAACAGGATACTATTTATCATTAAGATTATGTTCATATTAAAGTTTGATTAACGAACAGTGCCCACCATTTTCGGAATGCTTGACTATATTCCAAGGCGTTTTATTTTTTTACGCATTCGACATACTTTCATGGGCACCGTTTCTTGGTGAGTCCAATTTGTTCTTCTTGCCGGAAGATTTGGAGGGCTCGACTCTTAAATGCACCTAATGCATAATTTTCGATTTAGGGATAACTTTCGCGAACACAAAGACATTCCGTTGGGATATATCTTCTCCAAGTTACTACTATTCAGCTCCCCTTGAAGCGATTGCAGCGATTAATTCACGATAACTTGAGAGAAATTAATCATTGTTACTTTTCAGCAGTGAATATTTCACAAGGCACCGACAAGAAGAACACCTTGCAATAAAACTAGAAACTCAAGCGACTGGATAATATTTCATCAAAATACGTAATGTAATATTGTTGTCGTCGGAAGCTAGTTCAAAGCAATCGCCGACTCAACTACCGCCACCCGTTCTGCCTTATTAAATCAACATTCGGTTTTGTCAGCGGTCGATAACATAATGATCGCAACATAGAATGTGAACGATGGACCACACCACTTTGGCGGCCTCAATAATTGGATCTCCAATTAGTTCTACCGCATCAGTTACGCGCGGGAAGTATGTTAAAGCTACGATCGGGTATGCTAACGACGGTGCACGATCGCTGTCAGCCCTGCCTCGCAGCATTAAGCCAGTTTCCAGTAGCCCGGTTCGATTCGTTCCCATTATTAAAACTATTTTCTACCTGACCTAGTCAAACAAGTGATTATCCTTCTTTCTTCAGTTCTGCCTTCTGTGGCCTTCCCCATCGCTCAAGGCGATGCATCTTTACCGCACACGCAAGGCGACATTTGAAAGAAGAAAAAAAAAACTAAAAGCATCGAATAAAAAACAGGCTTCAAACCTTAGGCTTAACCACAAGCGAACTACAAAAAGAAAGGAAAACGAGTATCAAAGCTGCGTTCTTCGATGGATTCGTTCCAGCAATTCGTCACTCTTGTTATGTGGGATTTATAGTTGTCAAGTTCGTATTAAAAAACCGAAACACAATTTATCTCTTCAGTCACCACTAATCTCCCAGGTCTTACTCCTTTAGTTCCTCCCACCACAGCAGCGCCTGCGGCAGGTACCTGTGCTACGGAGCCGGCTGCTTCGCGCGACAGTTTATATTTCTTCGTCGTACGCGCCCATCCGGGCCAACATCAACACCACATTTCGGCTTTCTTTGTAATAAGATAAATGGAATCAATTAATGATTTATATCCTCCACCATAGTCAGATTCCTCGTCGTTCGCGGTCCAGCGTTCGTTCATTAAATCGAGCCGTTCTGCTCAATCGAACCGCTGGAACGACGTTCTGGGACGCGAGAACTTGGAAGAAGAACCGACGAATGGACCGGACGGCCGGGTTAATGGAATAAAACATTTCGGTAGTTTTATTTATCTTTCAACCGCCTCATCACATCAGCCTATCGCATCACATAGATTTCGATCTGGCCGCGCCATACCGGCCCGGACTGCCCATCCAGATCACCGGGGCTTCCACGGTTGGAGGCATGGACGACCGGTGATAGCTTCTTTCGGACACAAAGGCCGCCACTAAAATGTCAACAAGCTCTTGCCGGCTGTAGTAACAAATGATCTGCTCGCCCGAGAAACGGTGCCGAGGCGTGTTCCTTTGACTTCTAATGTAGTCGCTTTCCGGTGTAAGCAGCGGCAACGTACCGACGCCAGATACGATCTTCACTTGTTTCCGCTTATGGTGAGACCGTGTTGAGCGATTAGCCTTCCCGCATTAACGCAAGATCGGATGAGAAGGGATATTCCATTAGGAGCAAACGTTGAAAACTATACATGTTACGGCATACGGCTGTGATCCGTTATGACTAAAAGTTAACTTTCTGATATAAAGATACTTTTAACGATACTTTTACATTATATGTTGTTTGTCATTGCATGTACTCTACTTAACATGTTGAAGATCATACATTCAACCCAACAGTCTTCTCACTAATACAAAACTTATCTAACTTCGGGCGGAACAAGTTTCAGGAGAAAATTCTGATACAAGCTTTGCTCAAGCCGTTCTTATTACGTGAGTACTACTTCGTAGTTTACCGGAAGAGTTTTGAGTAAATAAGTTTAATGAAGTATTTTATTAAAAATAGTTTCTTTTCTTAGCAAACTTAGAGCCAAGCATTTTGGTTAAAACATCGAGCCATCGAGCAACGAGCGGATGGTTTACAAAGTAGACCGCGGTTAGCCGCTCGACTTCGTAGAAGTTCCAGAGGTTCAGGCGACTTCTTCATTTACATCGCCAGCTACAGGTGTTCCGTAGCAGCTTGCTTTCCGGAGTGTTTCGAGATGGACTGAAAAAGATGCAAGGAAAAAGATAGAACTATAAAATTTATAAACCCGTTGCCGTGCACGCACAAGTGAACTGCGCCAAAGGAACAAGCCAGCATAAATGCTAATCACAATTGAAAACGAAAAAAGACTTACGGTTGTGATAAAGATTGCGTGATATTGTGTTCGGAGAAGAAAATTCATAACTTTGACTAATGGAAGCTCCTGAAATTTATTGCCCAACGCTGACTTGGTAATGTTTTGCAATGCGATCTCGTCTTTCGGCCATATGCTCACTGCGTCGTACACGTTTCTCGCTTCATCGTGCTATCAACGAGGCTTATCTGGTTTAATTGAATTTTCATTGCCCTGCCAGCTAGGGTGAACGCTGCAGCCCTAACCAGCACAATGCGGCATATAAAGCAATAGACAAAACCATTTAACTATTTTGAAGCATACAAAGCGCATTTTGGGGAGCTACAAGACGTACTGCTGGAATTCTTCATTCCGGGCGCTTTAACGTTAATATGGAAAGACTTTATTTTTAAGACCAAATCGCCGTCGAAGTTCGACGAAAGGAACCAAAAGAACTTAATTATTCAATTTAACGACGTGTGACAATTTTTGTTATTTTTCTTTCCTTTTGCTTCATGAGTACGAATCGAAACGACGTCGCGAGCGGAACAGAAAAAAACACTTACAGGGATCAGGTCCTCTGTTGTGGCAATGCTGACAGACCGAAATCGTGCCACAGCATTTGAAGACTGACAACTAACTGATGCTCTTGAACCTTCTGAAAAGCATTGACCGCGACCGACACTCGCAAACCGGAAAGCTTTTATCCTTAACCAGTTGATGTGCACAAAATCGGAGCTTTCGAGTCGCTATTCATTCGCAAGGATCCGAGTGTTCACTACTACTGATGAAGCTACTTTCGGCAACCTGTAGGCTTCGGCAGCGGGCAGTTTGCTTCCCGGCCGATGGAACTGTTGGGGAAAATCCGAGCGATGCACACTCCCCTCATTTTTCGCGCCTGCTTTTTCCGGCTTATCAGATACATGGCACAGTCCCCAGTGGTGTTGGTGTTCGTGACTTTTCTTTTTCGTTAATTTAGTTTTCCGTCATTTCTTTCTTTGCGAGCGCAGAGAACTGTAGGGTTCGTGTGAGATCGATGTTTTCTTTCGTTGTGTGAATCTATCGTCCCCTTCAGCTATCGAAGCGCCACCAAAGACCTCGTGCTAGTGTCGCGTACTATCCATTTGTAGTCGACCGCAGTGACGGTAGAACCTAGTTGTGCCGACGACGTAGAACTGCAGAGCCGACGGATCCCGCTCGTCAATGTTTTGGCCCACTGGCAATCAATATTCAACACGTTGGGAAACATTTTAGCAAAAAGGGTTTCTTAATGAGTTCCATAATTGATTCTACTCAATAGGTTGGTGAAACTTAAATCACTATAGAGCAATTTTTGGGTATAGTGAAGAGATACCATGGCAATAGTGTTACCGAGAAGCATAAGGGACAAATTTATATTTATTGAATTAATCAAATGAAATTTATCCACATCAAACTGTATTTATTCGTTCGTTTAATACCATGTAGAATAGTAACACCCAATCTATTGACCATGGCAATAATGGCACTAGTTCCTAGTTTCAGTTGACTGAAGAACGCAATTTTGAGCTGTAATTCTGCACACTTCATTCTTATTAGAAATACTAGGACATTTTTTTAAGTCTTTTCAATCTAACCAACCATCTTTCCGCCGATTATTGGTTTAATTTTCAAATTTTGTCTATGCATCCAACGTATGACCGTGCCGCCAATGTATAACAAAGTATACAAAAGATCCGCTGCTCGTTGCAGTCAAAAAAGGCAGGAAAAAAGTAACTATCACAACCGGCAGTGGTAGGCAAGCACGGAGCAAACACTCCACCATTCCGTTCCAATGCATACATACGCCCGCGTTCAATCACGTCATCAAACGTGATGTAGTTTAGTCTGATACCATGTTCGAGTATGTCGCATTCATGTTCGATACCGTGCAAAACGATGTCTTTTCTATCCATTTCACTTATGTTATCCCTCTATCTCGCTCTGTGTTTGGCTTGGGATGGTTCCAGTTGCCGGCTCTCCGCTGGAAATTGTGGTATATTTTTTCTACGCAAACGATCCCATCGAAACTCGGCTTCCCGCTCAACCAGTTGAAGGGTGCTTCACATAGATACATTGCAATAGAACTGAAACGGATACAGCTACCGTGGGTGGGTGGATGCCACACGCAGCGCCGACCGACAGGGCAGCGAAAGGAAGCCAGGAGAAAGACGGCAGGATTCGTGGCAAAAAGATGATGAAAATAAAAAAGCATAACATCATCAGTAACAAATCACCCCAACGCCTGGCCGGGAAAGCCACTGTGGGCCGTCGCTTTCCATCGGCAGGTTTCGGTGCCTCCGGCTACATAGGCGTTGTTTTTCCCCCCCAAAATGTAATATCTACAGCCACAGTTTTCTTCCACGCGGCATCCTTGCGAAACCACACACGCGTATTGCCGCAACTCGCAACGTGCTTTGCGTAAACAACACGGGCGATGCTGGCTGACGATGGCCTAAGGTAGCGGATATGTTCACGGACGGACGGTGGGGTAGGGTGGCAGAGAGCAAATTTCAACAACTGCAGCATTAAAAAGCAAACTCCCAGCGGCTAAGAAAGGTGACTAAACCTCAACGGTGCGCACAAACATGGGAGTGGTGACCCTGGAATGAAGGTACTCACGAGGAAAACGAGTTGTTGGTAGGATATTGATTTTTCTCTTTCGCTTTTCCAATGCCGTTTCATCCTAACGAGAAGTAGTGCTTGAAACGTCGGTTCACTGGAGGACGTATCAATGAGGAACAGAAATGCTGAACGGTCGATTTTTCGTAGTGCCAGAGAGGGCGAGTCTTGCTTTTTTACATTTCCTTTTCGTACTTCGTGTCGTTTCTTGTTTGTGCCGCTGGCTTCGGGCACTTTTTGTACGAACCACTATGTGGTAGATCGTTGTTATGTGATTTTTCTGCATGTTTCTGCATTTTGGTAGCCTTCGTCATACTAGAAAGCACGAGACGGCAACAGCCGAAATCAGACAGCCCTTTGAAGGTATCATTGCTCCACTGGGAACGCCGAGATTGGCAATCAAACTTTCGCTAGACTCCAGGAAGAGAGTCTTCAACCTTCGCAGAATATATTCGTGCCTCGAGTACATCGAGAGCAGAGATAACATATTGTCAGGGGCTCGAGCAACTGTCCGTCATCTTTATTAGTTTTTTATTTGTTGGCTTGGTAGGCACTAAGTGGCATTCGGCATGATAATCTGTCGCTTTTTTGTATATAAGACATTAACGAGGGTAGTATAAAAATGAGTTGTCGTGGAGTGTTGGCCAAGCTCACGTTTTTGACGTATTGAATCGATCAGAATATCGTTTTTGTATTAGTTCGTTGCTACCGAGTAAGCAAAACTGAATATAAATCATTTGCAGCATTTCATGGGAAAATGGCGAAATTGCGGTTGATATTGTGAGTAGTTGTATCTGTCTAATTATTGATTAGACTAGTAGTAGAAGTTCATGAAGTTGCCAGCGTTTCCTCCTGGTGCATTACAATCGGAATCGGATCAATAGTAATATTGTTGCGAAATAAGAACCTACGGTTCATTGGTAACGTAATCGTTGCCACTACTCTTCTATTGAATCCGGAGCAGAAAGCATTTTAGTACCACGCATCGGCATACTTCCGACTGACACTACATTTAAGCTGCAAGTAAGATAAGCTAGTTAGAACGATAAGCTTCCACAGTTTTAAATTTACAAAGCGCAAAGCCAATTATAGAATCTTTGGTTGATTACCCACACAAACGAAAAATGTAGTCAAACATAGTAATCTACTATAAACAAAGCAGATTGCAATAATTACTAGTAATATAAAGCTTACAATATAATATAGATGGTTTTAGATGTTTCTGATCATTTCACTCAATTAATTTACCTCACATAGCTTGGAATGTCTGCGCATAAAAAGATATACGAACGAAAGGATTTGATTAGCGTTCTTTTTTTCAAGTTCCTTCATTAGATCAAGTTAATCTAGTAAAATATTATATGTTATATTTATTATTTGTTCAGTATATGTTTCAAAGGTAATAAATATTACATTAAAGTGTTTTTTTTATCTAGATATAGCAACCATTATTGATTTCGATGTTTGATTATGTATTCGACGATTGAGCGTTTCGACCCACAACAAATAATAATATAATCGCTCGCGCTTACCATTCTTTGCTCCAACAATATTTACGGAAAACATAAACAACACAGTGATGTAACATACACGTTAATACCATCTTCGCAACAAGAAATTGAAGGACGTTATTGTGATGTAAGTTGTAGTATTATTCGGCTGTTTACATCGAGAATATTAGGAACGGTTGTCAATCTCTTTGTTCTCTCACTACTATTTGCATATTTTCTCGTTCAAAACATTCGTTTAAAATTCAATAAATACGTTTCACCGATGGCGTAAAAGCGCGAAAAAATTAACTTTTGCTAACTGGACTTAAATTTGAGTTGCGTTTTACTTTTAATGTGAGCAAACCTTTAGCATAATCGTATAACTAACCAACCTTCAAATAATTCTTTTTGCGCTGTTTGAACTATATTTACTCTCAGGCTCATCGTAAAGACAGAACTACAAATAACATGAGCCTTATAAATATGAAACTGGTTTCGCGCATATTCTTGTTGTATCGCTAGATAATCTATGGTTCATGTATAAGTATGTATTTTATGAACTGTACAATTCCTTCGGGGAACTGCTCCCCAACAACACTGTTTCCTACTGGGCCAACTCATCAGTTGCATTTGCAAGCAACACGATGAAGATAATTATAATATTTTGTATTGCGTTACAGTGTCCTGGGCTAGGCATGAGACAACTTCATCAAAATGAAATTAATTAAAATTCCCCTATTCTTCGGCTCGGAAGCACGGGTCGCTCTTAGAAATGCGATAATTATGGTAACAGTAACGTAAAATGGCCAAACCAACCACAAAGGAAGATGCGGATAAATTAAATAAAAACGACGAAAACAATTCGCTACTGTTGCTTGGCCTAGACTTTCCGTAAAGGTATGCTGAATTATATTCAGCTTCCGAAAGCCGTTCGCATAAAACCGTTGTCGGTTCCAACGAGAAAGAAATGGTGGCAATGGAACCACCCAAAGTGAACTCCCAAACAAAACCGTACAAAACCTGGCAAATGGAGCAGACTTGCGGGAGAGAAAAGTTTTCCGCCTCCGTCCCCAACGCTGGCCAACTGTCATCCTGTTATGGCGTACTGCAGGAGTATTTGAATAGATATATTTTTAATTCTAATAAAAATTGTTTGCAAAACAATTGGAATAAATTAACGTGCAGCTCTAACGTTCGGAACACTCTCTAGTACCCAGGGTGAGGTGAAAGGCGGGTTCCTGATGGGCCAAAACACGTGAAGGCAACGTAGTTGCGTGAGGCATAATGGTGGCTGTCGGATCGAGCCAAGGATGAAATCACGGTGACAGCTTTGAGGTGGAAGACTCTTGAATGCAATTTGCCTATTTGACTTCCACCGCAGCAGCAGCAGCACTTTTCAGCACCGCTCCGATATGAGCTATTGCTGAACTTCCGAGTAGTGCTCGTCAACGGTAATGGTAAACAGTGGCGGGAAGAAATAAGCGCTAGAGGAAAATAAAAAGTATCTCCCTGGAAGTCATCATCAGCCCGTCTCTTCACAGGCGACGAGGGTGTGGTCCGGAAGCAGAAACGGCATCAATTTTAATTAATTAATAAATGAAAATCATCCCAAACACGATAACAAAAACGAACAGAACTTCACTTCTTTCATTGAATGTTTTCCCTCAAGTCAAACCAACAGCGGGGCACACGCATACCGCATACTTTTACGATAAAACTCCCCTTCGGGGACACTTGCAGGAGAGTGACTAACACTGCGGACGGCGGGGGGTTGCGTGTGCAGAGCAAAATAAATTGCGCTGACGTTGAAATGTGTCTTCCATTTTCGTTCCATCTGAGCACCAAGTTGCACCAGACATAACATAGGCGGGCGATTGAATCTGTGAAACATTTCCCACCTCTCAGGCACTGCAGCAAGCTAAATGTGACGCCATTAACCGAAAGCCAGTTATGTCCTCTCTCACTGCCAGTTTGAGAAAACGCCTACATCGCATCGTGGCTAGAACATCTTTGTTGGCATCCTGTAGTCAACCCACTACGGCACATCGCAAACTCCCTCGCCTGTGCTCTGATATAATTGTGTGAAACAACAAATAATCTCAAAGACTTCATTATAGAGCAATTTGGAAACTCCACCCAGCGTTGTCAGCACGCCGGGGTCTAGTCATGATCAACGCCACTCGTAAACCAATGCTCCCAGCAAGCAAAGGGTTGCCTGTTGCTGGCAAGGTGTATTCAGGACTCACGACGCTCGTGCCCGTAACAAGAAAACTCTAACCATGTCCTCCACACTGGCAACAAGCGTAGGGCGGTGGTCCTATACTATACGACCCTCTGGATACGCTTGGCTCGCCAGGCAAATGCGAAAGGATGTCGGTACACAAAACCTGTCTGTTTCAACAAATTCTCGCTCCTGGACCGATTCATGTAGATACTCATACACACCCACACCGAAACCTAGGTAGTTTGTTCTAATTTGTGTTCAGCAGAAGACATAAAGCGCCCAGGTCTTTATATTGAGCCCACCTCAAGAAACCGAAGCCTTGGAATAAGCTTTTCCATGCTTCACAACCGTAGGCCCTGGCACCTCTGGAGTATGTCGCAGCATGTTAACACAGGCTTCCTGCTCCCAAGCAGTTTCCGTGGCAGACAAATTTCGTCGTGTACAGCAAAAAACCGATTTGCTGCACATATTCTACATTCTCTGGCACAGTGTTGTAACTTGGGATCCAAAGCTTTGTAGGAGATATTAATTGTAAATTGTTCAGAAAACGCAATGCTCGCCAGTTTAAGTTCATCGTAACGTCGTCAGTGATTGTAGAAGATGTGCTTTAAGTATGCATATAATTAATTACAATGACGTGGGTTTGGTTGGGGTCGTTCCACCAATTCAGGGTCACGAGTTCATTAATTAGATGTGTCCATTAAATTAACATTCATTTCAAGCGTTCATTTCATTGTAAGTTCAGCGCATCTATTAAGCTAAAACTATTTGTGTTACAAGGTTTTGGATGTGCAACTGAATTTCCTATCGTAACCTATCAGTGATGCGTAATATAATTATTTGTTATTATTAGAGCCCTTCTAGGCACCTATTTAAAGTTTTCCACTCAAGTTGTCGCACTCTTAGGGCGCACAGAAACCGATTAATCGGTGCATCGAGACGGATGATCTGCGGCCGACCCACCACTTAGTGTGCTGTTGAAGGAGTGTGTATTCGAAGCTGCCGGGCGTCATTCAAAGCATGTAAAACTCTAATTGTTTTGCGAAATGCTCCTGAGCACTTCAAAGGTCCAAGGAAAATTCTCTGCTAACCGGCCACTGCCAAGGAATTTCATAGAACGGAGCGTTCCGCATCCGGAGAAATCTGTTAATGGGTTTACACTGGTGGTCGAAATTAGAGAATTGTGCTGCCTTCTTCGAGGCGCTTCCAGTACGTGTTTATGTCTTACACGTTTTTGCTTCTATCGCCCATGGTTGGCTGTGAGGGAAGTGTAGGAATTACGCTTCGTCAAGAGCCTTCAAAATTGTCCTATCAAAACCTGGCACATAATTTGATAGGAGATGTTCTTCTTGACCGACAGACCACACTATCGTGGGTTTAGTGTAACACATCGCACCACCAGCTGAGTATACCACATGAGATAGATCATCTTCGGAGGGTTCTCCCACCGAAACCCAGGAAGCATTGTTTCTAAATTGAGCCACCCGTAAAACATTTCTCGTCCTGCTTCCATCGTCCCAAGTCGCCCTTATCACAGACCGTACACCCACTGAAGATGATAATCGAGCTGAAGGACATGTGCAACATAAGTCGAGCACCGGGCGGGTGTGTCCGTGTATGTCGACGGGTTAGCATATCGGGCACGCTGTGCGATTGTACAATTTTAAGTTTCGGTGTAACATGTTCTTCTAAATACTGCGCCGAAACTAGTTGCCGAATCAGTGTCGCCGCTTACAAACCCTTCCGAACATTATTGTCCGTCAGCAGCCACCACCTTCCGTGCCGGGCTCCGGGATGTTATGCATCACTGGGATTTATGGGATTTAGTTGCGGTGGCCAACTGACAGCGGGCGCCCCAAAATCACACCGGTGGTCACAGTTTATTTGCGTGTACCGGGCTACTCAAGCATGTGAACGAACAAAATATAAATTGGGGTAAACCACCTCCTCAGACGCCTCGAGTTTCCCGTCGAGGACCCGATCCGGCTGCACACAGAACGGTGGTCGCCATTAAGAATTGTTATCCCCATGACACAGCTCCTTGGGAATGAGCTGCTCTCTCGTGGAAGAGATACAACGGCTCAACTACCATTTGGAAACACTCACAACGCAACACGACAAACTTTAATGATATAAATTTACTCCCTCTGTTTAGTTGCAGGTCCAACAAGGTGTTACAAGCAGTACGGTTTGATGGATTAGGTGAACTGGTAGGTGAACTAGTTTTCCACCCACTGTGCTGCATCGATGCTGGCGAGCTACAAGTGTACGTTAATAAAGAAAATGGAATATTTAAATTTTTGTCCATACTTCTACACAGTATTTTCCGAACAAAGGAACAATACAGTTGCTCAATTGTTCAAATACTGCAAATAGTTTAACAATCTCAACTTTTCAAGCTTTTTATTAACTTTATTATCCAGTTTTTTATTTATTTATTGTTATCAAGTTTTTGGGGTTGGTCCATCGATCATCCGTCTCGCTGCTCCGATTAATCAGTTTCTAAGCGAAGTACAGGGTGAGCAAATCAGCGTGTACTTTATCATTTGGTTACAAAAAAACGGCTTAATATTTTCCGATGCTTTTATGTTAATTTGAAAGGTTGATTCTTTAAATTTTTTTTTTTTTGTAAAATTCGGTCGACCTTTTTTGAGTATTTTTTTGATTGTATATGGTCCTATTTTGGCAGTATTAACTTGAATGTGGGTCTTGAGATTGTCAATAGTTGCTGGTTTGCTCGCATAACAAAAATATCGATTGTGGCTGTATGGCACGTAACACCGTCATCCGTCATGTTGAAACCAAACGCCGTCCAAGTTCTTAGCTTCAATTTCACCGAAGAACCAATCAGCCAAAATCCGCACCAAATAGTAACTCGATGTTGGTGCATTGGCTTCTCTTGGACGATATGTGGCTTGTCCGAATCACAATACTGCTTCCTAACATAGCCACTGAGGTGGAAATGAGCTTCAATGAAATGTGCTTTTGACGAATGATTTGACGACCTACCACTTTGGAAATAATATTTTCATATTTCCTAATTTTCTGTAACCAAAACTGTATGTTATGCATAAATTTTAAGAATCAACCATTCAAATAAAAGTTCAAGCATCGAAAAATATTCATCCGTACTTTTTATAACCAAATGAAAATTTTCACGCTGATTTGCTCACCCTGTACCGCAGTTCGAACCCATCAACTTGGGTGCAAAAGTGCCCATTCGAATAATAATTTTAAAAAAGAACCTAAATAAATACAAACAATTTTTCTTAACTGTGTTAGGTGGGGCGACAAATTTTTCATGCCTCTGTCCGACATTGTTGGTTGCAATACACGATGTTTTTAAATATTTATCAAACGATCCACTCGAATACTATGCCTGTCACCCTTTAAACTGTTTTTTCTCAATTCTCAAACTTAACTCGATTCGCTGACAAAGTTTGCATATTTGTGTCTTCGCCCCACGCCTATTGCGGAAAAGGAGTGAAAATGCACTTGATTTGTTTTGGTATGCCAACGCATGTTTTAACCGAAGGGTCATTTTGTTGTACAGCTTCAAATACAATTTGCCGAACAATGAACTAACATGCAGACTAACACACGATGACATGTGACACTGCTCCCAACGGAGTTGGCAGGCGGGAGTGAATAAAAGTGTACGACGTCCTGTAGCTGCACTCCACACGTACTCCGACTGTGGCGCAATAGATCGAGGTACAGTTTTCGGTCCCCAGGCTTCTTGCGAACGAGAGTGTAGCCAGGACCAAGGACTCTGCGCTGGAAGTGTATCGATTTTTCTCCTCATCTTTTCAGTATGCTCTGCACCAATTGCCCTCCATAGGCAGCCCGTTTTCCCGCTGGAGATTGGTTCGGTTTGGCCACCCTTCACTCCCGGCGACCGCAACGAGACGGGAAAATGTAATAGATTGTTCAAGAGGAGCACAGCGACAACGATGGCGACCACAACCTCCCGGGGCTGTGGTGCCAAATTCGGTCGGTGTCCTTTCGATTCTCTCCCCCCAGGGAGTGGCTCAGCCGGGGCCTCAGGCGAGAGAGGATGCGATTTTTTTCTTCCTTCAATTATTTGGCGCACAATCGCAGTACGCCTTTTCTGGTTGGTTTTATTACCATGACTGCCACTCTTTTGCGCCTGTTTCGCAGAATGCTCATCTTCCGGCGGAGGCAGTGAAACATCACCGTTTCCTTCCTGCCGCTAACAAAAGCTTACGACGCTCATGGCTTGTCCGCTCGAATCCGTCGTATTGGAAGGTCTCACACCTTCTGTGCCTGGGCCGGGGCTATGTGCTTCGAAGGACTCCATCGCTCCTCGGCAAAGCTCGGCCACCTCTGCGTGCCGTTCCCTTGCTTGCTTGGCAGTGCCAGTTAAAGCAAACTTTACATATGTACAACCGCGCACTTTGGCCGTTCCGCTACGTGCTCCACTCCCCCGGCACCGCTTCGGCCCGCCGTCGGCCTCGGGGGCCAGGGCGCCAATCGCAAACAATCGCTTTGCGGTGCGATTCGGCCGCGGCCGTACACTTGCTTCTCAGCTCCGGGAACAACTACGTAAGCGTGTACGAACTAAAAAGATATTATGTTCCTGTTTTGTTCGGTTTTTATCGTTTCCACAGGGAGCTCCACACCACCACGCAACGGCCCGCAACGGATGCTGCCCGCGCGCCCTCCCTGGCCCCTGGCCGTGGCTGTGGCGCTTCTGTGTATGTGCGCGCTAGAAGCCTGTGTGTACATAAAGCTCACCGAAGGAGCGGTAACATTATTGGACGACGGTAGCAAAAAATATGCACCCCTCGCTGCTCCTCAAACACCGACCGACCGACCGACCACTTGAAACGTCGTGAGGGGGGCAGGGGAACGCCCGGTAGCCGGAGGCAAAAGCCATTTTCGCTGATTACAAATTTTGATTAAGAAAACTCATCCTTTCGTAGAAGTGTTTCGCTCGGCCTCGGCCTCGGCCTCGCCACAGCAAAATGGCCCTAGCGGTTGTTCCACGTCGACCGCAACAACGCAAACGGTCGCACAAATGAAACAACAAGCATCCGAGCAAGCGACGGCCCCCCGCCCTTGCGCCCCCCCTGCGGTCGGAACAAGAATGTTGTGTTATTTTCGTTCATATTTTTCTGTGTGGCCCCGGAGCGCGCGACGAGTCCGAGTGTTGGTGACGCTAGAAAGAAGGCTGGAACAAATCTTCGAGTGGCCGGTGGTGGTGTCCTATGCCACCCCCCCCGGGGGGACAACTTCCCCTACCATTGGCGGTGACCATTTCCACGGTGGCTCGCGCGCGATCGTTCCTCCCGTTCCAGAGCGATGAAGATGAATACTGTTATTATAAATCGTTGTAAAACAAGCGTAGGACAGCGATGAAAATCAAGCAACCGGAGCCACCGGCGCAAGAATGGTCCGCGAAGGAGAAGAAAACCGTGGCTATCTCGTGCTGGGGAAAAACGAACGCCAAATCGAGCCGCCCGATTGTATGTAATGCACAAGCACCACCGTGTAACGCAGTTTTTCCCTTTTTAATCTACGGCGCCAAGGCGGCCCCGAACCGCGGCGGGAAAAGAGATGAAAAGCGTGCGACCGCAGGGCGCAGGCGAAGGGGCGAACACTAAGAAAAGATACCGACACCGAGACACTGTGGAAGTGTGAGTGAGAAATGTGCGCCATCCATCATCTTCGGAAAGCTCGCGAAGACGCGATTAAAAAACCCGCCCGCAAGGCGTGTCGCTCAATTGCTCCTTTTTTCTCTCTCCATCTCTCTTTATCTGCCGCCACTTTGTTCTCCCTCCCTCCCCACTATCTCGCTCTCGTTCTCTCTATCGCGCGGGTCGCCGCACGCACACACAGGCGCCCGTGAAAAAAATCCGCTGGCCTTGTGAGCTCACTGTGAGGCTGCTTCTCACGGCTCGCCAGGCTTCCTATAGTGAGATGGCTTCACCGAGGGGCAATCATTTTTCGCGAGGAGAACGACTCGGACGCAAAGCGATGCTACGAGCGATTTTCTTTCATTTCGATTTCTTGTTCCGACGGCACGGAGGTCTGATCCGCCACGGAAAGAAATCTTTGACTTTGGAAATCTCAAACGACAATTGGCAGCCTTTGACTTTGACGTCGTTGGACCGCTATCTTGAATTTAGAGCTAAGAAATTTAGTGTCCTGCACATTCCGTCATTATCAGGCTGAGTTTCTCACCCTTGCTCATCGTACCAAACGAGGTGCAGTTACACCGGCCCACGGCCATCATCATTCCGTCAAGGATTCCAGCAGCACCTGTAACCTAGCGCGAGCTGGCAGCGTTGTCCCTCTAGCACCACGCTTACCGGTTGGTTGCGGTTACTAAACATGGCCGAACTTGGACTTGGACCCCGAGACGGGACGCAAAATATGGTGCACCGCTCGGTGCATCGGTGCACCGCACGCTGGTGTAGGTGCACCGTTCGTGTTACTGAGTCCTACTCTATTGTTCGGACCGGACCGAAGAAAACAAACATACACTGCTTTACAGGGGTGGCCCTCGGCGGCGGACAACTACCCTTACGCCGATTGCAGGATAAAAGAAACCCCTTCTGAGCGTGTGCATGTGTTCGTGCAATCGGCCGAGGGGAGTCAGAAAGGCGAGCCACAAGGCGGTGGAGCGCCAGCGCCCACGTCCTTTGTGTGTTTTTCTTTTTTCCCGACCACTTTTCCCAGCGACCCCAACGGCGGCGGCGACAAAACGAATCAACGCTTCACTAGAGGTGCACCAGAGAAAAAAAACACGACAACTTTGCACAACCCGAAGTACAGTGTCGCGTTTGTAAATAACCAGCTTTAGGTACGGTGTTGTTCTGGGGCCTTTAGTAGGAGGGCCTTTACTCTCCCTCGCTCTCTCTCTCTCTCGCTCTCTCTGTCTGTCTTTTTCCCGCTAGTGTCGCTCTTTTCCTGCCTCTTTCGCTTTCCCCTTGCATTATCTAAACACTATTATTTCACTCTTATGCCATCGACTATCTCAGTTCTCTGTGTCGTGACGTGAGGTCATAGAGCAGCGTTACATGCGGGGAAACCAGTTGCCTTGCGGTGGAAGCTGACAGTAGTCCCGCCTCGGAGCAGAAGCTAAGTACATCTGTATTTGTACACGACAAATGTTCATATTAATAGAGTTCATGGTGAGGGTTAGTGCTGTAGTTGCAAAACAGGACCAGTATCGCGTCCGATAGCCCCGATTTGCTTGGCTCGTTTTCTGTTCATCTTTGTCCTTTTTTTGCTCCGAACTTTTATTCCGCTCAAAATTCTCCCTACCCATTTACCTCACTTAGCACGTAAGCTTTTACTTATTTTACAAGCGACCCATGGTGCTCGCCGGCGACGCAGTCGAAGCATGATAGACGCATAGCGCCACCGAAAGGACCAACTTCTACGACCGGTTTTTTTTCTTCATCCGAGTGACAAAGCATTAGCTCACACACAAGGAAACACAGCGTGGGCGCACCACTACGACACTTGCTTGCGGTGGGCCGCCTTTGTCCTTGCCCAAGGCAGAACGGGCGGGAGGCCGGAACAGTGATCCAACTGCTTTGGTGGACTATTTCATAAGCCTTCCGAAATTCGTCAGAACAGCATAATGCGATGTACATTTGGGTACGGCACTGTTTTATAGTAGACCAGAGACACAAGTACAATTTGTGATGGACCAAAATCAATGTTGGTATGAATTTATGTGTGGCGCCACGATGTGATACGGTTTACAACTTGATTGATTCTATGTTGCATGGCACAGAAAAATCTAGAAGATTTTCGCCTATTTCGCCCACTTGTAATGAGTAAATGGGACAACAAACAGCAACCAAACAGCAGTTCGTTAATTTATGCGCTTGGTAAATATTCCGCAATTCGATGATCGTAAAACCATTTCTTTATCCTTTATAATCTTTCTTTTCCCCCTAATTATGCGGTCTGTTGCATAAAAAATCAACTACCATCACTCCGCTGGGCTCCGCTGTCCGTGTGGATGCGATTGTGCTCGTAGTTGTTCTACTAATGCCGCTTTACCTACCTACTGCCATTTTCGTGATTAGAACCACGCAATGGCGCATGATTTGAACGGTGGTAGAGTCTTATTGACCCGATTTAACGACCAGGGATTAGCGCGACAGTATTTATACAATGGCGTCAGATAAAACCCACCGAACCGTAGTGGAAGTAAAAAAGAAATTAAGCAATTCACACAAAATACCGGGAATACATTAATGTCGCCCGCTTTCTACCGCCCGCAGCCGAGGATCCGACAGAAACGCAGAAACGGCAACATTACCTTGCTGTTAGTAATAAGAAAAAGGAAATTAATTAAAACACGAGGGCCAACAAGAATCAACAGCAAGGACTCGCCCATTATTAGTGGAGTACACGAGTTGGACATCTTGCTCCGTTTTATTCGCTTTACTTTTCCCAGCACCGTGCTAACGGCTTTTGGGCGCGTTTCCGTCGTTAATTATGGAAGCGGAAAATGCGTCAAGTGGATCAATATTTATGTGTTCGTCGAAACCTTCGCTCCCTGTCCCTCTCGTTCGCTCTTTCTCTCACTCTCTGCAGATAAATTTGTTGCCCAAAAAAGGGTGCCATTAAAAAACCGACACCCAACTAAAAGTCTGAAAAAATTGACGTTGCCATAGGCATGGCAATCTGTTTCGTGCGACGCACTAAATGGTATAATAAGAAGCTAAGCCCCAACGCTGCCGGGTTTCGGGGACGCCAAAGTTATTCGCTTATGAAGAGAAATTGGAATTCATCAACTTCTGCTCTCTGAACGAGCAGCCCTTAGCGGGGACGGGACGAATCGTAGGCAATGTTGAAGGAGATGAAGATTTTCGGGGCAAAAATGGTTACATTAATCAATTATACTAGTTATTCGATCGCTACTAATGGGAGACCGGATAAAGAAAATTTGTATGCTACACCCGTTACTGGGAATGTAAATTCTTGTTACCTAGCGGATCGGCGCCTTATCAATCCATTTACCCTTAATGCTTGGTCGCAAGAGCGACCTGGAGCCTAACCGGCAGATAAAATGAGCTCTGAGTATGCTTCATTTTTTGTTCGAACCTTTAAGGTGCCTAGATTTTCTCTTATTCAAATAATTAATATGGTCATCTTGCGAGTCCATTAGATGCCTGCGGCTATTAGAGCAAGCTAATTTAGCATAATTTGAAGAGCTTGGCTAAGTATGTTCCTGCGCTACAAATGGTTACAAACGCGTCTGGATTAGTCGATTTTTTTCCAGTGATTGAAGATTATACCGCATTTAATTGGATGCACTAGATAGAAAACTGAAATCGAAAATAATTATATGATCTCAAGCTCTGTATTATGAACTGGACTTGATGATGTCTCAGATAATTTTGCATCCATTAAACCTTAGGTTTTTGTGTTTCAAAATGCTTGCATAATAAAACCGACGCATGCAATGATATTTATAGTTTAGTTTTGATGCTACTCATTAGTAGTAGCTACGCTATTGAGATGCTTAATGGAATTCAACACTTGGTACTCTATGCCCAATTTATAATTTGTTATCATTTTCTCTAAGAATGCAACCGCTGCATACGACTGAAAGTATTACGTTAAAAAGACATCTTCGAGGGTTTGACAATTTGCCGACAGTTAACTAAGTCATCGGACTAATTCATCGTTTCATGGCAATGTCTGAAGTACGCAGAACCAACGACTAATCCGGCATTCGCTCACTAATCGCATTAGACATACCTGGATCAACTTGTCACTCTTCGTCATCGGTTGCAATCGTGGCTGCCGATTGCGTTAATAAAAAGGACTATTTAGCTTATTAGGACCGAAAACTCCTCATTTTATTCCTTCTGACGCGTGCCGGTATATGGGATTATCAGCGAGACATGGGTTAAATATGGTGGATGACGAGGCACATCAAACATGAAAATTACCGAAGGCTTCAGAACTGATGGAGATGGAAAATTGAAGCCAGCGAAAGACTCAATTCCGCGGGCGGCAGTTAGAATGGACACAATGTTTTTGTAGAACGTCGAGCTTCCTGCCAATTACTAGATTCAATGCCTCTTATAAATTAGTATCATGAACTAATCTGCATTAAAATATATTTTTAGTTGATAGCGAGCCGATTATGCGATTTTTCAACATCCCCCATTGCCTGGCACCGAAAGAGTTCCGAGTAATATGACCCCGTCTAGCTCAGTGGAGCGCGTTCCATGACGAGATTAGAAGGAGGTAGGAAAAACAAGACCGCTAAAGGCGGCAAGCACAACAAAAAAATATGCCGCCCATGCCGCGGCAAGAACAGAGTAATCCTCAGTCAAACGCAACGAATGCGGGAAGCGGCAAACAGATTTGCCGACTGAGGGTGCAAGGGCAACAGTGAGCCCTTTAGACAGACAGTTTCGTTTAATGAAATGGCTTTGGTTTCCCTCGAATACATGATTCAGAATTCACAGGCAGTGGCTTCTTTTTAACCCGGCCCGAGTATTAGGTGGGCCCGCCGTTCTTTTCTGTTCTTCGCCTTTCGGTCGTGTTTGGTCCGTTCTCGTAAAAATGTAATCAAATGAACTTGCCTTCTTATTTTAAACCGAACGCGGTAGTGGAAGGTGGACCACAGATTGCTAAGTTAATTGAATATGTTGCCTGTGCTAACTGACAAATGAACAGTTGCTGGATTTTAATGTTACTTTGTTTACTAAATATATCACACTTCCGAAGCCGAGATACATTACATCTCGAAAGGCAAAATTTTTCTTCCGATCTCATAGGTAGTAAATTAAATTATCGAAAGGACATAAATGCAGTACGGCACATGACAGTAATCGACTTGTATTGTCATAAAAAAGTACTGCGCGTTACAATAACTTTTCAATCCTTTAACAAGGAGGTCGGTAGTCAATAAAAAAAATCGACCCCCTTGTGTGTGAGTATATGCGTGTGGTTATTCTGTAATGAAGGCGAATAAAATAATCGTTATAAAGTAAATTGATAATACACTTTGGGTCATGTTTTTCATTCAACAAAACTAAACGAATTTTATGCTCATGAAACTGAACATCCTAAGTTGCTGGTTGCTGGCTAATGAGTGTTGCAAAAGCTATTGCAGGGGCTGGCCGGGCGGTGCGCTTGTGTGGGTATTTAAAGAGCTGGGTGTTTTGTGTCTCGCGTCTCACATCAAATTAACCCGAAACGTCTCCAACGAGACCTCACTGGGTAATTCAACTTTATGCTCAACTGCGTGCTCTTTATCGTTGAAGATGGTGATACAACTTAATGCTTTTAGCTTTAACGCCGATTTAACAACTGAAGCTGACTGGGTTCTCTCCGGCCATCGGAAGGGTTGTCGGCGGCGCTCCTTGGTAGTCGTTCTGTCTGACTACTGATGCTTTCATCCGCCCCCAGAGAGTGGCAAAAACATCAAAAGATCCATTCAGAACGAATCGTGTCCTACGGTTATTATATCGTCGTGTAATGCCACCAACGTTCGGCCGTTTCTTTGTCACAAAAGCATGAAATTAAGGTTTGCCAAGGCCCAGGGCCCAGGGTTGTGCTGGTGTCATGACCATTTGGCTGAGCAAATACTCTGGCTGAACCATCGGTGACGCTTTAGAAGTCATCTAAATTCATTGGGCCCACTGCATCCTCCTTTTCGGTGTTTCCATGTGTCATAATGGTCCTGTTGTCCACGTTCTCGGTCACGCCATGACCTTAAGTGTTCGTTAGTGCGATCGAAAGCTACGCTCCCCTGCCGTCGTTGGCAACAATAGTTTTCCAAATGCAAAATTCTCGAATGATAACGTTCCCAAAACAAGCCAGGCACAGTGCAAGGGCTGGAAAAGGGTGTTGAGGGGCGTGATGTCCGTTCGTGACCAACGGCTCGACGGTGTTGTAAAATAGTCTAAATGACAACTAACCCACATCTTGTTTCTCATCCTCCCCAGTTATGGTTCTATCAGCCTCTCGCTCCGCACGTGAGGTCCTACTGAAAGCGATAGGTTGTGTTTCAACTATTTCGAACAAACTGCCATGAAATTCTAATCTCTGTCAAGCAAAACGGTGTCGGAGATGACTACGGTCTATAGTAACCAGTCGTTCGAAGCATGCCAACGTTAAGACAACTTTGCAATAGTTATCGAGACCGACAAACCACTCCCAATAGGAAGCGAAGGACGGGAACAATAAATATCGAGCCTCAGAAATTATTCACATGAAGCTCTCGATTTATAAAAACAATTACTTATCGATCGATCGTGTAAGAATTGGAACTGTATCAGTAGTCGGTTTGGTTGTTCGGACTGGTTTTAATTGATTGTAATGCCATTTCTAAATATCCATATAATAGCAATGAACAACTGCAAAGGGAAGTTTATGCCGAGCAGTTTCGAAACAAAATAAATCTGGTTGCTAAATCACAAAAAGCTTACGTTAAAAGCAAAGTATCGGAGAATATAAGGTATGCATTTTCTACAATATTGAAGGTAGCTTCAAATCGAATTATAAAACATACATCATCCAATAGCAAAAGTACCTTCTCATATATGCTGATATTTTCGATAGACAAGTAAGACTGGTGCATAAGGTTTGGAGCAAGTGCAACCAAGCCGTCTATTGAGTTGTTAGTACCTTGCTCCGTTTGGGTTCAGTCTACAGTCAGGTTGAATGAAAACACGTATTAGAGTAAAATGTTTATGTTGTACCGCACAACAAACGATGCCACCGGAACGGCTGAAGCGACGGTACTCGGTTCACTGATAGGTTGCATGTGGCACCGAGCACCGACTGGACAGCGAGCTACGCTAACTGGGGGTTACGACAAATGAATAGAAATTAGAATTTAAAATTTGTTCCTTGTTGTCTGTGCGAAAGCTTTTACGCTCTTCGCACGTACGCTTAGTTCATGTCGGCCGCGCCACCGACTAACTGACTAATCGAGAATGAAACATGGAATGTGGTGCTTTAGCTTTGGCCGACCCTTTCTTTCGTTTTTTTTCCTCCCTAGCTGCTGTTTCAATGGACGTGCGTTCTGTTAATTTAATGTGTCGCGAAATCGTGTTCGTGTTCACACCGCTACCCCAAGCAGTTCGCCGTAGTTCGAGTATGCAGCTTGGAACGCGGTTTCAGAATGGTTCGATTATTTCCAAGTGCAACAGACTCCGGACCATTGGAAGGCCGACTTTATGCAAATTGTTCTACACTGCACCATCCCGTGCAGCTCTCATTCATCTGCTTCGGACTTCGCGTATTCCATATCACCATCACGGTTCGACACTGTTGCAGATGCATTTGCCTCTATTATACCGGCCAGCGCAGACAGGGGCTCATCGTAGTATTTTTCCAAACATCATATCCATATGATTAATCCAAAGAGGCTATCACAAATACTACGTAAATAAACGAACGTATGAATGTAAGAATGTATATGAACAGTAAAACATTGTTACATGCCAATTGAATCGATTAGATAGTGGTCATACTTGAGTAGCATGATTTATGTTTGACGTAGCGTACTAGCCGCGAAAAAATGGTGTGAAAATAATTGAAACACCGAAAACGTCAAAAGATAATTGGTTCACATACATTTTTTCCTGTTGCTGTCTGCAATACACAAAAGCATTTTGATGTTGACATCATTTGAATACAATTTGTCGTATAGGATATACAATAAAACTATAGTGGAATTATAACATTATAACATTGCTATTTTATGAACAGTTGAGCTTTGAAATTCCAATCTACTACAACTAACATTTTGAGCCATTTTGGAGAGATAAACGATTAACGAAACGACGAACAACATACAGTAAGTATGTGCACCGATTGATAATGTGCTCGTATATCACCTATCAATTAGGAACGCATGTGTTGCATCGTTAGCCCTCTAATGGGTAATATTTGGAAATCCACTAAAACTTTTAAAAAGAATATTTTATTTGGTTTTAAATTTCAAATTGCACCACGTACGTGGAGGGTGTTACGTGGAGTGGAAATAAAAAAAATATTCAATTAAGAAAGCAGCAGCCAGCGCACGTGGCAAATCTATCATGTAGACTTGCGTACTTAGTAGTGGTGATTTTATTCTACGCCCGAATGAACGAAACAGGCTTGACAATAGCAGAGCGAGCTGGCGAAGGAAGAAAATCAGCAAACCAGAAACACGATCAAAAGTTGTTCTGTACATAATCTTCCATCGTTAAAACTGGCGCCTGCCAGGGTTAAGCAGCACGAACTACACAAACCAAAAATAAATATACAACCAGCATTATTAACAAAGCAAATCCAACGAATTGAGCGCTATGGCCATCTCGTTCTCGCGCCGGCATCATTGAGCGTGGAAAGCGATTTTTCCTCTTTAACGAAGCGTCCCAACGGCCCAACGTCCGTGTAGGGGATTTAAGCTGTGCTGTCCGTAATGAGAGTGGGCAAAAGTGAGAAAAAGATGGCACTTTCGGTTAACAACAAATCGTACGCGGCACGGCACGGCAATGGGGCGCGGAAAACCAGCCAAGGACTCACGAAACAAAGGCCAGTCATCTATTCGCGAAACAACAATGCACAAAAAAAAAAACTGGGAAAAAGTACGACGAACAAATAACCACTGCATAATCCACATTACTGTATATGTATGTGCGGTGAGAATGTGTATGTAAAAAATATCGCTTGAATATAACATCCTGTCACCGACGATGCCCACGAACGAAGTCTTGTCTTTCGCGTAAGATAATGTACAAGCCAAAATGCGCACAAGCATCGGTAAGTAAGGTGTAATTTTTATTTTACATATACTTTCATTAGTGTTCGTTCGCCGCCATGATGGTGCGCTGTAGCCATAAGGAAAAAAGCTGATCATGGTTCTTGCAGTGGGTCAAACCAATGTTGTGCAGAAATATTAGCGTTTGTTGTGGAAAATATATTTACATCGATAATTATTTAAATTAACTAACTGATATAGGTTTATACAGACGATAAGGCTGTAGCATGAAATACTACTATCCTCCGCTCGAGCATAAATACTGATATTTCCGACAGTTTTTTTTGTCCCATTTACTTTCTGTAGCAGATTGCACAACGTCTTGCACCATAAGTCGCGGTTGAGCTGTGTAGTTCCAATGGAACACAACCGTTGGCCTGCATCAACTTTGCCTTGGAGTGGTTGGAAGTATGCTCATTGCTGCCCGGTCGGCTACTGAGTGGAACAACGAAAATACAATCCGGGAATCGTTGAATCAACTCAGGCAGGCTATGGAAAAAAAATCAACCCACCAGCCATATCACGGAGTGTTCATCTCATTTTACACATTAACGAGCACGGTTCGCTACTAGATTCTGCTCTCCACCGCCGTTGACGCTTGTCTCCAACGGGATCCTTACATACGGATGCGCGGCGCGGATTTTTCTCCCTGTTCTTTCGTGCTTTCCTTTTCCACCAGCCCCAGCGGACACGTTCGATAGGGGAAATCGGGTGCGCGCAACGGCTAATAAAAACGAATGATTTTCCCTGTTCCGAGGGGAAAAGCTGCGGCCCCACTCACACCAGTGCAGTGAGGGAAAAAATTACCGTCGATTGCTTTTCCCCGTATATACACGAGCGCCGCGTTTTTTTTCTGGCGATTCGATAGACGCTTGTTTACTTTTAACCGGCTTCCCCGACGCGACGCGATGCTTTGTCTCGCTCACACCACCTTCCCGCGGTGTGCGAGTGAACGAGCACACTAGCCGCTTGGATGCGTGTGCACGGGTGTGTGTGTGGCGACGCGCGTGAAGTTTTATATGGCGGGTCGTGGTGGTGTTGGTGGCTGGCGAGCGAAAAAACGTACACAGCGCGCGCGGACCCCATGAAAAAATAAGAAGGAGGTGTCAATCGTTCGAACGTTCGTCTCGTCCTCTTTTCTTGCGTCCGCGAACTGGTGCGATTGCGGCCGCAACCCGCTGGTGGTGGTGCGTTCTGGCCACGGCGGACCCTCTCGGTCTGCTGGCCGACGGCGCTCCGATCAGTTGTAATACCGAGTGCGGTGTGTTGTGTTGTGCTGTCGGGCTACGTCGTCGACGACGAAGACGTGTGACGTGTCACGGCCGTGTGTTCTGTGTGTGCCCGTGTGCCAGCTCGTGGCGTGCTATCCGAACTAACCCGGCCGTATTTCGGGGAGCCATGGCCACGCGTCGTTCACGCAACTATTGCACGCCGATCAGAGGAACTGTCACCCAGTGAAACTGCGCCGCGCACCGCGAATGAATTGAAGCAACCACACTCCCGGCGATCTCCCGTCGATGGCCCAAATATTGTGGACCGTTTCGACAAAATTCCGTACGGCTTTGCCAACAGTTTCCATCGAAGAACTTTCAGAACCACTGCTTTCAGTTTCTCTCGGGAAAGACCTAGCCCCAATTTTGGTTCGAAGAGCGAGCGTTCTTCCAATATTGTGAAACGTAAATTTAACGGTTTAACCGGAAAGTACTACGATCTTGTTTCGGCGGCAACCTGGCAGCAATCGGTGCGGTAAATGATAGAAAACAAAAGGTGTGGAAAAAATATATCCGAAAATCAGTGCTGGTTTGTGTAAATTCAACGATATACCAACAATAAAAGTGCGCCCTTGTTTCGAATGACGTGTGGTGATGACGGATTTCGCCCTTACGTTCGACACCGGATCGGCACTTTGGTGAGACTTGCGCATCTGGCCGAGAAACCGAAAAATGTTTGCCACCATTGATAGTGGATTCGGTGCGGAGGCTAAGAAATGGTCGTACGACGAGAAGCGGAAATAGAGGGCAAATCATGGAAAGTCAGTCAGTGCTGTGTCCGTGTTAAAGTCGCCAATCAGCGGTTGTGATCGCCTGCGAGAACACGGAATTGTAAAATACGAAAATCTTGTAAAACAATCCAGACAAGTGAATGATTGAGACAGTGATAAGCGAACGAGTTTCTAGCAGCATTGCAGAAGCAGGCGAAGAGAAAACCATGTCACATTTCCCCTTTCGAGGCTCGCCTTCCGCTCAGGTAAGTGGCTTCACAAACCAACTACTGATCATGGGCTCCTTAGAAGTATGTACAAAGTACAAAACAACTCACTCGAAAGAGCCAGCCCACCGACTATTGCGCAGAGATCGATCTCTGTAACGGAATATGCTGCGCCGAGTTCACGTGAGAGGCACACGGAACTTACGACGGGGTTTGGCACTATGGAACAATAGCGAACATTGTGCGCTAGAAAGCCTCTTGTGCTGTTGAGTTTGTGTCATTGAGATGCGCGATTAACGGGGAAACCGGAAGTTCTGTCTTCGCTCGTCACCCTGTGCCTGCGACAGTATGTTTTCTTCTACGCAGAATAAAAAAGCGCCACTGAAAAGTATTGATTTCTTTGAACCTCTAACACCACCAGGAAAACATGTCTCACCCGGCCCACCGTTTTTACATGTGTGCGTGCTTATGTGATGCGAGGAGATTTTTCCATATTACGTGCGTATGTGTTTTAGAAATCATTCAAGAACATTTTGACGCCCCGTGTTGGAGCCTTGGAGAAACAAAAAATCGATCGATACATTCAAGGGTTCCTGTTCTTGCGACGGAAAAAAGGGACGAATTGAACCGTGGTTCGGAAAGGTTTGCATTTTGGTGTGCAGTTGATGAAATTGCAAAATGCCAAGAAAAGCAGTGAATTTACTCACATACTCTATCACGTCCATTGAACCAGTGTGTACAAGTCATCTGTCGAATGAGGGCCTTTTCGTCGGATCAATGTGATGAAAAGTTTTTCGGCATACCATCGCCAGTGATGAAACCAGGCCGTCAGCATTTCACTAAAACGTGACCAGAATTTTAACATCCAGATTCTGAATGCGCTTCCCGTCCTTCCGGCGTAGTTCTGCTCCAGCGTTTTGAATAAAATGTGTAATTGAAGGAAATCTTTGAATGATTACAAAGATTCACATTCCTGAATTCAATTTGATTGCAGCTGGGTGAGCCTGAAGCATGTGTATGAATAATTTTGCGAAAATACTTTTAAAAATACTTTTCATTCATGTTTTATACAAGTCATTGTTTATACTTTCACAAAAATTGACTTTAATGGTGGTGTGATTATAACTTATTATAGTCTGTTCTCCATCAGAACATCGCAGAAAAATTGGGTTTCTACACAAAGTTCTTATTTCATTTCCACACTGTATTTTATAATTACAATAGGTAACAAAACCTGAAAGAATCAACGACTTCGCGTACATGTTTTGTGGATTATTTACCATCACGTTTTGCTCATCGTTCTTTCGAAAATGTTGCACGTTAGCACTGAAAGTATAATCAAAGTCTAAAGTTTAATTAAAAGCTTAATTACAGTTTTGATTAAAATGTGTAAGTCAACTAAATAAAAAGCAGTTCCCAAAACAACGGGGGCATATCGTATACTTCGGAGCCTCTCAAGGGAGCGAAGTTTTCTTCAAAACATCACCCATGAGGGATATTAATCAAATGAGGCCCAAGTAAGCCATTCTTTTCGCAAGGATCTATGGACTTAAGTTCACAGTTCAACATGGCAGAAAAAGTATGCTGCAGTGTTGTGCTGGGAGGTTGTTGATGGCAGAGGCCGTCTACCGAGCCAAGGGTCGTCTAACTTTTCACATTTTACAAGTGGTACACTTGTTTTCGTAGTTTTCATAAGATTCATCTGAGACGTGGATGGTCTCAGCGGAACATGAAACCAAAATAAATAGCGCTGGCAAAGGCGACATCGTTTGCAGAATTAGAAGGACCGTTTCGAAAACACCTTCCCGCCCAATTACATGTCACGCTGCCTTGTGTCGTCGGGCTCTGGGGCCAATTCGACGCCGGTGGTTTCTAACGGTAGGTAGATTTATATCATCCTACAGCGCGCGGTCCTTAGCACTTCGGCGCAGCGCGTGGGGGAAAGAGCTATGTTCTACATTTTGCATAATTATCAACATTATTAGTTTGAAGAACGAACGAGCCGCTGCTGGCAGCCGCGCGGGGCCTGAGAGTTGTGTCTTCGGGCGCAGATACGATTCGTTGAAACGCTGAACCAACAACACACTTCTCACCGCACCGTTGGTAATGCGCTTCGCCGTGGAAGAGTTTCTGGTTGCAGGCGTGCGAACGCTGGTTCACAAACGAACGGACATGGCGAAAATTACCCAAGAAAATCGCGGTCCGTAACATGATCTTAGTTTTGGTTGGCAAAGACGCAACACCCGTGCGTCGCAAGTAAAACGATGAGTAGTGACTAACAGAGTAACAAAGCCACTCACCAAAGCAATAGTTAACAAGAACACTCTAGCCGATGGTCGTCGGGTGATGGAACTTACAGCAACTTCCTGCTCATAAAGTGGTCAGCAGCGACGTGTGATTGCTAGTAATTGCTTCCCTAGCGTGCAATATTTCGGAGTATCGATCACTATCGAACGAACAGTTCCGATTCCACGGAACCGGAGCCATTCGTTAGAACGGAATGAATGGGAACACAACCGTGTTTTTCTACAAACTACTGTTCCGCTGGGTCGCCAAAAGTGCTGTCAATGGAAATGTACGACCATTTAATTTCCCATCAATGAGCCAGAAATTGTTGCGTTCACTCAATGCACGTTGTGCGTTGTGTGCTTTTTTTGTAATCAAACGAGCTGGGTAGTACGCGAGGCAGTGAAACGGTGTTATGATGTCACTTTTCTGTGAATGAAAAATTTTTACCTTTCAACATACGACTTTCAGTTCTTAGTTATGGGTATTGGATACGATCAAACTTTAAGTACACACTGGTTGTGAACCCAAATCACGTTGTAATCTTCAGTACGGCAGAACTTAATTTTTATTTTACGAGCCTTTTGGTAAAAGGGATCATTTGTAACCGATCCGTTTAATTACAATGAATCGTACGGTCAGGACCCCGGTAGTAGGTGGGTCACTGTTTTATGGCGCTGCTTGTGGTCAAAATGTGGATTGACATTCGGCAGTTCCAAAGGAAAACGACGCAACGTTAAACACCAGACCTTCGCTCGAGTGTGAAGCACTGGCGTTGACAACACAGTGTGTTGTACCCAATGCTGAGTTTTCACACAATGATTACAATCGACATATTGATGACGGCGGGCGAGTGTGCCTAATTTAAAGGGGCGGCGGCGGCGTAAAGTAATTGATTTCGACTGGAACAATTCGAAGCAGTCCGTAATAAAACGCAACCCATCGCTTCGCTCGTCACTTTAATGTTTGTTTTAGATCTGCCCCGGATGCCGTCCCGTCAATGCTTCTTTCGTCGTATCGAGTTCCCCAGCCCTAAAAACAGATCTGCTCCAACGCAAGCGCCCGAGCTCTGCCATCTTCAGATCCCTTTCAAAAGGTTTTCGTTTAACTTAACTTGACGTATATTATGATAACTAAATTTATGATCCACGAAGCAAAGCGATGTGGTGGCATTCGATGAGCATACTTGTAGGAAGCAATCCCATTCCTCGGCTCTCGAAGATGGTGAGGAACGGCCGCCGGAGCAACTTGATCATTTCGAAACCCACCCACAATTTGTCTAGCAATGCTTGCGGATGCTTTCATCATCCACTTTTCACGACTCATTCTACGGTCACCGAGGAGTGATGTGACGGGTGGCGGTACTTCTTCTGTGTTCGGTACCAGAGTTGCGACCAGAGTTGCTAGTGTTGCCGTCAAACTACTGACGGCTGGATGAGCCCGTTTAAGCTGAGGCTTTCAGGCGTACAGCACACAGCGACTAATACATTATCGCTGATGAGTTTCTAAATGATCTAGAAAATGAAGCTATAGTGAATGGGCGTCGTGAAACCAACTGGAGATTCGAAGCTTCCCGATGCTGCTGGTGGTGGTTGGCTCGTTTTTCACCCTCCAAAGTGAAGCCTTCTTTTGGCCGTGCCCAGATTGACTCTCTGGGACTCAAGCCTCAAAGTGAGAGCAAGGCAAAGGCAAACAAAAACGATGCCCACAAAAACTTAACATTTCGAATTGGGCTCGAATGTGTTGTGTATCGCGTCTGTTGCAGTGATGTGAATTTAATTTTTGGACTCACTTTCTCAAGCGCCTGGAATGCGTATTCTTCGGCCTTCGATTCACAGAGGCCATATTGTTTTTTGTTATTCCCCATCGCACGGACCCTTGCGTCCAGAAGGGTGGTAGCGTCGTATTGAGCGATAGACACATTTGGATCACAATGGTTAAGAGAGGCAGTTGAAATATTTTGACCGTCAAGATGACGAGCTGCTCCACAGGAAATGAAAGTAAATACATGCCACGAAACAATGGGCTTAAAGAACCCTTCGGGATTCAACTTGGCCAACGTATACACTACTCTTCGCCGTAACGCGCTCTTCAGTTGGTACAGCTTTATTAACGCGCCCGGAGTTGAGTTTAATTACCCGCAAAGCTGAAGATTTCTATTGACATCGAGTGCACTGTGTAGCGGCCCACCAGAGAGTGGCCATTAGCCTCGTAATGGGGAACTGTGATACGTATCGAAATTTTATGTTAATGGGTACACTCGACTCGGTAACATCATCATCATCATTACAGTCTCGATCGGCTCGATCATGTAAAAGGCATTGAAAATTTCGCTGCGACGCACTTGTTACCGTCGACAGTGGCTATGCCGTTTGATGAAGTGCTCGGTGCGTATCCAGTCGGGTTGCGAATGGAAATGTTGCGAAAAGTATCATTTCCATGGGACTGCTACTTTGGCTTGAAATTGTGACGATTGAGCAATTTCATCCATCACCCACTGCTGTAGCTGTGTGTTTGTGAAGAAGAGAAGACCCGAGCACAGTGGATCATGAGACAACAGTGAGTTGTTTTCCTTTCACCTTAATTCATGCTCCGCATCACCGCTTTGAATACCTTTCAAAAATCAATGGCATTGTGCGTAACAAAGCCCGGATGCTCAAACGTTCAATTGAACGCTTCTATATCTGCATAGCTCCTCTTTGGGTTAGGAAACTTCCCAAAAATAGCTCCAATTAGTTTCTGTTACTTATTAGCAATTACGGTTCGATTTTAAGGTCCTGATTCTCTTTTCCACTGGGCGTACTAAACAATCACTCCATTGAGCCCCTGTGTAAACATGTTTAACAAAAAAATTTACAATAAATTAAACCGGATATGTTCCACTTCGTAATGGGTATAGTGAGTATAGACAACGAAGTAAAAATACGACAGTGGCGGCGACGCGGAATAGTAATTCACCGGACATTGGGTCGGCTTGGAAAACCGAAACCGTCAGCAGCGAGCGAACTATAAGATTTGTGAAAAAATGGGAAAATTCGAAATGGTAACAAAAAAATCGAACGAACCAAAAACTGCAAACAATGTTTTATGTGCCCACAACCTAACGTTTGGCAAGTGCAATAAAAAATGCCGATGGTGGTGCCGCCATTGAATGAAACGATATTTGCAGGATGTGCAATAAAATTAAATACTACTATCGGAGGCAAAAACGAGCAGAAGCACACATCCGATCTGGCGAGCTTTACAGACACAAAAAGACGACACCGCCAACACGCCAGGAACTGGTGGGTATGGCCGGGCCATGCCAATAAAAGATGGTAAAACAAAGGAAAATAACACAAGGTATTTACGGCGGGAAAAGCGTTGCGGAACGAAGAACAAGCGACGACAAAAACACACCGGACTGGCCTGGCCGTGGCTGGCCACGAATAATCCATAACGGCGCAGAAACGATCGCGCGGCTGGAGTGAAATAAAATTGATTACTCATAAATTACGATAAATTGCCAAATAATTTCCGGTGTATGTATTTCAATTGTACAAGGCGTAGTATGAATGGGAAAACAAACGGCCAGTCAATGAAGGTGACTGGGGAATCGCTCTCTGGCTCGATACGTGCTCGATACGGGGGGGAAAAAAATGCAGTCATACAAGTCGCTGAAACAGACAGAGAAAAACCGAAACAAGTAGCGCCACCCGGTGGGGGGAGAAACCCGACCGATATTGAAGCAATAAAAAGAGAATCGGCAGCGCATTGGCGACGGAACGAGAAACACCGGGAAAGACAACTCGCAAGAAGAGCACGCACTGCGCCACTTTGCAGAGTAAAATTTTGCATGCGCTTTACATGTTCCCATGCCCATGTACACCCGAAATCTCGGAAAGTGAAGGAGTCACCTCACGGAGACCCACGAAAGTCGTTAAAGGGATGAAATGATTGTGGCAGGACGAATGTTGGACGAATAGGCAGCGCTAAGCAAAAGGGACATTGCCATTAATGACTGAAAACGGAAGAGCTCATCATTCCGCGTGTGTACTCGATTTTAAGCATAAACAATCGATCTTTTTCATCTGCTGGCGTAAAATACTGCTCGGGGTCCTACTGCGCCATGATGTGTCGCAAAAACTCAATGTCAGTTGGGGACAAAAAATGGAAGCAAGTGACACCTCAGCAGAAAATCAATTCCTCAACCCAGTCGCGACTTCCTGAGCCGACAGCACTTCCTTCCTGGCATTTTTTCGTCGCCTTAGTAGTGGACGAGACCCATTTCGATTTTGTCTTACTTTTTGCGCACCTTCCCACCTAAGAAGTAGTTGCCAATAATTTGCGAGGCTCACTGACTGCCACAGTTTGGCGACCACGTTCCGACCTAGACCAAACAATCGGCATTTTAAGAGTGTAGGCTGGTAAACTTTTTACCAACACCAGTTCGACGGCAAAATAAAAAAAATAATAAAAGAAGGGAAAAATACGCAGCCCCCAACAAGGCTGTGGTCAACCCGATTGTTTAGACAAAACATGGCCTGAAAATGGTTCATGGCGATCAAATTAGGTCTGTGGTACGAACAACGATAAAAGTGAGCTGTTTGACATTTATTCTGGCCTTCTTTATAATGTTTTGAAATATTGATATTTTAGCAATTGTGCAAGGGTGAAGTTATAGTTCATCGTTGAGGCCAAATAATTCGGCCAAATTGAGAACGTTGCAGTGTATTACGACATGCTTCGCTGACAGTGCTCCGTAACCCGTGAAACATAAAATTTACAATACAATAACGATGTAATACTATACGATACGAACACCTTGAGTAGATAAGCAGCAGCGTGCGGACATTTTGCGCATGCGTTATCTTTAATACTCAGTTGCTGGAAAAAGAGCAGCCGTACACATCTGCCTGGCCCTCCATTTTGAAACCATGCGGCTTCTTACTACTTTTTGGCACCTCAACACAATGAAAACCGTTTTGAATGTCTGTCTTTATAATTATGAAATTTAACAAGTGGAATATTTTTGTTGCATTGTACCCGTTTATTCCTTAAACAGGAAGTGCAATTCTGATAATGTCGTCTGATAATCGGAACGTTCGGAGATGTCATCTTGAACCCCCATCATTTTAAACCGAACACAATGTGGCAACGTTTATGTGCACAGAAATTGAAATCGAGAGCAGCGTATGGGGCTGAGAATTTATTCCAAGACACGTCCCCACGGAAAGATTTATTTAACCCGGTGCGGTATCGCACATTAGCGTTCATTAGAATGAACTTTACACAAATTTTTTTTTCAGTACGGATCGGTGTGATTTTGCACCATTACGGCCGCCCGCCCTGTCCCTGTCGGACGCGCAGTTCCTGGGAACTGTGTGGTGTCCACTGCACCGGCGTGTAGTTTCCGATGGCCCCAAAACCCCCCCATGCCTTTCGGCGGTTGTCGTTGTCGAAGCAACTGCGTGAAGGAGTAGCGCATAAATTTCTAAAAATCCGGTCTCGAGCGCGGCCGCTCCGGGCCGGCCCAAGGTAGAAATGTATCAAATATCGTTGATCACCTTTTCGGGGGGGTATGTTTGGAATTTTCTTCTTTTCGGGAAGCGACGGCCGCGCCGCTGCTGAAAGGCGATCCAGATTCTTCAAATTGATTGCTTAAGGGGTTCATAATTCTTCACGCGTCGCACACCGACGACCGCCTGTCGTCGGCGCACCGACTAGGAGCCGTTGCGGGGCTGCAAAGGCCGTGCCGCGGGCCGCGATACTCACGCCTTAAAACAAAAGGATTTTTTTTTTCGTTAGTTTTTGACATTTCTCGAGGCACACTGGAAGACACGAAACAGAGGAGTAGACACGACTGCAAATGGCGCGCTCAGGGTCCGAAGCGTGCGGGAACGAGAACCCAATTCCACCAGCAGCAGCAGCTACACGACATCATGCGACGACGCAACATCGAGAAAACAGATGGTTGATTTCAATTTACACCTTTGTCATCGGGTCCGAAATGCAAAAGGATCCGAAGAAAACCGAAACGTGGTAATTTGGTCACCTATTTGGCAGCTGAAGAAAGGCTCGTCGCTGGAGGGTTCCGCGGGGCACGATCGATGGGCCGTTGTTTTTTGGGCGATCTCTTTGCTCTCCTTGAATGTTTCTTTTTTTGTTTCCTTCATTCTATCTTGACAGCCCCGCGGCCAACCGCTCTCAGGTTGAGGTTTCCTTTGTGCGTACGCACGTATCTAGTCCCTCCTGCCACACTCCCCCGGTCCGGTGCGAGAGATAACCTTAGATTGATGAGTTTTTCCGTTTGACGTTTGTTTGTTCGACTCCAAGTAGGCAGCGGCGCGCGCACCCCACACGGAGGAGAAACATCTTTTTGCCGGCTGATCCGCGGCCGCGCTGCTGCCCTCTGGGTGTAGTTGTCGCCCGTGGCCGCCCGTTGTTGATCGCAGCCATCGGTTACTTTTGTCAAGGGCAATTAGCACCGAAATTTATCGCTCTCTGTTTCGCCGCCGCGTCCCGTTCCATGTTGCTGCGAACACCGCCGCCGGCCTGAGAAGGAGAAAATTAGACCTCCGAAACTAAAACATAACGCGAAGACACCAGCCGATGGCGAATAAAAAAAGAGCATGTGGTATGCTTTGCCTAGTTCAGGCTGGAGAAGCTAACCTCAAATCAGACCAATTGAAGGTTTAGCTGCCAGCCATTACATGGGTGTTAGCACACCAACCGGGAACGTCCCCGGGGGAGCAAACTGCTACCTCGCAGCTATAAAATGTTGATATTTATTTTCCGCTTGGCCGATGCGCCCTCTCGCGTCGGCTTGCATTCGTAATTGGATTTTTGTACACAATTTAAATCGGTCTTCTGCAAAAAAAACAACGACACTGATAGAGGCGTCTCGGCTCGGGAACTCTTGGAATCGCGCTCTTGTTACGAGCGGAGGAAACGATTCTGCGATTCTCTCACATTGCTGACGTGTGAGTTTTGCCATTTCTTGAATGAAGAATTTATAATGCACTCTTAGTCAACAGGGGGGGCCCGCAAAGCAAAACGTACGCTAGTTATGTACAAATTGTTTGGAGTGCCCAGGAAGACTCGTACGTGTGGGGTACGATACGTGATCGTGATCATGCCAGCCAGGGCTGCTTAATTAACACTTTTATTGTATATAATTAATATTACAACACACAGACAGTGCCAAAGAATGTAAAGTAATAAATTCCAAGAAGTGATGGCGTGGCGTGATTGCCTGATATGCTCAAACTTCTCGTACGGCTGGGTATTTGGCCCCACGCTTGGTCGTCAAGGTTAAATCCATCGAAGACGGTCTGTGACACACTGGTTGCCTTCAACTGACCGCGGAGTTTTGTGTCTTCGCAAAGGTCGTTTTGGAAACCCCGACCGGGTAACGCGCTTTCCGCCCTTTCGTTCCAAACGTCTTTAGACCAAACACGGAACAGCCACACCGGACACAGTGAGTGGCCAAAAAGGTTTCCGTCACAAACGCGGGGAGGAATACCTTTTCTGTCCGGACCGGGAACAACCGGCCAGAATAGTAATCGAACGGCGGGACTGGTGGTGAATGGAATTGTAATATGCTGCTCGTAAAATGCTGTTTCGCTTACCGCAAGCAGCAGCAAGTACCGTTTTTAGGAGCACTAGCCACCGGCGGTTGGCCAGTGGTATATAAGGGCCTGTGCCTTAATATGATGACTTTATTCCCTCGGAGCACGTCCAGTAGCATGGAAGAGAATGACGGCGCGGCCCTGGCACTAATCAAATAAACGGGGCGCACCCCCGGGAGCATAGCTTCTTGTGGCGGGCTTCTAAGTATTTTTTTTTGTGTGTGCTCGAGACGAACTTGCACTTGTCGTTCTACTTTTCGCGAGCGCCTATTACATGTGTTACCCACTGAGCCCGTCATGCGAGGGCAGCTGCTGGCCACAAGAAGCCAATGCAGGCTTTTTGGCGCTTCCGTTACGCGTTCCGTGCGCAAAGTAATGTCCGGTAATGGACCCGGTTCACGCAAACGCACTCCTTCTGGTTGCGCGCTACACGCAGCCCCGGATCCCTGAGCCCGGACCTGGTCGCCAGGTATAGGGACACGAGAGCATGGCAGGGGAAAAAAGTTCGCGTCCACACGTTATTAGTGCCGATAAGCCCCGAAACAAGCGTGTATCGGTGGTGTGCGGTTGGCCCGTTGAAGGATGGTGTTTTATGTGCCTACATTGTGGTGATCAATCATTTCACGGTTACACGGCGGCGGCAGCAGCAGCATCATCAGGCCGCGCCGATGTCAAAGCGGCGGGTCCGTCAGCAATCACTTTCTGTCGCCGGCGTATCGTGTTCTTGAAGAAAGTTTTCTCCAAGGAAACCGGGGCCGGCCGGCGGTGCGTTTGGTTCGATTGGGCCCGGGGAAGAGGCAGGGGCTCGCTGACACATTGTTATCGTGGGCCGCCCCTTTTATTTTATTTAGCTTCCCCTTTTCTCCGGCGGCCCCTTCGCTAATGCCGCCGCCGCATGTTTTTTGCGAGGTTCACGTGAACGTGTCAAAAGCATATCTTAATGCAATACGTTATGCTGATGATGCCCACACACTGCCGGTGCAGTTGCTGCTCCCGGGGTTCCTTCCTTTTTCTCTCTTTCTTGCCTTCGGGCCCGGCTGCGGTCTCGGGTCCTGCCGAGGGGGGTTGGTTGTTGCAGAAAGTCAGTTTCCCACACACAGATCACTCTTTCCGCCTCACTGCCCGCCGCCGTCTCCCGGGACACGGACGGACGGACGGCACCTTTGCCTTCCGAGGAGGAAGAGGAGTGGAGGTCGCTTGATGATGGATGGCGTGTGCGGCGCGCGGAGGTCCGTGAAGAGGAGCGATACGGGAGAGAAGTATCATCCGCTCTGTATCTCACATATTTGCACCATTTTAACCAATCCAGATACACACAGAGGCCGCGCGGCGGGGTCCACACACCACCGCTATTGAGGTGTGGCGAAGCCGAACCAAGCCGAGCGAACATCGTTCGAATGAAATATGTCTCATTTGCACTCGCAACGACGCGCAACTCGGTTGAGACCAGCCCCCCCAAGACCGCGAGGGGGGGGACGTGGGGCCCCTCCGCTCCGCTCCCTACCCGGCGGCGGCCTGTCACGTGAAGTGCTATGCGATTCTTTGCGTTCGTGCGGGGCGGCGGGCTTGTACTAATTTCATAATTGTGTGTAGGGAGAGGATGGAAAATGCCAAGAAATTTGCTGCCATTTTACTTCCAACGTGTTAATTGACTTTCAAGTGAACTATTTCAAATTCATGCTGCCGCCAGCAGCAGCAGCAGCAGCTGCGCACAACATTCGGAGGGGGTGGTGTCGCCCCCGCCCCCCACCCGCCGCAACCCCCCGGAGCTGTTTAGTCGGAGCTCATTGACAATTCAGTGGCACTGTTGTGCAGCTTAAAAGGTTTCCAGAATTAGCTTATCTTATCGCTTCTATGCCGCGCATAGAACTCAGCGCCTCAAACCCCCCCGGGGGAGGAGGAGGGTGCGGGAAGCGGCGGCACCCACACACACACCCCCCTAATGTGTACGTTTCAGTGGCCATTCCTTGGACCCTGGCCTCACGTCAGACGCGCCCGCGCATTAGGCGCGATTAGATGAGCGTAAAATTCGAGCGCTTGTTATGGTATTACCTCACGATCATCATCATCATCAGCAACATCATCGTCGGGCACCCATCAGTGATCAAAGTCGGTCAGTTGGATGTGTGTGGCGGGGCCCGGAATGTGATATTGTATTCATATTCACCATAAAACTAGTGAATTTTGTTACTTGCCTTTGGTGGGGCGTAATGAACCTACCTTGTGACCTTAACACTCTCGAAAGCACGGATCAACAGGCGGTGTGTGGAGCTTGTTCTTCGATTCGATGCGCTCTGTCTTACATTTCTTACATTTTGCTACGGCGCTTAGACCATAGAACTGTGCGTGTTGACACGCCACGACGGTTTCCACAGAAGCTCTTACTCGAATGCTCGCAATGGACGTAGCTTAATTGCAAGTGCATGGAACCGGTTATACACGGACGCTTATGCTGCCAATGGTTTCATTTGTAAAACATTTTGTATACTCGACTGACCTTTCGCGCATCAGATTGCTATATCTCACGCATTTGATAGAACCGTGTGTAAGGCATACGAAGAAAACCGCAAAGCCTCCGTTGTTTCGTGCCATTTCCAATTCACCTTCAGACCAGGGCCTACTAAGAGCCGCGCGGATCTTTTGGCTGCTGTTTGTTGGGTGGGTTGCTGCGAACCCCGGCACCGGCCGTTGTCGAATTTATTACGCAATTACTTAGCACAGCTTAGCTTCTTTGCTTCTGGCGCCTTCAGGCGAGACTTTCGATGTGCTCTATTGGATTTGTGTGTTTGGGGCGGCCGAGTGAGCGATTTGCATTAGTGGAGTCGTTCGTAACACTTTGACCTATGTGTGTTTTAGCTCAGTGCAAAAGTCAATGCGGTGACGAATGGACACTTGAATGGTAAGAACACGGGCCGAGCTTGTTCGCTCCTGTGTCGGCAATTTTCAACCACCGTCTGGGCGTGTTATTCGAGAACGACCCAACGACTAGCTACAAAAAACTCTTTAATGTTGCTTTTGTTTCCTCTTGGGGTAGGAACAGAACGCCAGTCAACGGTCGGTCATTTTCGGTTTTTAATGTTTGGCGGGGCGCTTTTGTCCTTGGTCGTTGTCATTTTTATTATGTCTACCGCACGGCCGGATGCATTCGTTGCACCTTTTTTGCAATTCCGATTCCGACCGCACACATTTCATTTATTCAGGCACGACGACGCCGGCTGCACGAGAAACCCTCCGATCGAGGGTGATCGTGTCAAAGCGGAGTTCACGTATAGGCTCCCACACACACACACACGCAGGCTGACCGGGTCCCGCAGGAGGCACTGCAAATAATCCACCTAGGTGTCCGATGGGCGAAGGAAACCGAACGGCGGAACCCCGTAATCGATTTACGGACGGACCCAGCGGACAGGACAGTGAACAGGCGGGCGTCGGAGCTGTTCTGCACACCGGAAGTATTAATATTTATAGAAAGACACGATTCGAAGTTATAGGGATCGAGAGAGCGATTCATACGTGAACTTGGCGTGGCGGTGGAGAGTATTAGAAAAATGAGCATTTAGTGACACACAGGGCGTTAAAGGGAACACTACCGTGTAACCGACCATAAATAAAAAGTGTTGTGACAGTTTCCAGGGAAAAGGAATTATAATCACATTAGGAGCCTATCACAAACTAGAGCCATGTTTTTCACTTCCCTTCCCGAACAGTTAGCATGAATGGAGAGGAAGGAAGGTCAGGCATCCTTTCCAAGAGTGCTGGCTGATTTGTTGTCCTAGGAAAGGTCCCAGGGAACACAATTGGAAGGTAAAACCAACAGAATGCGAAAAACCACAAAACTATCTATCCTTTTTGACACAGGCCAAATCGGTCGTCCGCGTTCTAGGATCCGAATGTTCGTCGTGGTGGAAGTGTCAGCCGAGTGTGTGCAGTAAGTGCACAAGACGGCGGATGCTCACGGCAAAACGGACGGGCGAACGAAAACGAGTACGTGAGAATGTCGGATAAATGAGATGAAAAAAGGAACCACTGTAAGTTAGTTCAGGATTATAACCCATAGGAAATAACACACATCATTGCCTAAGTAAACAGAGTCAAACCAAAATGTGCCCGTCCGCTGGAGGGGTTGAGGGCGACTCAATGAAAGGTTGAAATCGACACACGCGGTGCCAATGAGGTCGGTCGTATACGGCCGGGTTTATTTTGTTTCCAAAGAGGAAGGATGTTTATCCTATTTGGCGCGCCCTGGCTTGGATGTGGCGGAAGCGTAGGAAATCGGTTTCTTAATAAATATTGATGAATAACACCCCCGGGGGATGATGCACACCACCACCCCACCGCACAAGCGGCCCATGGACAGGACATTTCCCAATATTCTGCGCGAGTTTGAACGGTCGAACAGCTTTAGCCGCCGACGGAGAGTTTTAATAAATGACTGCAGCGCGGTATAGTGTTTCCAATCCCCATTGACCTGCGGTGTCGATCCTTAGCTAAAGTCGTCATCAAACACAACCTAGCAAAGCCGCAGTCTGCCGCTCACGAAAAAAAGGACTAGCTTTCGATTCTTGTTGTGGTCCACACTCGAACTCGGATATGTGTGTGAGTCGACCGCAAAAACAAAACAAAGCCGAAAGTAATAGGAAACCGGTCAGCGTGAAAACTAATGTCACACTTCATCGAAATCGACGTAGGAAAAGGTCGGTTTGACCTTCGCTAATATGAAGCTATCGCCCCCCTCATATATACTCGAAGTATTGGAACACTAGAAGAAGATACTGACAGTTTTCCTTCGACAGCTTACGTGTAAATCCTTGTGGAATACTGTTACACGAAACGACCATTTATTATGCTGTGGCAAAGGCGCATCATGTATGCCACACAGAGAGAGAAGCACCATATATAATGATTACACTGATGACGCAAAAAGTATGCTCGATTTTCCGTTACGCCCGATGCAACCTTGTCTCGAAAGATAAGTACAGTGATGAACAAACAAAGGCCGAAGGAACGATAAAGTGTGCCTGGCTGTGAGCTTTTCTCATATTTGCAATATAAATAATAACATTAAAAGAATATCAAATTTTATGGAGTCAAACTTGCCATTTGTTTCATTGTCCCACAAACATCTGCAGCTCTTTCGCAGACTTTTAAGAGATCTATAAGCGCCGAGCACTTAAGAGGTTCGAAATAAACTGAAAACTAAATCAATCCTGGAAAATCACGGCCGACTCTTGGGTAGGGCTATTAAATGGTCTGGAATAAAAAAAACGGTTTATTGCATTCGGACTGTAGTTACCCCAGCCATCATATAGCCATCCGGAACACCATTTTCGTACGTCCATGCCAGGAGTGTGCGAGTTTCTATTGGTCATCATCCCATCCATATTTCATCTAACGGGTAAGCCTCGCCAAGGAACACAATATTTCATCCGTACACTATCATCGCAGGGGCGGTATCAAAATCATATTTGACCTCTCTTGGCTTATCCCTGGAGAGGAGGTTGGCCAGGCTGTTGTCACTGGCGTCATCATCATCATCAACATTATTATTATGATTATCGTCGTCACCGTTGGTTTCCTGCACGAACCAGGTTAGCTGTGCACCCCTCGAAGAATTTTCTTCGCACTTCGCATAACTGCTATCTTGAATCGGATCTTCGACGATGGCGATTCCAGATGTTGACTTGTGAGTTCCACAAGATTCGGCCCAGCAGGGCAAAGGAAACTTAGCATCAAGATACTGAAGGCAGCGTGTCGCAGCATATGTGTGTTTGGTGTATCGATTCCGTTTATTGTCTATTTATGGAGAATCTGTTTCCCGTCGTTCCGGTTTAATGTGTTTATTAGCACCATCTTGGCGCTTAATATGATTAGGAGGCTACTTCACGAGCCGCGTTTGTGAATCGGAAATCTGCGCTGCGATCTATTGTTTGCCCTAAACCCCAGGTAAAGAACGGACCCTAGCGACATTCCGTACATCCGTCCGCCTCTTTCGAGGATATTTTCTTACTCTGTGCTCTCTCCATCTGGAAGCGAGAGGTGACGGGCCGTAAAAATGACTCCCAAGGGAGATACGGGAAGAAACGGCTCTTGGCATCATCTCATTCCCCGGTGGTCTTCGGCCCTCGCTTGTTTCCATTAATCTTTTTCTGTTGTTAGTGTCAAATGACAAAATAAAGAAATCCTCTCGTCCCTGCACACAGCTACACACTGAAGTATGCTCATTCTTTGTTGTGTTCTTTCTGTTCCGTTCACGTAGTTGCGATCGAACAGACGGACACAAAACTTGAGCACAGAGGAGATGAACTTGCAATGGTATAGTTTGTTCTGATTTGCTATGATTTTTGCTGTAAGGTTGATGGTTCTTGAACAAAATTTATCTTATTTTATAAATCTGTTATCTTTATTACGATTACTTATTAGTTTGCTGAACATTCTTTTATTTTTTCCGAACACACTTTGATACTGAAGAAATAAAGATAGACGTTTACTAACAATCATAAATTTGGAAAATTATGATTAGCAAATTTTGAAATTGTTCCCTATGCATAACCAAACAGGTTTTTGCTCTGGTCTAAGCAAAGCTTTTCAAATGAAAAGAAACGGATGTTCGAGAGCCATATTATGAAGCCACACAAGCAAGCAATCGAAAGTTGAAAAATTATTATTTGACATTTTTTATTAAGACATCTGTGGTTGTTTCCTTATGCCCGTTGGTATCAACGTGCTTGATGACAATGTGACGCTAGACTCGTCTGATCGAAACCCCCGATCGACCATCGTAAAGGCTTACTTTGATTGCTAACCACACCCTGAGCGAGCGGAGCATCCATTTTAGAATGGCTTTGGTGATCACGGTCATGATCATCTCGTCGGTTCCGTCATCAACATGATCATCACCGGCAGCGCTCCTACCTACCTACGAGCTATAACGTTCCACGTTTATCGACCGGAGGCGAATGTTAACCCGATGAAGGTATTAATTTTATCGATCGTTTCGTTTCAACCGCAGCTTTTCTAGATTTATTCTTGATGTTATTACTGCTGTTCTGAAGGAAAAAAGTAACTCTACTACCTTCGCTGAGCAGTAAAACTGCGGTAGCCTTTTTCACTGGTAATTTATGAGCTTGTCATACATAAATCAAGTTTTGAAATGCATAGTTCGGGTTCTGTACCTCGTAGCAGAGATCAAAACGATGATACGGCATCCGAGCCAAGCACAGTTTTGATTTAGCGCAAACACGGTTCTCTTGCAAAACGAATTCCCAATCAACCACACAAAAACTTGGAAATTGGATGCATAATTATTTGAAAAAGCGTGTTCGTCTCCACTTTATTGCAACGAATTTGGCTAAGATATTAAATTTGTTATAGCATGTGTGTTGCCTTCGTGGGTTCCTTATTAAAGGTTACGTTACGCTTGGTTTCGTGTATAAGACGGTTGAACAAGTGTATGACGACAATTATCCCCGGCCGCTCTCGAGTTTGTCGTGCTTTAATTGTTTGATGTTATTGTGCGAATTGTAGTCATGTCATGTTGTGTGCTCATGGAGTCAGGTTCGTCTGAGTGCTACTATAATCGCAAAGGTATTGTTTTACAATTGCAAACTAATCCGCGCAATCCAACTAGCATGGACATGGTAAAGTGTAATGAATACGCTTCTACGGAAAACATTATGCGGTAAGAGAGTAAAAAGGAGTAACGCCAGAGAAGGAGAGGGAACGAAAAACAGAGCGAGAACGACAGAGAGGAAGTGAGATAAAAGTTTTGGACCTACCAAGTTGCTTACTGCTGCTCATCGCACAGCTCGTGTTTCTGGTCTCTCACTTACCCTTTGCAAATGGATGTAATGAGAAGTTTGCACGAATGGCTGGCGACGGGAAGGTTGGCGTTAAGGTTTCCATGCAACGCTCGGTATCGGACCACAGAAGTCATATGTGTGTTGTATTAAACTAGATATCGAAGCGCGTTCATGTAGACTTCAAAGTACTTAAAATAGGTGCAAATTCTTGGAAAATAGCTTAATCAGTCAATTAGCATTTGCTGATTTACATAATATAGGATTTTATGGCAAACCGCTACAGTCAAAAAAAATTTTGAAAAAACTTTTAGTTATTAGCAAATAATTGCATCGGTATCATTGATTCAGTTTACAATTTAGTACCTTTAGTACCTTCAGTAGTTGATAAGTAAATAAATTGGTTTGTGGTCACAACCGTTTAGATATTATTCATGTTTTTTTTTTCTATGCATGGCTTCAAAAGTCGCGCATCTTTGCGACGGCATTACATGGAAACCTAAAGCATGAAACTAAAATCTAGCGTCGGCACAAAATGGCTGCCGGTAGAAGGTATTTTTTTAACTGACATGACGGCAAAATGTATTCATTGAATGCAGCTGCCTTGACGCTGTTGGGCGCGGGGTGAATGGTTGTAAACAAAGGTATTTTACGTTTTATTAATGTGGCTTGCAGTTAAAAAATGGCTAACCATCTACACTCGGACGCATAATATTTAGTTAAGGGTCCCTATAGCTTGGCCAGCACCCTTCGTTCGCTCACCTAGGGGTCTCTTGTTCTAGGAATGGTGGTTGAAAGAGAAAGAGTATACGCCAAGTGACGGGTTGAACAGGACGCACTATTTTCACGAAATTAAACCAATCCGAAAGACTTGCGCTTGAATCTAGGGGAAAACTGCCCTCAACACTACACGCATCAGTTGCCGCACACCAAATATAGCTTAAAATACAAAAAATCATAGATACATTGAATTATTATACGGTTGCTACATAATACAGCCGGTCTTGTACATTAAATTCATGGCGCAGAATACGTATATGCATCGAGCTCTACTACCGAGCCAATCGCATAAAGTGTAGCAAGACCAGTATTTAGTATTGTGTCAATCAATCTTATTTTACGAGATGCGAAAATGTATTCGGATGGGGGAAATTCACTCTCGAATCACTAAAATGGTTCCACTCTACTAAAGCAAGTTAACTGGTTTGAGGGACGGCAAATCCTGAATTTGAACACGAAGTGTTGTTTTGTAATGGGCGAAACGAGCGACATGAAAAAAACACAAGCCAAAACAGAGTTAAAAGACAGCAGCGTTATGCAACGGGTGACAAATACACCATATTCAAGCAAAGATCTGATAAGGTGTTGAACATGAAAATACCATTAAGTGAATAATTTCTCACCGGTAAGCTTGGTGATGTTTGAAATGTATGGTTTCTTTCATCGGAAGGTTTTGTATATTTCTAGCTTCAACTGTAGACCACTAGAATGCAGCGTTCATTAAGTATGAAAAACTTACCATAAATTGAAATTTCATCAAAGAAAATTGTTCTTCTTTTAGTGAAATAGGGGTGCAATGTATGAAATACACGTGATTCTACAATGCGCAAACTGAAGAATCGATAAACATGGAGAAACCTTTAAACGGCATCAAAATGAACATACGACCTTCGCTAAGAACTAAGTCACGTCCCTGTCCATGCAAACCTAGACAACAGTCCACAATGAAACAATATGCCTACATGCATACATGTCATACCTAACGGCGTTTAAAACGAACACTTGCAAACCGAATAACAAACATAAACAAGCTGCATCTCATTACGACAAATAGCATCATAATTAAATGAAAGCTCGCAAGTAAAAAAGTATCACATATAATATATTTAAATAACAAATATTTTAAAAAGCCCATTCGAAATGAATTTGTTGAAATTGAATAAAATAACCCAAATCATGTGTCTTCGCCATATAAATTGGTAGGTTGTAATGTCTAATTTAAGTAAAACTATCAAAAAGATGGGTTTATTACACTTCAATCCACAATTCTATTATTTGGCGTATGATTTTCTGTCCGTTTTCTTCTTTTCGCAGTGTATTATTCGCACAATAGTCTTTGATGTATGACAGTGCCTGACAGCAAGCCAGTTGGCCATTTCTGGCGCGTGTTTTGCCTAGGAAAACACGTTGTTTTCCATTTGGGTTTCTTCAGTATTATTGTAGTTTTTTCGAGCTGTGCGTCCATCTACGAATAAACTGTTGGTTGATTTTGAAAGACAAAGAAAAATTAATTTAGTGTTCAATAAGCTGTCGGTTCAGCGTGTTCTGCTCGATAATTGGTTTGTTTGGTATGGCACGAAATTCGTAGCGTGTTTCGAGGTTTGCGGGTTTGCTCGATTCCGTTCCTTTTTGTGTTGTTCCTTCCGATACTTCCGCCAGCCGCGCCAGTATTTTCACGCTAAGCAGATTGGTGCTGTAGCAGTTCCAGTCCGGTAAGCAGGGTGTTCAATTTCACAGTTAGGACATTTTGGACAGGCTTTGCGTTGTACCGAGGCCTGCTTTTGGGCGGTAAATTAGCAGTGTTGATCACAGGTTTACTCATGCCAGCTTTGAGACCGGTTCCGGCCGATTTGTTTCGTTCAAAAATTGACTTTCCATCAAAATGCCCAAAGCCGAAGCTTCTCAACTATATTCCACACTTCAAGCTGTTGAAAAATAACAGCAGAACTCAGTGATTTTGTCGATCCATGGATTGTATGGTAGGGATGAATGTAATAGGAAACAGAAGGAAAGGTTGCCCTTTAAGGGATGTCGGATAAATCTCAAACATTCCAATTAACAAAACTGTAAATAGATTTAGGTTGTTGCTGACAAACCAGAGCCAAGTGAGCATGAAAGCATCGAACATGGCATATGGCGAAGAACGGTGAACGGTATTTCGGGGATATGACAAGCGTTTGACAACCATCTGAAGTGCTTTTCATATTTTCCACTGATTTTGCGACGGGCATCTGTCCCAAATGGTCGGTTCTGGAAAGGTGACAAATCGAACACAGACACGTACACTGTCAACGCCTGGGTGCTTGAAGTTGCCGATTTCAAGTTCTTTGGGTAATACCACGTGTGTGGCTTTGAGTAATATAAGTAAAGTAACTTCAATAGTAATACTATCCATAATAATAATACCAGTCAGTCCATAATGTAATCCTATCTTTTTACAATCATTTAAACTGAAGTTTAATGATTTGACCATCAAACGTCATTTCTCGTACGTGAAACATAAGCTATCCACAATAGGGTGGCCATCGTTGACTATCGGCCATCTTGTTGGTAGCATTATATTCATTTTTCACCAAGTCAATGCTGGTTCGTGGTTTGTAACGGAGGATTGATAGCTAGACCCCCAGACTCTGATGATGCCGGCCCGACGTCACATTATTTCAACATCACTTAACAAAGCGAATATGAGCCGTTGAGCGTTTTACTGAGCTACTGGCGGGATTGGTCAAACGAAAGCAAATTAATAAATTGCTGATGAGAACCTCCTATTAAAGGCTGACAACTAAAAGAGATGAACGTATTGATCATTATATTTAATGGCTGCCCTTTAAGTTGAGCCTCGTGGCACTATGGTTGGTATATTTTTTTAGATTCCGCGCTCTCTTTTTTATTATACTCTCTCTGTGTCTGTTTTTTTTTGTTTTTCCCTCTCACTTTGGCTATAGATTTCATACAGCTGGCTCACACATTCTTTCACATAGACCCCATACAGCGAGGGCAACACGCTTTGCATGCTGGCAATTGCACTCTTCCTCCGAACGCATGTATCCGAAATTGTGTCCAACGGTTGCCTTCCTCAGCATCGCGCTCGTTGAGTCATTAATAAGATCAGTTTCTTTCAATTTAAATTGTTGCTTTTTCAGCATCAGTTTTTGTTAGCGTTGCAATTGTACGTTTTTGTGTTGGGTGACGTTTTTCGACCACGTTTAGGGTCTAAAATATTAAACCTCTGCAAAGACTTTGGCTTCCGGAACCGAGTCCTAATTTTTGTCGTTTCTCTCAACTCAGTCCCAACAGTCGCGAGTGGCTACGAAGAACTTAAGCGTTAAAATATGGGCAATTAGCCATAAATTTCCACCTCGTAGTTCTTGCATCAACTTTGCAACCAGCCTGTTTCCGAGTCTTCCTAATCGATTTTCACGGGATTATATAATTCTCTGTTATCTTTCTGTTTTGTAACTTCGAATAACAAACATGGCCAAATAAAGGAGCTAGCTGTCTGTGGAAGCCGCCACACATATAGGCAGACAACGCTTTTATGTAAGCTCTAGCCAGAAAGAAAGGGTATACATCGCTCTTTTTCGTACCGTTGACTAACACTACGAAACTCAATGAGGAGGCTTTACTGGGCCGCGAGAGGCCAACGACAACGCCACATAACAAAACTAGTAGTAAACATCAATGTAAAGGCTAATCCGATTATAATATTATTTCACGGTTCCGACAAAATTTTAAAAACACACACGAGCATGGCCGAACATTAAGCAGGGTGCTGGGTGCAACAAAGAAAAAACGGGCCGACAATGCGGCCGATGTCAGTTGAAACGGTTGTGAATATTACTGGGTACTGGGCCAGGGGGCGACTGGCAGTAACATTACCATTAGCAGCAAGGGAAGGCTTAAAATACCGATTGCCTTTTTAAGTCCTACCCTCCTGTGTAGCTTCCAATGTTAACGTCAGCTAGAGGAACGGTAGCTTCAGGCTCTGTGTGCCACACGTTAAGAGTTAACATGCACTTCACTTCTCGTGATTCGCAGAGAAACCTCCGAAAAATAGGACATTGGGAAAGCGAATACCGCGATCGTTGCACGTGTGTGCATGTGGATGCAATTAATACTGAATCTAATTTTTCGGATGTGACGACGCGTTTGCCACACGTTTGTTAAATCCTACGCCACAGTTATACGCTGTAGTGAAAACGTTGACGGGAAGACTCGATAGCAACGCACAAGTTTGTAGACTGTGCCCCGACTGCCAATAAAAGTCCCCTAGCGTTACCGATATAAATGGATAATTTATTTTGGCTACACATTTTTTCTTTATGGCATGTAACGCGCAGACATGCGTAACAACAGCCTGGCGGCTGGCGTGTAGCGGTGGCATTAGGAAAAGGCGTGAAAATCCGTCTCAACCTATTTGTAGAAAATCGAAGAAAGCAGATCGGGGATCGTAAACGGCCGCGTCGTTGGTTGTTGGCGGCACCCGTAGTTCCCGAAACGAAACTTTAAGCTCTGGCCGGGCGAAAATATCACGCAACCGCCGTACGCGAACCAAGGTGTGCGTGTGGCTCGTGTTTTAATGTGAAAAAGTTTATTTGTCGCACGCTGCGAGCGATGACGACGTTCCAGAGGGTCATAGCGTTTCACGTACGTTATACACAATAAAAAGACTACACGGGCGAATGTTGCCTGGTCCGAAAATCAATCCGACAACAGTGACTGGAAATCACTGAAAATGTTGTGCAAATAAAAATATTTACCCAGATGGTAAGTTCGTGTCCCTCGCTCATCATGCCATCATTCACGTATTCACGTCGTCGTCCGTCGGCCGTCGATGTTTCTGCTTTTTTATACAAATTTACCTTCGTGGCCGCACGAGAAAAGGACGGCATAATGGCGTTACGCGATTGGACGGATCGTAAAAATCACACATATTCGATTATGGAATGGTGTGCACCGTTTACGGTCGCCAGGACACTTGAATTCTCTGCGCTGTGCTGTGCGGCGGTGTTTTCCGGATAGCGAATAGCGGTCCGTCGGTGCATTAAGAAACCCAGGAGCATGCTGTGTGGCGCCATCTGGAGAATAATATGCGGGAACGAGCATGTCCTCTTGATGTATGCACTTGTTTGATCAATACTACTATTTAAAAACACTTTAGCTGTCCCCGTGCGCGGTGAAGCAAAACAGAACCGCAGAGAATAAACCAATTTCACGAACAATGCTGCTGACGCCTGTTACCGTGGAATTATTTTTGCTACAAATTCACTCAAAGTATCTTTAAATTGTGCTGCTAATATTGAATTATCTTTATCTGATCGGGTTTGAACTTCTCTTTGGTTTATTCATCACAATATCGAAAACTAAATAGCGAGACTAAATATTAACAATTTGATACATAACTGTTTTATATTTTTGTTGAGGTGAGTTTTTTTTTTATTCTGTATCCCTACCGACAGAATTTATTAATGCACTTTTCAAGTGTCCGTTCTCAGTTTTACTGTAGTTGCATGGCGTGCAAATTTTTCAAACCGCGTCCACACCTTAACTATTCGCCGTTCTTTAAGCTGGTCTGATCCATCCCCAAAGACAGAATTAATGCTGCCATTGCTCCGTTGCCTTCTTCTACGTTGTCTTGGCTGCTCGTTACTGGACGGGTCAAGATTTCGAGATTGTTTAGGATACTGTCCACCGCTGGCCTACGCTACTCGTTTGATCGGGGATTTGTCTATCTCACCTTGTCGTGCCTTGTCCTCAGCGTTGTCGTTATTTTAGTGTCAATTTTCATCCAACATCTCCGCCGCCGCTGCCGGCAAAAGTGTTTTGATCTCCACCTTGAATTTTCGTTCTCCCAGCTTTACCGATCACCGGTGACGATTCTCGCTACTCCCGTCCCGTGGTCAGCGCGGCTTTCTTCACTACGATCTCTATCTCACTTCAATCGAGGCGATTATCAACCAGCAAGAGCCTAGTTTGAATAAACAAGCACTGAGGAGCAAGAATTTTATTGAAAATGACCATACGTCCAATCTGTTTCGCTTCTATACTGTGCGTCCTTGTCTTGTCGAAGCTGTGTTGAGTTACCGTTCACCGCCGTTACGATCGGTTCGTCGATTGATGTCTCGCTACGTATGCTTAAGCCAGCAGAGAAAAACATCGACGGAACGCAAAGAAAAAGTATATTCATATGTGCGAAAGAAAGACAACCCGAGAAAACTGAAAAGATGGAAAGAGACACAAGAGAAATATCGAAAGAAAGAGAGGAGATATAAATGACGAATAAAACCTAATAAAACAACAGCCAAGCGGCACAACGTAGGCTTTTCGTACCCCCTCATTTGGGTCTGCAACGTGTATATTTTAACGTGCGCTCTATGAAAGTCGGTGTCTTTTTGTGAAACACTATACACCGTGATGTTTCCGTTGGTTCGCTTTACCTCGTTGCTATATCTGCTGGTTTTGAGATAAGTTCCATTGTCTTAAACTGTCACCGCTCCCGGCAGCGTGAGTGGTGTAGCGAGTAAACTTCCTTTCCTCACAATCCAATATATGCTGGGCAGGATCATGGATCAAATATTCGGAATAAGCCGTGAGTGTGGATTGATTTCGATGACCGTTTTGTAATTGGATTTGGATTTCCCTATTAAGAACGAAGGTGGTTTGATATGGGTCCTATTAATTTCAATTAAACATCCACCGTTCCGACTTTCTCATTCATATGATTCACTGTTGATCACGAATATTAGATCCATTAGGTACATGATGAGATAAATTTGTCTCTACGTGATCGGTGATTTATGAGCATGTTCAGGAGCGAGTGCAACAATATCAAACGAAAATCGATTGATAAAAAATAACTCCATGAAAATAGTTTTTTTTCCAAATGTCGCTTCGGTGAAGAAACAACTTTTCTGCTTATCAATCCGTCCACTTACGCCGGACACGAGTGACATCAGACATTGACATGAAAAAAGCATGCCGTACGTTGCAGGAAGCAAGCAGCACACTCTTGCTGCGCGACAACCGCTGAGTAAGTCAACAAGCATCGGCGCTTTCTTGCTTACATACACTTTCGTTGGTGTTGCCGGGTATCAGTGGAAATGAATATTTCTTCCAAGGTGTTAGATAATTGTCAAATAGGTGAAAAGAACATGTTCAGAAGATGGGTTTCGAATGATGGATGGGCCTTCATCGACCGATAGCGTTTGAAGAAACGACACGAGTGCTCAAGCGTCTTGTATGATTATTGAACGACACATTGTGAGGTTGCTGTCATGAACACGGAAAGAAGGGCGGTAGTTAGGTTTTTGATGTATCTGAAACACTTGAGCTTCCGGAATATTGGTTGTTCAGCAGATCGGTGTGGGAGTAACAGCAACACACCATATCTATCGTACTCACTCGTCATACGAACTTCCGTACAAATGGTTCACCACCATAAATTTTAGTGTGAATGACCAATTGCTAATTCATATGCATAAAATAGGTTATTGCTCATTACTGTTTTACTTTTAAAAGAAAAATTGATAGGTTTGTACAACAATTGAAGGGTTTAACATTTATATAGAAATGATCGGAATACAAAATTTATAAAAACAGGGACAGCTTGAATTAGTAGAAACATTTTTTTTAAATTTCAAAAACAACATCACTTTTAATAAATTTTTCTCTTATTAATTTCTTATTAGATTTATAGAGAAAACCACATTTTGGATATTTGTTGCAACTCGATCCCACTGTGCAGTGAAAGAAAAAGATAAAAAAGGAAAATATGTATCTATATAAACAGAAAGAAGAACTGTAGATCATGAACACATGTTAACTGCGAAACAGGTTATGGAAGCTGGAAAATGCACCGATATTTTGCAGGATATGATTTATAGTGGGCATGTAAGCATGTTTTCAATGTTCTTATACTCTCTTGCACCTCTATAAACACATTAAAGTTACACTGTTTTGCCCATGGACATGATTTCAAGCTTCAATAAATGTATAAATAAATATTTGTTCTGCTGCTCAGTCCAAACTCTACCAGGGCGAAACGACAATCAAAGCAAAAACAGACATTAAGCTGGGTAAATACGGCCGACACGGTCGTCGGGGACACAGTCATTCGCGCACGTACAACCGTCTGATTGATAAGTGCTTCGACCGTGTCGTGATTTTGTCCTCGCCGCGCTCCTTCAACCTTTGCTCGAACGATGATGACATCTAACTAAGAAAGTCACCTCTCGCAAGGGACGCAACCATTTTACACTCTGTTTAACCGTGGTATGTTGGACAATATTACAATCGAGCATCGAAAGCCTGAACTGGTTGGACCAAGGCATGTCATGTTTTGATGCACAATCATGTAGTGCAATTATGAACGAAATCTAAATGGCATAGTTTTTGTCTTGTCCAAATCCTACAAAAGCACGCGTGGTATTTTCGTTTGCAATGGTGTGGAGCCTTTTCGAACATGGGCACCAGCTACTGGGGTCCGCAACGGTGCTAGGATTTTGAACCACACACTCCGTGGATTTCACGCACTCGACCGGGGCGTTGTTATCAATGCGCTGTGCAACAGAACACGGTACCAGAATGCGTCGAGTGGTTCGCTTGATAGTGGGTCGATCCTGATAAGAAAATCGGGGGTAGTTGTGTTTCGTACGATCCAATTGCAACTTATTTAGTTTATGTTTGCATATGTACTCAGCCTCATGCTCACAGTCACAGGATACTGCCGGCCGTTGAGTGAGAAATCGATCACGAGAATGCGGTATTTGTATTTGCAGTAAATTGGTTCACTTTATATACCTACGTGATTTATAGAGTCAATATTGATAGGCTGTGTATGCATTTGTTTACTCACCGCTCACCATCGTCGTGTTTCTTGTGGGGGGGGCCGTGTGTTTGAAATCACTGCTGCTGTGGGGCCGCCCGTTCCGAGAAGCCGTTGTGCTTTATGTTCAAACCGGTAGTTTTTTTTTCTCCACTGCACTCAGTTCCCGGCGGCTGTGCGAAACGATAAATATACCTGATAAAGTAGGCCCTCTACCACGCAGAGTGAGCAGTGATCGGTCGGCGATTATGTCCACTATGAGTGATTCTGACATTTGACATGCGGTTGACGAGTCGATCCAAGCAAGCTTCCCGAGCTCTGGCCGCTCGCTCTCGAGTTAATCATGTTATTAGTGCGTTCCTGCATGTACGTATTCGATGCATGTAAGTGGGATTTCCAAGAGAAACTTTTTTGTGTTGTTTGTGCTGGGCCCAATTGGTTGGTTGATGGTTGAGGCGGTTGCATCGCGGCTCTTTCTCTGTGTTGCGCCTCACCTTTTCGGGGTTAACGCCCTGGTCTGCGGTGCGTGATGTAATGCTCAACGTGCAATAATTTGTTTGTAAATATCACGATAAGGCGGAGAATGTGTATCGGTCAGCGTAATTGCATATCGGTGGCTAATATACGCACCTTTCGCTGTTCCTCTTATCAACAGAGTACAACGCCGACCGTTCCGTCTGCACCCTCATCCCCACCGACGGCACCGGTAGCAATGGCGGTGACGACGACAGTGCCTCCCAGCGCACGCAGCTCCTCGCCCTGCTCCGCCACCTCGGGTCCACCAACGTCCGGCCCGGCCGGGGGACGCTGCTGCGATACGGGGCGTCCCATCTTCACCGATCCCATCTCCGGCCAGACCGTGTGCTCCTGCCAGTACGATCTCATCAACTACCAGCGGCTGGCCAGTGCCGGTATCGGCGGTCCGGGCGGAGTCCCTTTATCGATGTACAGTGCACCGTACTCACCGGAAACGATGGCAGCCTACTTCCCGGCCATCGGAGCCGACCAGCCTCCGTTCTATGCAAATCCAGCAGTAAGTATTCTATTTTGCTTTCTTTTCCACCAGCTCCGGTTGCCGGGGCCACCACAGTTCCAACAGTGTCCCAACTAGCTGGTAGGCACGTATGAAGTAGTGGAAAGGCGGATCACCTCACCGCGTGTGTGTCCGTGTACTATGAAATGTAAATTTCCACAAAAGGATGTTAACATGGCACCCGAAACACCGGCAGGCAGTGATGATAAAGTTCCACCAAACCACACCGGTGTTTTTTTTGTTGACACATTCGTTATTACCAAGGATTTGCGGTAATGTGGGTGAAGAGATTTTGATGGTTCAACACCATCAATGCCACTGCTACTGGTGCTCCTCCCATACACACGGCCAGGCATGTAGGGATAGTTTCGGACCACCATCGCACGGTAGTATCCGGAAAGTAGCAGTGGAAAGGACATATTTCCAAAGGTACAAAACCAAATATAAAAAAAAACAGTAAAAACCCACAAATGGCCGTCGTCCGTGGCATGTATCGCAATCTCGGTTACGTTGTTTTCGGTTGGGTGCGTCGGGCTAACATTAGAGGACTGCCGACGGGAGAAACCTGCGTTAGCGCCATTACGTACAATCTGTGACTGTAGCATGTTTTCCAGTGACTTTTGCCAACGGTGCGTACCAGGGAAGGGATACGAGAACGGTCCAGTTGCTGGTGGTGTGTGACACCAAAAAATCTGTCATGCTGTGAAGGTGCAGCCGAAAAAAATCTGCCCAAAATATCTCTCGTCCCAATCGTCGGGACCCCAGTGTGTGAGGATAATATTCGTATAAGCATCATACAACCGCACAAACTACACGGAACAGATGTCACCTACTGCTTCGTTTAGGGGCTTACTTGGAATTTTCCCGTAACAGCATCAAGGATTTCTGTTGCCTTGTTGACCATACAATTTTTTTTCTTACAAATCCAACGAATTATATGGTGACTATCTACGATTTAAAAAGTTGAGATAATCCTTATTTTAATTATATCTAATTACTGTACACTCTTGCGTATTAAGCTTATTAAAGGTGCACTAGCTTAACCGTTACCAAAAGGAAAGGAATAAAATGTTCTAATCCTCTTCACCACTGGAAAATACTGTTCTACGCAAAAGGCAGCAAAGAGACACGTGTATTTGGTAACAAAAATATGTCTAACAGCAGCCACGTTCCGACGTTCTTCTGTAAGAAGTGGTAATCAACCGTGTCTGCGTGTTCCGATTTGCATAAGATATCTCTTCATTTGGTAGTAAAGTGTGACGTACCGTTGGCTATATTTCCTGCTGCTAATCGCTAACAAATCATCACGCATCTAGCCCGTTTTACTCCACCTTAAAACGATTCTCCCGGCGGCGGCCGTCCGTCCGTGGATCGGTGAATGATTCCGTTCGGCAGTGGAAGCGTGTGGAATTCATGAGCAATGTTCCGCCAGTTTATGAGGCCAGAACAATCCGCACAGCATTCGTGTGGCGACCGAAGTTTTTTTTTCTCTCGGCCCATCAAATGTGCCCGGTCATGCCGAGCTCTGGTGCTCATTGGGCTTAATTTTATGCTTCATCAAAATAGCTACTTGGTCACAACTTACGGGGTCCACTGCTTCGTTCAACCTCGTGTGGTGTCGGCCGCGGCACCACCACACGCTGCTAAAGAAAATATTTTCCTTCAAACTTAAACCCTCGCCCATCGCGCGCGCACCACGCAAGTTCAACGCAATCTCTCTATCTCATACATATTTTTCGAGATCCGTTTCTTGAATGAACTCCTCGGACAAGGCTGTGTACCGTCCTGTATCGCCCGGCTTAAAAGTGGAACCGAGCCTACAACAAAGCAACAAACACGACAACATTACGCAGCGGGATCCAAATGATTCCGATTCGATTGTTCAGCAGTTTCGATGCTTGTTGCCACTCCAGCTCTCGGCCGGCCGGCTGGACGCGGTTTGTCGGCGCGCAGACTCCGGGTTTCCGATGTCTTGCTCGCTGCTGGTTTCAGGAATGTTTTCAGCCTCCCACCAAACAATCTCGCCTTGCCTGTGTGCTGTGTGCGGGGCCGTGTAGTTCCGGATCGGTCACTCCCCGGGTTCGTGGCCTGAAAAAGCATACTGCGAACATGAATGAACATCGCTGTGTCGGCAATGGTGTGAAAGGTGGGGGACGAATGCGCACGGGTGGAAGTAAGCTAAACAGTATCATAAATTTAAAGCTTGTTAATAAAATGCCTGATAACTATAAATTTTTTGACGTTCTGTTTACATTTCTTCCTCTTTATCAAACATTCACTGCTGGAACCCTCATGTGAACGCCGATGATCTACCCTTTCTTCTGCTGCAATAAAAGAAGCTCTCCTAGTGATGATGCTGCCCCGGGCTGGAACGAAATCCTCTATAGCTAAGCGCTTGGCCTGAGCCGCCGTTCCTCGAAGGAGGAGGTAACAAGACACACGTTCGATAACGAAGAAGTGTCTGCAGGCATTTTCGTTTTATTTTCTTTACCATCGCCCCGGAATCGGTGGGCTTTGGTTGGGAAAGGATTTAGCCGACGTTTCATTCTCAATCTACGTCTTCTTTGTTGCGGCTCCCGTCCACCCGATCCGGGCACATGTACATCTGAGTTTCATAAACGATCATTGAGAGGTGTTAATCTTTTTCATACATGGTCATTCATTATGAATTGATTGCGTTTTGTGCCGGCTGTCAAATGAGCCAAGGGGGGGTTTCATATCTATATTAAAACTCACACAGAAATAAATAATCAACCAAATAGACACTCGGTGCCTGAGCGTGGTTGGGTTCTAATTAGCTACACTGTGTGCTGTGTTGTGCTATGTTGAAAGTACCGATTTTGGGTTAAGCATGCATTGGCACACACAAAATCAACAGTTAGACAAACCCCTTTAAATGTGCCTCCAACGGTTCCTTCGACGATCACACCCGTTCATTTTCAAGAGTCACGTTTGTGATGCATCAACCGTCTGCATATTAACATGCAGTCTCACAAACGGATGTGCCTAGGTGGCAGAGAAGGAAAGTTGATGTTTTGTTTCCATTTTCCTTGAATGTTCTTCTAACTCTCGCAACAAAGGCCACGCCAGGTGTGCAGGATTAGGCAAAGTGAAAAATAAGTGCACTTCCTGCACCTTCACCGGCGTCCTGTCGTCAATCTACGTAGCTGCTGCCGTCCCTTTTATTGAGTGACATGGCGCAGGAAAAGCCGTAAGCAGCATAGTTGTAAAGTTTCGAAAATGGCCAGGGGATCGCCGGCTGCATTACTATGCAGTATCACAGACGATCACCCAAGATATGTCAACAATAAAACTAAAAATTATGTTTATGTTCCTACCATTTATCTTGAGCGCGAGTTCTTGACAGTTCGCGGGGGACCACGGCGCAAGCGTCCCATTTTTGACATGTTTGAATTCGTTTCCGTTTTCCTTCGACCCAGTAACGGAGGGTAGAAGTTCGAACTGAAGGAGTGTGCGGAAATCTAACTAGAAAGCTGGTAAGTGGCAAAAAGAAACACATGGAGCGATGTGCATTTGCGCCGATCATCTTCTCGAGGGTCTGGCGAATTGAGCAGGCATCCGCCGCCCCATTGTTGGCGCTACAACTTTGACGGGCCATAAAACTGTGTGTGCATGCATAATTTATGAAGAACAAGTTGATCATGTAGCGGAAGCAGCGTGTATGGGCCAGCAATTGCAGCGCATAAACCAGATAAGCATTGTGAGTAAAAAGAAAAAAAAAAACTGTAAAATTATCAGTTTCCTCATGCTTGTTTTATCCTCCATTTTAGTGTTGGCCGCGCATAGCACTGGAAAAAGATCTTTTTTGTATTTTATGATGTGGAACTTTGAAATTCCCCAATGCACAGCGCGCACGGATCAGCATTTAACAACCTGTTTACGATGATGACCGTAGGAGTTTGCGTTGAAAGTTTATGACTTCATCCGACTGGCCGAGTCCTTTCGTAACCCTTTGCGCACTGGTGGCGCTAGCACTGTAGGATCGGTTCTCCGTTACGAATTGGAGCATTGTTCTGATGACAGTGGAGAGGAAACGCTCCAGGAAGGCGGGCGGGTTGGGGGGGACTGCGAGGCAAAACAGAAAAGAGGCATTTGTTTTGTGACTGGCTCGATCGGCGCACGATAGGCCGCGGGAGAATGTGCTGCAGTCGCCAAAACATTTCATGATCGTCTTGTGAGGTCCCGGCCGTTAAGGACGATGGTGGTTCATGCCAGAAAACGGTGCGGTAGATCGCCGCCGCCGTGGCTTACGAAGTGGCTACCGGTGGGGGACCGACCGGGTTGTTTGTAATACAAACTACGCTAACATAATACAGCCTGTTCGAACACGGCTCGCATTATTCAATAACATAAACTGTTATTGCTCAAATTCTCAGCAACGTGCAACGTGAACCCGTACGGGGATGTACATCAACAGCTCACGCCGAGCCGATGTTTATGTAAGTTTAGAGGACCTCTGCTGACCAAGGCAAAAGCAGCGGCGGCGGGTACGTAGTGCTGTGTTTCAGTTATTTCTGCTACTCCCAAGTATTGCAGCACTGCAGTTCTTCTTTTTGCGAAATAGTGTGTTGTTGTGCCACTGAAGTCACGTACGATATGTGCATGAGTATTTATGTTGTATTTTTTAAGTATTCAAATGAACGGTAAACACTTCTGCGGGCATGCGTCCCATTTACTTTTCATGGGCGGATGTACGAGCCATTTTCAAACATATTAACAACACAGGAGCGGCTAGACAGGCGCATCGTTTGTCCCCGCCAAACTTGCAATTGCAATTTGCCATTAACTTTCAATTTACGAAAAATTTCTTACTTGTTGATGGAACGTTTATTTTCCGAATGAAAACACGCGTTGCTGTTATACAAACTCCACATTGCGGCAGTCAAACACACTGCTGCCTCACGAAAATCGCTTCAGCAACCGGGTTCAGATGACCAAATATAGTAAGGAAACGTGCATCACCACCCTAGAGAAAATACAGTTTGCTGCAGATATAATATATTATAGTTTGGATATCAGATTTCTAGTGCCGAAGTAAGTAATTTGCCAAATAGGACATTTGGACATTTGTTGTTGAACGAGTTGGTTACCGTTACGCAACATAAATTTACCAACATATTGCACAATTCGTGCCTTTTCGACCCGTTCGTTTATAGTGGCGGAACGGTTCGTGACACGGATCGGCTTCGGTAGCTTGGCTTTGTTGTGACTGCCACTGCGTTCGATAAGCGAGCGAATTAACATGCCTTCAAGACACTACATCGTCAGCGTATCACCACGTGTCACCAGCGACGATCACCTCCGTGAGCGACGGACGAGTAAATTGTTAGTTAACAACAAACAACAATACCGCTGGCATCTAATCAAAAGGACCACCAAGGCGTTAAAACCATATTCTTCTCTGCGTAGCACTTGCTTGCCGGGCAGCTCTAATCATTGCGGTGTGCTTTTCCATGTTTTGTTGCTTTCTGCGTCGGTCCTGCGTTGCGAGCCTTGATAGGGACAGAGTAGTAGTGGTAGTAGTAGGCCGCTGTGTTTGAAATGTTGCTGAATGTTTTCACTCTATCTGTCTTGACCGGTGGTGGGCCCACCGTGTAGCGATCTTGTTCTGATTAACTTGAGCAACTCCTCTTGGTGGTCCGACTTGTTCGTAATTTGTTTTCAATAAAATTAATTACGTGTCATATTCGATGTAAACGTTTCCGGGAAGAGTATTGCGCCACCAACCATCCGAGCGACAGTGGTTCCTATCGTTCGGAAGCTTGAAAACGAGTGTTCGGAGGGGTGAACCGACGAGGGACGACAGATAAGAAATCGCGATCGCTCGTCTTGAGGTTGAAGGCTGTTTCTCGAAACAAGAGTCAAAGTCAAGTTAGAGTCTCGCGAAGTGTCTGTCTACAAATTTGGCCTTTGTGACCGCACTTTGACGAACGTTATCAGTCATTTATACTGTGGCCTTCGATCGTGTATGCACCATCGCCCGGGCTCTTTTGGTTGGATTGAACTTCTTTTTTCAGTTCGTTCCAGTAGCCAAAAGGTTACCATGTTAAGACTAGGCGCCGATCCCGTACGTGTTATGTTTATTGCCAAAGATTGGCCTGCTGGCGCCTTGACTTTTTGGGTAGCACTGTTTCTGGCTGTGATAATCTATTGCAGCTAATTTGATGAAAAAAAAAATGGTTTTATGGCTTCAGTCCACATTTTATATATTTTTTTTAACATTCTCGCTCACTGTATCATTTATAATTCAACGTCTAATGTATCTTTAAACCTTACCGACCATCAGCCGAACCAGCATCATCAGCAGCAAAGAAAAAATCTCGTAACCTTTTGTAGTAGGCTTGGCAGTAACATCTCATTTCGTCATGTCTTATCGATTGCAGGCGGCGGGAATCGACTTGAAGGAAAACCTAGCAGCAGGTGGCGCACCATGGCCTTACCCTTCCGTGTATCATCCATACGATGCCGCTTTCGGCTATCCATTCAATTCGTAAGTATTTCAAACAACATTCTGATCCAAAATGGTACTGATTTCAAAGAATTGATTTGTTTGCGATGCGAATCTCCGAAAGCCAGATTCGATATAACTCCAGGGTTCGGGACATAAGAGCGAACTAAAATGGTATTTATAAATATTGTTTACCCCATGCGCACAATAAAAAACAAATATTTCAATCACACCCTCAGCTTGCGCGGCGGTACCGTGGCCGGTTGCTCAAAGTTAGTTATTCGTGGAAAATTTTCATGATTAATTAGCATAGCTTTGCCGCTATTAAACTGTTTCCATTTGATCACCGCGTCACCATCATGATGATGCCGCGTATGACGGGGTCGGCACGGACGGCATCTTTTGATGTGCCGTGTCCGAGCACCCGATTTCTGAGGAGCTGCCACAAACGCTTGACGACAAATTTACGAGCTGGTAGACCGCGGTGAGGTGTAGTTTACCTTCTTGGGGAAAGAAAACTGTTCAGCAGCGGGCTCTGGCTGTGAGTTAATATGCTTAGCATTAGCAGCTCGCGAGGGAACGCGAGTGACAAAGTGTACGTGCTGCGAACGATTCGGTGGAAAAGGTGTAGGTTCTTTTGATCAGTTGACACATTCACGGACACTTTTCGAGCGGACGTGTTGATCCCCCGTCCGGTGAAGCATAGATGCGAAGCGACCGTCGAAGCGGAGGGCTGCACTTATTAGCCTTTGCATGCGCACTCGAAGACGGGCACAAGGCCGCGCGGCTCATGGCCTGATAAATTGGTGATTGATTTTCAAACTCTACCGTGTACATCGCCGGTGTCGCCCCGACGACTTAAGACAAACACTTGTTCCACAAACAAGCTGTTTATCAGTCGGCGCGCTGCTGGTCGGTGTCCATCTATTTGTACCTCAAGCTCCGGCGACGGTTCTTTGATGGTGAGTGATGCTTCGCATGGAACGAGCTATGCTGAGTGATTTACCGATTTTATTTCGCCCGCCAAAAGCAAGTGCTCCTGTCACACGAAGAACCAATCGCTAGCTAGTAGCGACTGCATCTTCAAAGCCTCTGCTTTGAAGATGCCTGCACGGTTGGCCACTGCCGCATTTGCGTGCTTTAACGACTCCGATGGCTCATCACATCCCACAACCGAACAGGAAACGTTCAGTCATTTCCACTGCAGCCCGCGCCCGGTGGACAGTATGCTTTGCGTCTTAATTATGCAGTGGGTGTAATCATTCAACTTAAACATTCACCTACAACCGACGGTCGAAATCCGAAGGGAAGACCCGGCGGCGTTTCGACTCGTTTCGACACCAGTCCACGTCCGATTATTATAGATGTTTGATTATACTTTCGTGCTGTTTTCGGGCTGCTTTCGCTCTTGATGTTGTTTTTAAATTTTTATTGCTACTGTCTCCACGTCAAACACATGCTATATGGGCATGTGACCGAACCATACGCGGGAAGTTTGCCGAGACCTTACCGATTTTCTTTCCTTCTTCACGTCGGCCGATTGTTGTCGCTGCAGCTGGTATGAAATATTGATGCGTTTATTATGCCAATTTATGATTCCTATTCATGTCAATTCCCAGTAATACGATGTCGCCGTTGCGTTTGCATTGACATCACCAGTTGCATGTCCACTTGCTGCCATCGCTATTGTTTGCCACAACGGTGGTGAGCTGGGCGGTACTGTGACGTGAAGTCGATGGAATGTCGATGATGTGTAAAGGAAATATGTTAAGGTAGCTTTCGAGCTTTTGGAAGTCATATCAATTAAGTCAATGATGTTTCCTAATGACGGTGTATCTGATGTGGGACCTTTTTTTTGTACCTACTGAACACGGCTTCTCTATTTTTGTTTGCGAAAACGAATAGCGAAATTTTATTTTATGCCAACGCTGGAATCGGCAATCATTGAAGAGTGTGCACATCCAGATCGTATCGATACACTGACAAATTGACATTTGAACGAAAGTCCGCTGTGCCATCATCCGTGTGCCACAATCATCGAACGGGATGCATCGAAATGAGCGCTGCTCAATTTTTCATGAGCTCCGCTTGTCAAACGGGTCACTACCGATAAAGGCATGAAATGAAGACGGTGACATCCCGCCCATATCTCCCCGCTACGGTGTGGATTCTGATGGTCAACTTCTGGACTTTTTACCACCACGCAAAGCGAAACCGGAAACGGCGGCGTACGTGGCAACGAACTAATGACAGCGCCTTTCGCGCCCTTCCCGAACAAAGCCGTCGGAAACGTTAAGCGCGGGAACGGGGAGATACACGGTGGACATCGGGTTGTTGTGTTGCATCGGGCATTTTATGCCACGAAGTCTATCAATGACTCAGTAAGCCATCGTAGGTTCGCCTAATGAACTGTTGGATTGTTTAATCCAACTATTGGGTTGGCAAACGTTACGGACTCGGGTGCGCGAGTTACGTGAGTAAATCAATCTTAAGCGAACACTTTTAGTAGGCATCAAATCCGACCGTAGGAATGATTTGATCGAATCTGATGCTCTCTATTTCTAGCATGTATCATGTCATCTATTTGCATCATGTAGTGTTGTAAAAAATAATTTGAACCACCACAGTTTTTTACGACACCTAGAATATTTAACTTCACAAACCTTTTCATATCACGAGCTCCAAAATATGTGAAACACACCAAACTATATCCATCGAGCTTTTTTGCGGTTTGCGTTTTTTACCATCTGTGCTCCGTTAGATATTGGGAGCTATGTGCAACAAAACTAACTCTCGAAGCTATATTCCAGCCCATCATATACAGGCTAGTCCGTTACTTAAAGCAGAACAAAAACGGATTGATGCGAGTAAAAAATACAGTTGTTTTAAAAAACTATAAATTTTGTATGACACTCACACGTCAATCGACCGAGTCGTTCATTTCAAATCCTCAAGCATGGGAAATGAATTTCGACGGACCGCCACTCGTTCGTCCATTGTGTCACATCAAAAGTCAATTAAGTAATGACCACTGGAAAATTGTTCGGATTTTGACTGTTGTGCCATCAATTTTCTCGTACACCGACGCAAAATGGTAGATTTGGCTTAGAACCGACTGCTTTTGGCAGTTTGTAAAGACATCCATCCGCGCCGACGATCCATCGTTCAAAGGGCCGATTAGGGACGCGATTGTTTATGAAAATCCGATCGAAAACGGCGAAACATCGCGTATATTTGTGGGCGAGCGAATGATTTTTCACCTGTCGTTCATCATACCGTTTGAAAAAAAAAAGAAAAAAGACAGTCAACATCAGTATCTCGTTTTCCTGCAGACCTACGTACGTTCCGGGCAAATCTCACTCGATATATGAGCTATGACTTCTATCAGCGAAGAAGACAGTTGTGCCCGAGTGAAACGCACGCGACATATAGATAAATCACGCAGAAAAAAAAACCGCGCAGCCGCGCCAACAGAAAAGCTTAATTTATCACTTTTTCTCGGCGAAGCGTTGGAATATTTATTTCCTTAAATCATGGCCACACCATCTCGGCACCGGGAGGCCTGCATCGATAGATTTGGAGGGCATTTGCCGTTTCGAGCGCTGTTTACTATCGCTGTCCGCGTGATGCAAACCTCATCGGTAAAAAAAAGCCGTAAGTGGCGAGAAATTTACAACGATATAAATTGTCAACACCTTGCCCCAGCGTGTGTGCGATCGTCTGTCGATCGTCGGTCATGGCAAGGATGGATTTCTTACCAAAGTGTCCCTTCCCCCCACATCACGCGGCGTAGCTTGAGCAACCGCCAAAGTTTAGCAACGTTTCGAAGCAAACGGTTCAAGAAAAGGGGTGCGAAGGCTGCCGACCACGTCTCGCCGAGGACAACGATGCCATAAAATCAGTGTGTTCATTATCCGACACTGAGCGGAATGGACTATGACGACGTGGCCAGGCTGCCCAGCGCCGTCAACACCGTCGAGTCACTATTAATTTGTACAGTTTATTAAGTAATATGTATCAATTCAAAGGAAACCTACGTATTTGCCACTTTGTCATTAGCAATCCTCGGTCCCGGGCTGCCGACTTTATCGCCCCTCTTCCGGAAGACACAAGCTCTGCCCACCACAGGGTCCTAGCTCTGCGAGTGGTGTTTCTCAAAAACCTCAAGTCAAACGATGTAAATTGGCCAAATGTACGTGCATGCAAATTGCTCCGGTTAGAGTGGCCTTAGTTGTGCAACGAATGTGTGCGTATTCCTCCTCCAGTGAGGAATGTGTTATTTGGCGCGGAAGGCGCGGGACAAGCTTGCCGTTTACGCGGCGTCCGTTTCCGTTCAGCCATCCGTTCCCGATGGCCACGGTCACGACTGTCAGCGCCAAATAAGTTATGAGGAACGATCAGTGTGATTGGCTTGTCGACCAATAATCACGGAACAGACATGGTGGAATACTAATTTGCCGATATCGCTGCGCATTAATCAATTACTTTATTGGATTGTACAACCCGACACGTACGCGTCCCTACCGGCCTGGTTTTGTTTTCGCTGGATTTGATTGTTCATTTGTTTCAACTTGATTACCCGCGTCCGGCGGCCAAACGTCGCGCCTAGCCATTTATTGCCCGAACCAAGCAGTCGCTTCTAAATGGCGGCGGTGGAAACCCTGTTATGGTTTCGATAATTAACAGTCCGGGCTGGTAGAAAATTTGTTTCCCCTGCGTAGTATTTAGGTTTTTAGCTTCTGATTATCAAGTTATTGGACGTTCAGTTTAGGGCTTTACTGCTGCCTGCGCCATCAAACTGGTAGGAATGGTTAAGTCTCAATTCTGGTGGTTTGGAAATCATTAAAACATTATCGTATCGATCGTTCCCCGGCACCGCAGCCGAAACACCATCCGCCGCGCAAGATATGGTGTAATAAAAGGTGAGCATCATTTACATCGGAGTTATAAAAATGAAATCTAACAACCGATCGGACAATCGGCAACGCGGACACACGGGCATGAGCGAAACATAAAGCAAACATTGAAAGGCAGCAACGCCTCATAACCACGCCTCACTGTCTCGAGTGCGTCCCCCCTTGATGAGTCAATCCGTTTCTCGAAGACTCCGCAGTCACGCATCTAATGAATTGTAATTCTTTATTCCTTTGCCCGGCTTTTATTGCCCACGGTATAGAAGATCACAGAGGGCAGCAGAGGGAAGAAACCTGATCGGTTGTAAAATGATAAAAAGTAAAGTAAATAAATAAAAACGAACATGATCGAAAGAATGAACGGGGGTTTAGTTGATTGCCGTTTTTGGTTCAATTGACATCGAACGCGAAACCGGCGGACGCCGCCTCCACGTCATACCCGTGATTCAAACGCACGTCAATGTACGAGAGCTGATTTTCTAATGAGTCTCAAGGGGTAAGGTCTTCTTGGTATGGTCGTGGGGGACGAGCAACAACACTCATAAGCGCAGCAAATTTGTTCGAACGATCGCACGATAGCGTGCAACAATACTAATTATTCCAACATTTCATTCAAATCGAACTACAGCACAATTCTATGCAAACCGAAAATAAGAAAAGCACACAAAAATGCATACATCAAATTCAACCTACCAACGAACAAGATATAAGCTGTACTATTTCAGCGCGACCGCATTTTGATACTTGTAGTGAGCTGAGATGAAAGGAAGCTTCAAGCTCAAAATATCTGAAATGATAATGACAACAACTTGTCGTGAGTGCAAAAGTGTTGTTACTTCTTGCAAGTGTAATGAGAAGCAATTTGTAACGTAAACAATGCAATAACATGCAGGCGAGCTTTTTCATTATATTATTTATTCACTGAGCTGGAAGCGTTTTGGGTTTTGTGCAAATGATAAATATTTAATTGTGCAATCATGGCAGTCACTAAGTTGCCCCGTGAGTTCAGCAGACACAGCCGAAAACGATCGAATGACAATCGTTTAACATTGTGGAGTGAAAATGAAAGAAGCCTCTTGCCTGCAGACAACTTCAGCTTGAGAATGTGTGTCACCATTGAAACATTGCCGCAAGAAGATGTTGGGTGAAGTAAGCGGAAACATAAATTAATATAAATTATAACACGTCACAGTGGCCGTTTGCAGTGTTGCAATATGTAAGCAAATGCCACTGTAGTAGAAAGCTTGTGTTATAAAAAATGTTTACAAAATTGACTGAGATGTCGCAGCCAATTGGATTCGGACGGTTCTTACAGCAGGATGTCTGTTCCTAATTGTTTCAAAGTCAAGAACGTTGGAATGATATTTACGGATTCAATTGCACTAAATTTGATTGTGAGTAGTGATTTTAATCCGTGTTGATTGTAGTAATTTTGAGGCCTTTGCTTTGTAGGCAATATGGAATACAACAGGAAACCCGTATGCAAACAATGTTTTAAACATTGGTTTTGGATAGAGTGCTGGTCAACATCTCTTAAACAACGACCTTTTCATTCGCAGATGTGGACGGAGATTGGTGCTAAATCGGATAAATTCGAACGGAAAAAGCCTCACGGAAGAAACCGGAATATCTATTGATAATTTGAAAAATTTGGTCGTGCTGCCTAAAGTTAAATGCATGACAAAACGGAGGTCGGCTTCCCAACTATTTTCGGCACACAAAAAACAGTATTATGATCGAATAGGAAAACGGAAGAATTCATCCATTGAATTTCAATAAACCCCCTTCCCGGCTTCGATGGTTGCAATCAAATAATCCAAAGCAATGCAATGAACACTAGACAATAATCGTTGCCTAGTAATACACTATTCTTTTAGAGAACATTCTGCTAAACGACGTGTCCGGCTGCTCAGCAACATCGCACTACACATTCTTGGTCACCGTTTGGCACCCTCGGTCACAAATACCATGTCCGGGGCAGAACGTCATGGATCGCCTATTACGCTTTACGGGCTAAATCATGGGATTTAGTCGTAAAACGTCGCAGCCATCACAGCCTGGTTCGTTCCATTTGCTGGCGAATGAATGAATTGCAAGAATGTGGACCACCATCCTTTACTTTTCTTTTAATTCCAACTATGCGCTCTTCATCGTCCTTCAATGAGCAAATTCCAGGCCAGACTATCAGTGCGCACTGGCTGACAGGTCCGAGTGTCGCTGGCAGAATCGAAAGATGAACGTTTTACTTTTAGCGCAGGGGCATGCTCTCGCAATAATTACCGTTGATATTACCGTTACGCAGTTATTAAGCAAGCATAAATGAAGTTTCTTCTCGGTGTTCCGTTTTGCGCGCTTAAGAAGCCATAACTGCGCCAGCTGTGTGTGCGTACGTTAAAATGCAAATCTCTGTGTGGTTTATTATTGGACTAAGAAGCTCAGTAAATGTAGTTCATCACAAAACTCGCGAAACAACACGCACGTTACGGACGGACGTTTACGATTTTCGTGTACTCCGTGTGTTGTAGCACCATTGGGTTGTTACATGTTTTAGCAAGACAACCTTCGGTAATGACATACATGCCCCGTGCGGTTGATACATGCTGATCCAAACCAACTCCGTTCACCAACCAACTAGATATCGCAAATCGAAAGTTATATTTTCACCTTCATGATTCTGATAATTGGTTGAATGTTTATTCAATTGAGTATCAACCCGCGGATTGTCTGCTGGCGAGTTTCGAGTTGGCGAACCCTCAGAGCTCCTCGTGATTTATCTGTCCCTTTCTGCCCCTCTCTTTCTCGTGATCTTCAACTTTCCGCGAAACATGTCAGTAAACAGAGGGACGCACTGAGCAATGGTGAATCAACGAGGGTTGTAAACATGGCGTCAGCTGGAACGTTAGGCATGATGTTTCTGATGGAGAAGATAGAGTCTTAATTGCATTTCGCGCGAGACAGAAAGAGCTTCACCGAAGCGCTTTTCTCTGTCCCGCTTTCGATACAGTCATTCTTTGCTGCTTCTTAGGCGAGCTGTTTTTCGATGCACAGCATTGCGCCAAAATTCAGTGCTTTTCTCAACAAACTGAACAGACAGAAAATGAATCAACGCTGTCCGACGATGACCGTACGGTTCATATGGTTAGGGCCTGCCTTCCGATTCTCGGCCGGCGCCCCGTCGGCCAGGGACACGTTCTTTCTCAATCGCGCTGCCATGCACTGACGCGATGTACCGCGATCGTTTGCGTTTATTCGCAGGAGAATTGCCATCAAGTGGGTGTAGGCAGTTGGTAGGTTGCTTAAAATGAGAAAATAAGAAATGGATAAAAAAGGTTAGATACCGGGTCGGCAGCCCAAGACTGGGCGGTGCGCAACTGGGCGAGCAGAAGAAGTGTGGAAATGATACCTAACATGAGCGTAAGAAAACGCTTGTTAACCCAGAAGATAACGCGATGTTATCCTTCGAGCCAGTCCCGCGCTGCCGAAGGTGCCTTGGCGTCAGGGCAGATTCCGTCAACAGGATCACACATTCAGCATGGCGTCAGCCCGCGAATCAAGTCACGCCTTAGGCCGCATCAACAGCACCGATGCCTTCATGATCATGCTCGCATTTGCAAGCCGCCTGTTAAAACCGGCCAGTTTTGCCGGGTGCAGCTTGGGACATTTTTGCATATCCACCCGGCTGACTATTCATAGCCATCCATTTTAATTACTTCCCGATCGTGACGCAGTTTTTGGTGCAATCTCGGGGCATCCGTGTGCCACCCAAATCACTTGGTGTGCTCCGGGGAGACTCTTTTTGCTCGAGATCTGACGGACCAAAAGGGGAACTAAGGTCGGAATCAGTGCTCCTCCCGTTCAGCTGCGGTCGTTGAAAAACGGGAATAAACGATCCTAAAGGATGTGGAGACCCGCAGCGTTGTGCAGCTTGGTAGTGTAGAGGTTCTACCAACACCACGGCCGTGACGGCTGTTGCGGTGCTGTATAAGTGGACCGAGACCGAATCGTTTTTTGCATCCAACCGCCAGCCAACACCACAAACTGCCGTCCGCTCAGTCGGGGTAAGACTTATGGAATTATGAAATTATTACTCACCACACGTTCGACCAATGCTTTGCGGGGGGGCGACACAATGGGTTTGCTGCCGCGGTGCAATTGGCGAACGTTCATGCACGACAAATTGGCAGATAGCAATGAAACGAACGAAACTCTACTTATAATGCGCTACTTGTGCGGTTGGCAGAAGAAAAAAAGGAATATCTCTTAAATTTTCTTTTATCATTTTGTTCGATCTCAACAATAGCTCTGGGACCATATTGTACATGCGGTGCATACCGGGGAAATCGGTAGAATTAATAAATTTGTTAGGGATTTATGATTCTACATTTATTTTTTATTTCAATTGTTTTTGCTCTTTGGTCCTAGGTACGGCATGGATTTGAATGGTGCCCGACGAAAAAACGCAACTCGCGAAACGACAAGCACACTAAAGGCCTGGCTCAACGAGCACAAAAAAAATCCCTACCCAACCAAAGGCGAAAAGATCATGCTGGCCATCATTACGAAGATGACCCTCACGCAGGTGTCGACGTGGTTTGCGAACGCGAGGCGGCGACTGAAAAAGGAAAACAAGATGACGTGGGAGCCTCGGAACCGCGTCGAAGACGACGACGTCAACCTGGACGATGACGACGACGACAACAAGAGCTTAAAGGACGATAAAGAAATACTAGGTTAGTGCGAGAATGCTTACGACATAAACCGATGCTTTCATCCGTAGAGGAATTAATTGCGAGGCGAAGACAGAGAATATCATTCTTCTTTTCGCCTTCAATGATGACACAAGCACAGTCTCGGGAAAAGGATTACGGGTAGATGGTTTCATTGGTTTTGTATTGTTTTCTTTGCCCAACACACAGACTCCAAAGATTCCGGCACCGGTTCGAGTGAAGACGGTGACAGGCCGTCGCGGTTAGATCTGCTTGACCGTCCGGGCGGTAGTGAGTGGAACGGTTCGCGCAACGGAAGTGGCCCCAACTCGCCGGATATCTACGACCGGCCCGGTGTTGGCCACCACCCACTACTGCACCCCTCGCACTTCCCCGCACACCTGAGGCCTGCCATCGCGACCCCACCGGACGTGACCCTGACGCCGAGCGGCAGCACAAATCCTAGCAAACCGCGCATCTGGTCACTGGCCGACATGGCCAGCAAAGAGAATAAGGACTCCGAGTCAATCTCACCGACAGCTGGCGGCTACCCGTCGCCCGGCAAGATACCTGTGACGCCCCTAGCCGGCCGTGGGCTTAACCCGCTGCACCATCACCCGTACATGCGGCCCGACTTTTACAGGAACCTCTACGGGCACCATCTGGGCCCCGGGTCGCCGGAAGTGTCTTTGCTCGAATCGTACCAGCGAACGTTCGGGGCCACCATCGGTGCCCACAACGGGCTCCCCGTCGGCATCAACCCGCTAATATCGAAAGCCTCCGGTAGCGCGCCCCCGTTCGCACCGCTCAGTCTTACCACCGGGAACCATCAGCACCTGCAGACCGCTCCACCGCCCGGAGCGTCCCCTGCATCCAGTACCTCCAGCAACGGGCCGGAAAACTTGACTCCGGTATCCTTAGGCAGCTCGTTCCCAGCTGCCACGGGCACTAGCGAAAAGTTAATCAACGTAGTGGCCAACAGCTCTAAACCTTGACCGATGGCGATCAAGTGAATGTGTAAGGAGCATCGAGACCACCACACCCAAGATAACCGGACCGGGTAGGAGAGAGTAGTAGTTTAGCGTAAAATCGGAGGAACACTGCTAGTGGGGGAAAAGGGACACGAAATCCTCATTTTCATCTGCGATAGCCACCGTAGACGAACAAAAAGAACAGAATCATTAAATGGAATTGGACAATAATGAATGTGATTGACTTTCAATCTACTCTACCAAAAATACAAAACAAACCCTTGAAAATACAAAGATGCAGAAGAAAATGCGGTATCCCACGATAGATAAAAAAAAACTCAGAATACAAAGCAGTTCAAACGGATTAAAACAGGAAACGACAGAATATCAGCTTCATTGTTCTGAGCAGCAGGGAAACTCTGTCTGCTGGTAAGGCGAAAATGGGAATCCTTTATTGTGTCTTTTTTTCTACTTATTTCAATGTTTCATAGATTGTGTGCTGTGGTGCACGGTTTGGGTTTTAGATGACCCGTTTCCAGCGGCGGTAAGCGGTTACTCTACTCGTTTTCAACTTTTGTAGCATTTGTACGGCACTTTGCGAAATGACCTGGAGCCTGGATTCTTATTATTATCATTATTCACTTTATTCAACGCCACACCGTTGTTACTGTTTTCAGAAACGTATGAAAATTATTAGGCAAATTGAAAACATACTCAATCTATCTATCGGAATCATTTCCGCAGTATGCTGAATGCCACCCCAACAAAGCAATTTCAATAACACTTTTTTCTAATTTGGATACTTGCATATTCTGTTCGGTTAAGTTTTGAAGCTCAGTCCTTGGATAATTTGTATTCTTATCGAATGATTACGCAAATCTCATAAACAATTGAATTGTAGGAAGCAGCATTTCAACAAAATTAGTTGCTGTATGGTTGCTGAAAATTCTAAATGGATCATTTAAACATGCCGTAAATCTAAGCATGGAAAACACAATCTACACAAGGTACCCCATTTCAATTTTTCTCCCTGTCATTGAGAACCACCCAGAATCGTGAAAGGAGCAGATCGAGCATCTAGTGTATGTGATATTAAATTGTATTGAATATTATTTTATAAGAATATTTTGTAAGATTGGTAAAAGTTTCTGATGGCGTGTCGATGCTCGCAACTTCGTTGTGGTAAATAAAGCAAAACATGAATGCTGTACACATAATTGAATGTTCATTTGCTGTGACGTTATCAAATCTTTTATGCTTTTCCTACCGAAGCAATGACTTCGGCGATCATAGTTAATTTTCAAGTTGGCAATGTGCTGTGCATCTGCTCACAAAGAGGAGAACTGCTGTTTTCCTACGTGCGGCTGATTGTTGTACAAATTCGTTATTATTATTACCAAAAACCGTGACGGAGGAAGTAAAAGAAAGAAAGGTGGACTGAAACATATCATTCATCATTGTCAAATTAGTTCACACTATGTTACATGAATTGCATTTTCTTTGCAACCAGCCAAGGCTTCACTTCGCATTCGAATTTGAGCAACGGTTTGTGGAGTAGTATGCGCGTTATTGCAGAGCTTGCAAAACACTACAAGGAATGCATCGCCTGTGCCAATGCACACAATGCACAAGGACAACCACCGCTGGGTACGACAGCTAGTTAATTATTTAAGTTCAGCTATTTATTGTGGGTAAATCATTCGGTCTGTTCCTACACTAACGCTGGAAACGAAAAAAACGTCAAACCTTTTCGGCGCAAAAGATCAATAAAACATTATTTTCCAAAACTTTGGCTGCTAGTGTCTCGGTGAACTTCCATTCAAGGATGTAACAAAATTCTGCGTTGCGGTGGAAATGTAATGCAAATCCTAAAAAAGGGAAACTCATAAATTTCGCAAATGAGGGAAAAATTTAAAATTTATAATTTTAAATTTATATATATATGTATAAATATATAAAGTTATACATAATACCACTTGTAATAACCGCAATAGAAATAATTCTGCTGTAAATTATTATATTAAAACGAACGAGACAAGTGCAGCGAACGAAAGGAATAAGTAGTAATAGTAATGATAAAGTCGATTCGTAAATGACGATGACGGTGGAATCAAGTGGAAAAAAGCAGTAAAATGAAACCAACGTAATGTTACTAGTTGCAATAATAAAAAACTGGAAAATAAACTTGAACAATGAACGATACAAGCAGACGATTGTAGTTTTGTTTCATTCAATTGATTCAATTGATGAAAAAGGTCATCGGTTAACGACTAAGGACCATCGTTTAGTTGGGGGATAGCAATGCATGCACAGCAAACTTCGTAAGTAAATTTGAACATGTATTTGTAATTAAAGATCGAAATTGTTTTATCAATTTCTTTGTAAGTCTTAAAAACAAACCCCAAGCGAATTCGTCTATTGCTATTAAGTTTAATTTTACAGCTTGATTGTCGGTAATGTATCTTCTTCGGAATCGCATTGAACGATTTTTTTTTATTGGTTGTATACAGCGTATTTATATGAGATGAAGCAGAATACTGAAAATTATTGAAAGTGATATCATTGGAGAGATATTTTGTTTGACTCAATGGTATTATATTTTTTGGAAAGTGTGGGTTGTGGGTGCATTCGAAGATTTTGTATCGCCTTAATTTGTTTTTATTTTGAAGCGAACATTTTTTAAATGCAACAAACACAGAAAATATAAACACACGATAAAACTTGAGATATTCATTTATATCCTATCGTTACGTGATGTATCGTAACCTGGCATGCTGCAAGAAGCATTATAGTGCTATAAACTATATTTATATAGTACTAGCAGGTCTCGGCGAACTTCGCCACGCCACATTTCATTTTCATTTCTCGACTATCTGGTGTTTCAGAGGATCGGACTTCCTGATGGCATCCGATCGGTTTCCCTTCCCGCCTCCCGTTATTCCTTCGTTTCGGACGATCGGCTTCCCTTTTCATTTCCCGTTACTCATCCTTTTCAGACAATCGAGATTCCCGGTGATGTATATGATCGGCTTCCCTTCCCGCTTCCCGTTGGATACATGTCAAAACTCGCACCTCGCACGAATTTGGTTCGATTTGCTCGAAAACGTTGGAATGGGACGTTGGGATGGGACAGACAAAAACAAACATTAAAATACGTATATTAATAGATATAAAAGATGGGTCAATGTAATATGGTGAATGAATAAGCTGTTCATCAAGTGGCCAGGGCCAAAAACACATTGAGCCTCGCTCTCAACTTTGCTTGTCCGAAACAAAAACATTTCACTTAGCAAAGTTAGTCGTATTGTGATACTGTATCAAATTCCACAGCACCTGAAGCAAAATGATGACTTCGTCCATCTAGCTATGATAAAAACAAAAGCTTTTTCCGAATCGATTAAGTCCCTTACTTCCAAGCTGCATTCAAAAAGTACGTCATCGAAGCGCCTTCTCCAGAGACTTCTGCCTCTATCAGTCTGATTCCGAAACGACGTCAACGAACAAATATACCACCCGCAAGAGAAACCCCTTTGCCCTTTTGTACATTCCGGAGCCCACAGGAGCATGAGACATACGCTAGGAGTGAAATTTAATCTCAAGCCAAGCCCGTTCGTTAGCCAACATTAAACGAATGTGGCTAGCAGGAATTGATCTCGTACTACGGACTTGTTACACTTGTTTATCCAGTCAATCTTTTGTTTGCGGTTTTGCACAGGTCCGAATGCAACGGAATCAAGAAACGTTCGTAGTGTTGGTGACCTTAAATTATATTCACTTCAAGTACTTTCACTTCAACTAATTTTCGCAACCTATCCAATTTTTGTGCCTTTACTGGTCATTTGCTTGAACTCTATAGACACTGACGGTTTCGAGTTTTCCTTACATTTTATTTTACAAAGTTTTAATTAAATTTGTCAAAAGACATGTAAAGGTCGCGACTGTAAAACTGCACTACAAAAAGGTTTGACTGAAAAACGGCACTGATTAAGAAATTCGAAGGGTAGCGGCACGCATATCCGCTGGATGGTTGGTGGAAGCATGAGCAAAAAGCAAAATGAGTAGCGGCTTTGAAAAGGATTCTTTTGTGGTCCGAGGAGCGTCGCAGCATCGCTCAGCGGATGTCACGAATCAATAATAAAAATTGATGGCTTTGTAGTATCAACGGCAAACCGCCCGCGAAGAAACTGCATGAAACCAAAGGGCAGCCTCTCACTAATAAAAAAAGAAGAATTTATGATGCAGGAACGCTCAAAAAAGAATACTGCAACCATCCAAAAACATGACATATGTTATGTACGATGTATGTTTGCATTGATTATTGCTTCCGCCTGGCTGAGGAAACTCCAGCAAACAAACGTTTGCCGGTAGGTTCTCTTTGTTTTTTTTTTGCAGAATTGGTTCATTCGCAAGTTATAATACAGATGTAGGAAGAGACGAAGGACACAGAAGTAGGAAGACATTCGAAGCAGCATATTTTAAAATTGGACGATTATGATGTTGAAAGATTGAGTCCTCAGCAGGTCAGTCAATTGTGGGACAGTCAATTTTATGTCGGAATCAACCAATTTGAAACTCTTAACTCGTGGCAGAATATATTACCGTCATGGGCAAGTCAAAACCTCCTGAACACTGCGGAATATTTTCGGTTTTGAAGAACATGATGTTGAACGGATGTTATTGATACTATGATTGAAAAGTAATCGGATAATTTATTTGCTTCCCAGTTTTCCAGCAGAAAGACATGAATTACTGATTCAGAAGGTAATATAATTGAAGACAAGCCTTGATGATAGTCAATGCATCATCAATCATGTTTCCACAATGTCTTCACATGTCTTCAAAGTTCAGCAAAAAAAGGTTTGTTATTTTTATTTCATTTTGCGAAGATAAAACGCTACGGGTGGTAGAGATATAGAAGCGAAGTTTCATCACTTCTTTGAATATCTATTTTAATAATTAATTCAAAATACCGATTGATTGATGGATTCTCTGAACTATTTTCTGACAGTTCTGACTATTTTCGATGTGAAGTAAGATTTTTTATTCCGAAAGTTTGTATATTAAACAAAGTTGCTTATCGCGTTGCTTTGAATCGCAAAACTACTAAGAAGATCTTTAGTTTTATGTTTCTAGGTGGCCTGGAAACACTTCAAAACCAAATTCCTCTAGTAATAGCACGAAATACAGCCGTGAAACGACCTGTAGATGAGTGGAACGGTAAGTAGACACCGCTGGTAGCGATGTTATTGCGCCGTTAAAGCGATGGTTCCAAGGGGCAGCCTTCCGTTCATCATATGCTCATTTTCGGTGGTTATATTAATGTTGTGTCATAGCTCGCTTTTTTCATCTTCAACGATATCCATCGAATAGCTCGTCCGTTAGATCTTCATCCAGCCGCTGTTAGCGCTGTCAGTAGCACTCCACTGACCACTCTTCGTGGACGTATCGTGCGCTCGTTTTCTCCAGTACCCATGCACGCAGTTTGTTGCACCCCAGCGCGGTAATTAAAGTAAACAATAGGGTTGTTTATCTTTCAAGGTAGTCATAAAGCATAAATAGTTTAAATAGCATCTTTTAACTTTATGATCCAACCCCAATTTAACGACCAAGAAAATGTATATAAGCTATCAGTTGGCTGCGGTCATTACGAAGAACTATGAGCACGGACAAGGGTTCAGCTAAATGGATCATCCCGGTCACCAACACCAACCATCGAGACCGCCAAAAAGCCGTCCCAGGGAACGATGGACAAAAAACGGGAAACATCTTCGCAGCGGAAAATAGAGAGCTAGAAACCATGGCGTGGGTACACGCTGTAGGTAAACTAGTGAACTAATTCACACTTTTGAACGGGTGCAAGTGCGACCGAAATAACGATCGACGGTGCCGAGAAAGTCCAAGCAAAAAGTTCGAAAACCTGGCTCCGTGGACACAGACCGCCAGCAGAAGGTGGCGCCCGGAATCGTCGAGACGAGACGGTGGATCATAAAAACAACGAAACGGCAGAAAATTGATAATGAAAAGGTGCAATAGAACAATAAAACAACAACAGCACAGAAGCTGCGGCATAAAAAACTGAAGAGAAGCCTTTCGCCTTGAGATTAACTTCTATTTGATCTTTCTTCGGTAGCGTCTCGAAGAAACTTCATTTGCTCGTTTCTTCGAACGTAAGGCCTATCTACAAGACTGACGGACTGCGACTACCGCATCTAAGCATGGCTTTAAAGCAAGAAAAACCCGAAGTGATGGCGCCAAACAGGATCCGTTGTCCAGTGTCCACTCGGTACAGTTACAGGTTGGTTTATTACTTTATGCTCGATTTCCTTTCGAGCTGTGAGAATTCGAGAAACGCCGAATCGGCATCTAATTTCTATCGATCAATCTACTCAGGGCCACTTTACTGAACGAAAACTTAACAATAAAGGGCTAAATTGAGTTAGTGTTTGATTGGTTTCTGAAAGCCGGCTGGACGCCGTGGGTCCAATTCATGGTCATTCCTGACGAATGTGAAGTAAAAGGTCGGAACAATCACATTCGAATATCATAACTATTAAAACACATCGCCGATTCGCTCAATATTATAGAATACCTAGATGGTCTTCTTCTTGACATTTCTTCTAACACCGAACTCGTTGCAACTGAAAAGGGCCGGGCCGGATCGTCCTAAGAAAGGTGAATTGCCCGTGGCGATCTTTCTACGACAAGTGCCTTTCTTTCTTCCCAACAATTAGTATCTGAATTTTTCATGTTTGCATATCATAACTTTTACAATAGAACTAAATGTGTTCACAGTCATTCTCTTCTGGTTTCGCAATTGTCTTGTATTTAAGTATTTTTTGCAGGGCTTGCATCTTTCATTTACGTTTAGACTGGATTTTGAACCGTTACGTCGTCATTATTCATAATTAACAAACGTTTTGAAGAAATGCCTAAGATAAACTTAAAAATTTAGAAATTTTAATAACGTACACAAAAAGTCATTATCCTGACATTTGCTGAAGGTAACTGGACAAAATTCGGCCGGAGTCGCCACTTTCTGCGTAGTGACATTAATGAGGCAATCGCTTTATACTCGTGTTCCGGATGGATGAAGCAAAAATCACACAGTGTCGCTGGTTGATCGCAGAGCATAATAAAGTCATAATATACAATCACTCACTAAATGTTTGGGGAAAATGCGCGACGCACACAACACCCGGTAACAATAGAACATTACAAATTTTCTCTATAATTCAACAGTAAAGTTGCTGTAATAAATTTGTTTATTTTATTGCTGTGGACCCTCGACCTTCTGCCAAGGGAGAGGTGGTAAAATGCGTTCGGCATCATTTCGCCGAAGTTGCCCCGGATCCAGCACTTCCAACGCCTCAACGGTCCGGCGTTTGCTGCTGGAGGTGGCGAAGTGTTGCTGTCCCCATCGCGTTCGTAATTTACCTATTCAGCCGGGAGCTCGGGCCGCCAAACCGTGGCTTTCCGCCACGAAAGCATTTGCTAAACAAGGGGCATGGAATAATTCTTCCGGTCGGGTTCACGTTACTAATCATGCGCTTAGCAAACATTACTCAGTCCAGCTTCGCCACCGTGAACTTTTCCCCATGGGTACCTATTTCATCGGTTGGTAATTTTATTGGTTGTGACGGACTGAACAAATCAAAACAACCTCCCGCGGGCAGTAAATGGGTGATCGTAGCGAACGTAGAAAGGGCTTAAAGGCAAACAAAATCCGCTAGTTACTGTGCGATGGATGCCGCGATGCCGATAAAACTCTTTTACTGTTCGTGTTGTGTCCCATCAAATAAAACACACCCAACTTAGCTTCAGCAATGGGTCAGTTGGAGGTCATCAGTCGTGAGTAGCGCGGCTTTTCATACACATCTTAAGCAAAGGGGGGTACTGCGTCAATTGATTGGCGGCTCACGGAAATGTAAATTGTTGACAAAACTTCGTGAGGTGCGTTAAATATGGGCGAAACCCGGTAATGGTAGTACCAATTTTGGTTCCCGAAGCGTAGCCGATTGTGTTATTATTGGTTTATTGTTTAGAGGAAGCAAAACAAAGAATTATATCAAACCACGGTATTAAAACAGAATTAACGGTAACCCTGTGTGGCGTAAAATGCTCTTCAAATACGTTCGGCCATTAAAGCTTCACAAACATTGCGCGTTACCTGCATTACCTTGATTCGTACAACAAACGTACCCATTCACGGTCCTTCCCCATTTCCAACATAAATGAATGAAATAAAGTTAAATGAAAATAACTCAAACAACTGGCCCCGTCGTTTCGGGTATACAGTTTAATTTTGGCTTGCGCTCTAATGCCTGCACCTCGCCGACGTGAGGTTTCTGCAGGACGAATCCCATCTCCCTGGGGTCATTTTTTAATGCAACCGCGAGAAGCGAAAAAGATATTTGTTCTGCGCATACGCAGAGCAACCTAGCCCCGCGACACAACCGCCGCGTGGAATTGCCTGTCTCACTGATGTTTGAGTTTTACAACCCATTTTATTCAACTTTATTAATTCGTTTCGTTGTAATAAAATTACTTCGCTCGTTTTAGGCTACTTAATGCTGAAGCTGAAGCCCCCCCTAGCCGAAGGGAACTTTTCGACCATTTGCGTCTGCTGGGGTTTTACAGTGTGATTTGCTCGTATACCCACGTAATTCTCGCAAGTATGTACCGAAAAAAGACCACAGCAAAGAAACAAAGGCATGATCTTAAGCTATTTCAGAATGTAAGCATTTCAAGGTTTGCATTGTTTTAGATCATACAAATTAAATACCCAATATCTCGGCACAAGGCATAATTTTAACAATACACCTAACTTTTTACTTTGACTAACTATATTGAAAAATATTGAATAGAGTTTTGATTTAATTAACTGTTAGTTAACTAACTATTAGTAAATTATTAAACAAGTGATTAAAGTTGCACAAAACTGTGTGTTCGATGATTTTATTTAGTTTCAAAATGAAAAAAAAAATAATTGTTTTGGTGCGCTGGCCATTTTAAAAATAAGTTTAGAATAAAAAAAGGTACCATCTGTCTTACGGTAAACCAAAAAGTAGAATGTTGGCTATTCCCCACTCTGTAATCTACTCGGGCGAGGGCGATGAAGCAAACACAAACACAATCCGGTCTCAATTGTGGTTAACAATTAAATACAAATAAACTTACAAGATTGCGTGAAATTGATACGCTCTCAACAGCTATTCCGCCCGTGCCGACAGAGACAGACGCCGGACGTCTCGAATTCCACTGCCAGACATCGTCAATAAAATGACTTACAGATGACACTTGTAGCACGAACTCACTCACGAAACGCACGCACGCGTTGCTGATGCTGTGCTGCCAGGACCGCCGATCCTTGCCGAGTGGATTTCATAAATTTCACAGACATTGTCGACATGAGAAAGAAAATTGGGTGGAAAAAGGGAAAACAGGAAGAAGTGGAAAAGTGTAAACAATCTACGGCCAACTTTCGACCATTTCCTAGAAAGCATAAGCATGTGGGCGCTGTAAAAAGACCGAGGACAAAATTCAAACGGGCGTTCGGCGACAAGCAAGAAAACATTACGATCGACATGTGAAAACCGGCTCCGATTACCGGCAAGGTTGTTGAGAAACCCAAATTCAACAACTGCGTGGCTAGTTGGTTGCGTCTCAGGCATGCATAAGTGCCCTTCGTTGCGATTGATGCGTAACCGATGATAGAAGAGTGAAATGAATCTTCACCGCACTATGGCTTGTTGGTTGGGGAGATGTTTCAAGTGGTCGAAAAAGCGAACAATTGTCAAACATGAGTTTTTTTTCAATTCTTTACTTAGTAATGCAGCCCAAATATCAAATATCACAAAACATACTGACACTCTGTCAAAAAGTGCCAAAAAAGATATTTAACAATAACTGAATTGGACAAAATTGATTATTTCCCAAACTGTCACTGTACTTTCATGTGCATTCAAATAGTAAGTATTAAATATGATGTTGTGCTCTACAAAAAAATACAAGAAGAACTAAATTATGTCAGAAAATCGTTTACATCACCCAAGCAAATCATGCTGAACGTCTGCTAGTAACTGTCTGCTGTTCGGTCTTCATACTTCTTGATTTCCCTAACTCTATGCTACTCATTTGACTATCCTCTGCCATTTTTCCACCACAGTACATCAATGTTAAATCCAATATAAAATCTAATAAATTTCAAGACAAAATGCGGAATATGCAAATTCGCTGTAAAAGCCAAGCCTGATTGCTTTTACACTTCCCATCCTCTTACGTCGGAGCGCTCTAACGCTCCCTTCGAGACCTCGTAGCCGAGTCAAATCCGCCATTGGAACGTAGTCTCTCACATTTGCAAACAATCAACCGCACGTGAATTCACATGGTACAATTCGTACCGATTTGGGCAATGTGACGAAGATTCTGGAGAAATGAAAGTAGTGTCGCAATGAAACCTGGCGCATTAGCGGGCCATATCACCCGAATCGGAGGCAACGAGAACTTCTTAATAGTGTGTTGTAATAAAATACGTTTCAAAAAGCAAAAGGGCACGGAATGCTTGAACGTTTGAATGCTCATTTATTCAAATTTAAATTTCAATTCGAGTGAAGCTGAATTTGGTTCAAATTCGCAAACAAATGATGCCACGATTGCTTTAATAATGTTGATGGCATTCATGACAGAACGGAAGCGCGATAATCGTTTGTCGACGAACGGTTTAGCACGTTCACGTTCACCAAATCATCGATTGCGGGAATTCCATCCAGTACGTCGTTTAATGAAGCTCGTCGTCGTTCACAAATGTCCCTCAGAAGTTATTTTTCCAAACCCTGTCTTACTCCACAAACGACCGCTGCTATCAACCCGCAAGTAGTATAATAACGAAAGTGGAAAGTGTTTTACGAATGAAGGAAATTAAAATTGCGTTTTGAGATTCTGCCCTTGTCGCCTTTTGGCTTAGGATACCCATTTTCGCGCGTTCGTTCCTCGGCAAATATTGTATGCAAATTTAGTACATGAAATTAAAGCGCGTAGCTTTCTCTTAGCAATAACGTTTGCGAGCTGAACTGGTTCTCGGAAGGAAGCCGATATCCTGGTATTGTTGTTTTCACAATTGTTATACATTTACGAAGCATATGGAATTTTGTCATTTGTTGGTAGGGAACGTTGTTATTTACCAAGAAAATAAGTTAGTAAATCTCGTTGAATGGTGACTGATGGATGGTAAATTCATATAAACACCCAAAACAGATATAAACACATTGTCAGAAGCTTTCTCAAATAATGTTCTAAGCGTAGTGGCATTAAGTAAAAAACTCCATTACAATTGTCTGAAAAGAATAAAACATTTAACGAATGGGAAAAGAAACTACCGTAGTGTGTTAACATTAACCGCGGTATACTTTAAACACAAAATCTTATCAAGATCGTTGACATCCAACGACCATCATTAGCCGGTCATAATTATGGCCTGCAGTTCAGAAGTGAAGTACGCCGGCCAAAACGCAAACATAAATGGAGTCGGATGATGAATAGCCAAAGCACTGCCATCCACACAGAAGAATCTTTCACTCCGTTGCCGTTCGGTCACAGCCTCTCGCGTCAAGGCAAGAGGTAATCTAATAAGACGATAAGTAGAGGTTTATTTTCTTATTATAGCTTATTCACTAGCTCCCAACAAACACATGTTAACGAATAATGTTGATCGAGCTTGGACACCTTGAGGAGAAAAAAATGAGCCGCAAATTTAATGAGATTTTAATGTCCTCATAAGGCGGTAAATTCAAGATAACAGACGTCAATGTTGCAGAATTTTTTGCAACCTAGAGACCCAGGCTAATATTGAGAACGGGTGCTAGTGCCAATGTGATGCTACATAGTTTTTTCCTCCCCTCCCAGTTGGCACTTGTGTTGCGTGGTGTAAAATTGCATGTTACGATGTTTTCAATTGCAGCTTCCACCTTCAACAACCGTGATCTAAATGTCGATGACGACATTCAAGGCTAATGAAAGTGTTACCTCTCTATTACACCTAAGTCCGGAGAGGGTAAACCTCTTTCTTTTTGTCCATAGCCCGTCCAAAGAGGATTCAAGCTCAAAGTCTCCATAATCAATATAATAACAACAACAACGTCGCACTTTCGTAATCTGCCTTTCATAATAAAATAAGTATTATGATTATTGATTATTTTTCAACATGAAGGCTCCTCATGAAGGATCAAAATTATCCTCAACCATTTCGCCTAACAGGCAAACCACGCGAATTAGAAAAGTTTACAATCGGCCACCTACTCTCTTATGGTCTTAGGTTCTAAAATTTAACCGTAGTTATTTAGACTGTGCTATGGTTTTTTTCTGTTGCTATTGACCTCATTGCTTGTTTGCATCGATATTCTGGCATACTTCAATTGTAGCATAAGTTATTGTTCCATATTCAACTGTTCCATAGGTATTGTGGTATCTGTAATAGGTAATAAGTATCTGTTCTTACAAGGCAAGACGTGTTTTTGAAGCATGCATCTCAAAGATCAATCAATATAAAAGTTCCAATACCCATGTTTGCGTATGTAGTCGCTTGCATAACTAACCATGTATTCCTTATTCGCTTATCGAATATAGACGATTACAGGTATGAAACACAGAAAACCGTTTGATCGCTCGCTCGATATATTAAGCAAAATGCATTGTGGAAATAAACTAAACATCAAATAGCACAGATAACATAAAAGTTACTCGCGTAATTCAAAAAGGAATTAGGAATGAGTGAAACGGCACGTAATTGTCTAAAATATCCTGCTATACTTTTTTTTTCTGGTATCCTGCTACACTTTTTTATCGGACAGCGCAATCACCCACAGCGTGGCATTTATGGCAATTAAAGAGTAAATGCATGACATCGATTTGCATACCCTACTCCCTATATTGGCAGAATCCGTGCCTCGAATAGACCACGATCGAGGAACAAGCTTATTCACGATCTGGGCGTCTTTCGAGCAAGAAACGGTGTTGATCATTGGACAGGCACGGAAATTGTACTACCATGCATTGCAACTGAGGAAGTTTGTCCTAAATGCAACATATACGACAGGGTGGCCCAATACGAAACCATCCTCAATTGGGATAAACTGTGATCGCGGCTGTGCGATCAACGATGAATGAATAAAACAAAAAACGTGATAACATGGCGCCAGACCACTGTTTCACATTCACATAAATCTTGGAGAATTGTAATAATTGCTGTCGTAATTCACGTTTCAGGACGCTGCATGCACAAAAAACTGTCTAACGACAGGACAGTTAAAGAGTTCGAAAGGCTAGCCACATTGAATTCGATTGGATCGGTGAGTGGCGGCCTTTTCTCTTCTTGTTTATTTTAGTTATACCACAAATAACGGACCACCACGAAATACAACAGAAAGGAAAGACACCAAAGCGCCTGAAAAATGATCGAAAAGGAAAATCTTGTTAAACTTTTACCTCATACCGTAGGTGTATTGTGGCATGGTTGAAAAACCAGTCAAAGGCTGTTGCGAAGTCATCGTAGATGCCATATAAATTTCACACTTTACATGAAGTTTTCAGAAAAATGTTCTACGATTTTTACTCAAGTTTTTTTTAATTTATCTGTTCAGTACCGTTATTGTTTTAAAAAACTATTCAAGTATTTACATTCTAGTACTTTGTATATTTATTGTTTCTCTCTATATTTATCTGTTTCCATTAATTATTTTATTTGCTTGTTTTCTTCTCTCTAGAACTAGGTCAAATGTGCGATTAACTAACCTTTTGAAAGTCAACCTTTTTTTTATTCGAATTTTGTCTACATGCACTGCAGCACTTCCTTGAAATTCGAAATTATACCGTTTTAATCTGCTACTATTTTATCCGCAACAGTTATATCAAAAGCACCCAACGAGTTCGCGACACCTTATGTACCCACCGTTTTTTACCAAATTACCTACTGTCGATTGCTAAAAATTGCGAGTTGCAAGGAATCATGAAATTTCCGTTATTCTATTCCGCTTGCGTTTAAGCGTTCGCCGCATGATCGAAATGCATAGCATTGCGGAGACCATTGCAAGAGTAACGAAAAGAATGGGGAATAATCAAATCAATATTGCATTGTATTTCGGTTGCACATGCGTGTTTGTAATACGCTACCTGTTAGTGCCAAGCAGACTTACTTTGCGTTATTTTGCTAATTGTAAAATGTATTCTTTGTGGCCGATTCCGTCAACTATGCATATGAGAAACTGTTGTGACGCTAGACCTCCCATATTACGGCCAAGTGTGTGGTCGGAGAATAAATTATTTGGTTTAATGCTAGAGAGTGTATTGTTCTTTAACAATCACAACCCGTCCCAAATCGAACAAAATTACACCATAAACAATTTACCGACTTGACAGCAGCGTGAAGGTTTGATTCTCAATAAAAGCTGTTTAGTTTTTTTTTATCTTTTGTGGATTCTCTATGCTTTCGTCTTTGGACGCTTCTGTCGGCTATCACTTTGGTACTCATTAAGTTGACTCTCCAAGTAAGGCCACTGACAACAATGATCGAATCATCATCAAAGGAATACTTTGGAAAGCCAATATTGACCAATATCTTACTGGTCCCGTTTTATATAAACAAGGTAGTGCTCCCAAAATAAAGTTAGAAACAAACTCACTCGGCACTAAAAGAAACAATGCAGTGATGTCAATAAGAAACGGATGAATATGACTAAGATGTACGATTGCCGCGACTAAATCTGTTATAATAAAAGATTTCATAATTAAATGTCTTCACATTACGTAATTCGATCTTTTGTGTGAAACAAAAATACCCACGATCGTTTTCGGATTTTTGGAAGTTGAATTTGTTAAGCCAATAGAAATAGAAACTGGTTAATCCGTGAAGCTCAGGCGCATGGTCTGCGGACAAGTCACAAACAAAGTAGCTTGTGTTTTAGGATTTGTTTCTACAAACGTTCATGTTACGTGCCATGCAGCTTTTTCGGAATGTCGGTGGACATAAAACAGACCCCCCGAAAACGACATAAACTTAGTGCTCGTTTTCGGTGTCTGCTGTCGGTATAAGGCTACTGCAAAGTGAAAAAAGCGCGGTCTCCAGCAAGCAGCCTCAAGAAGTTAAAAAACCAGACACGAAAGGCTCGTAGAATGCATCCGCTGGGTGACACATAATCACATACCTTATGACGCAGTCGCGGTATGCTTATTCAGCGATTGTCTCACATTGGCTCACAACAGCCCTAAGCCCAAAGTTTGGAACTCCCGGAAATCAAATCTTCAGCGAGTTTAATAGGAGCCGGGACAAAACGAAAACAGAAATACTTTGCAAGCCAATAGGTTTTATCGACCGTCCACTTCACTGCTGTTGGTGTGTGGTTTGGCCGCACTTCGAACAGCAAAGGTTTACGTTTAAAGGTGGCAAAATGTTTCAAGATGTGGCACATTGAAAACAAATCGATTTTGGCGATCATAAATTAGTCTGCCGTCTTTCACGACAACAACCATGTCCCTGTGATTGTCAAGGCGGCAAATAATTCGAAGCTCTCACGGATGCGCATTTCCCATGATTCTTCTCGCTTCCGAAGTATCTCTTTTTAATCCGAGCAAACCCAAAGGTGCGAAAATTCAACAATTGATTTTTATTCCGATAGCAAAAACACATTTCACAACCTGGTTCTAAAACTGTTGCATTGGCTCGATTTTTTGGTTTCTACATTAATCGGAATTTCGTTTTAATCGGACACTGTGTTGCTTAGCGGCATTGAACCCAACCCAATTCCCATGGACGTATCTTCTCTCGTTTTCGCTTTGTTCTCAAGGATGGGAACCTTTTCGAATGTATGATTTGTTAAACTCATTCAGAAAAGGTTCGTTACAGTGTTCATTTCTCATACTATTTTTCCATTAGTTTAATTGTCTTAGTAGTTTCCATAAATTTTGTATATTTTTATCAAACTTAAAGTGCTAGTGTAACAAAACAGTCGAGTTAGGCGATGCATAATTATTTATATAAAAATAGAGAAAATATTTTTAAAGAGCTTTCTTGGCTTACTCTAAGAGTTTATTAGATTTTTGTGACACAACGGAGAAATTATCTGGTGGAAATATTTGGACAAAAAATGTATTTAACATGTGATTCGAGTATGAACGAAAATGCGGGTTAAATCAAGTAGAGCGCGCTGGTTTAATAATATTTTCATTCCAAATATATCAGTTTATAAACTACCACGGAAAAGTTTACTTCGGTCCGGAGCCATTGACTTCCGACTTCCGGCAGTAACGGGAAATGTTAGATATGGCTGTGCTACAGTGTTACTAATATTGTGCTGACATTCGCTGCATTGTTCATAACCAATTTCATCAAAACAACTAACCCTTTGGCTCGTCCGTAGATCATCCGTCTGCGCTGCAGCGAATAATCGGTTGCTCGGCGTCAGTTCGATCCCTGACAGTGGATCAAATTGATCGTAAAACATTCAGACGATTCTTGATACGGGTCTGTCCGTTCTAATTATGAAAGACATATAAGTAAATAAACAAATAAATAGCTAAGGCGTTCGCGTTTGACAAATAAAATTGACGGATTTACCGATTCTATTGGTTTGTTTTTTCTTCGAGGCCACACATCAACGACGAACGGTGAACCATAACTGTTGCAAACATTCGTCCAACCTCCCAACGCGACGTATTTCTCAGTTGCAGCACCGTGATGCGTTCCGAAACGTGCTGATTCAGAAAATAGGAGGACAGTAGGAGGAATCCGTCGTGGGCCGTTCGCTATCGCCTTGTGAGCAATAGTTTATTGCAGCGAAAAAGCACAAACGAAAACCCATGAAACAATTCGAATTCGAAATTATGCACGAACGTTCAATTCTTTGACTTAATGGACATTCTGTGATGGGATAGTTTTTATGCTTTCCAAGTATACATTAGAACGAAAATTGTCGTAGTCTCATTGTCGGAACTGTGTGGAAATTTTCAAATGAAATGAACCGTGAATGAAACAAGGCTATCCAATAGATATTTTTTGCTGTTTTGGTTTCGCAAAATTACACTTTCTAAAGATTTCGTAAACCCTGTAGTGGACAAAACAGGTTACAATATATTTAAAAAATGACACAAGATTTCAGATTGCTAGCACACTATTTTAGAAGAGTTGAGAGATCATCGAACAATCGTCAAAGATATTTGCATAGTATGGATCGCTGTTGGTATTTTGCATTTTATCTTTTATTGAAACACATTGCCTTGTTTTAATTTAACACATTCTTTAAAGACAAGTGACAATGATTAGAACATTTTTGATTGAACTTTGATTAAGTGCGGGAACACCATTCGATCGACTACAAGTCTTCGAAATTTTAGAGCGACTGCTTTCAACAAGTTTCTTCAAAAGCAACGCAGAGTCAAAGTCGTTTCCATTTCCCATCAGCGAAAGACATCTTGTTTCTATTTACATTACTATACAAATTATTCGTCAGCAATCATTGTACCTTTGTTTGTTGTATCATTTCTCCGTTCACCAGAACAACCCGTTTCGCTTCGAAATCCATCATCTAGGGAGAGAAAACCTAATGCCATTGTACTGAAAATTGACATTCATCACTTCTCAGACCCTCAAGGGCTTAGGACAACTCGGCTTCTATCAGGTTTGGGTTCTTTAGTTGCCTGTGCTAACACTGTTAATGTAACACGAACACTCCTAATGCCGGTCATGCAAAAGACCAATGCAAAGACCGATAAAACACTGCGTAGAAATAGTAGGAGGATTACCCTATCATGCGGTTCATGTTCCTTACAGACTTTTCACCGCTATTTTCCGGGTTGGTACAAGTTAACGTTTCGTTTCGTGACAATATGACTAGCTGTCGGATAATCTTCATTTTATATATGACTGATTATGACATCCGTTTGCAGATGCGGAGGCATGTGTGGGAGCTCTGTATGACTTTCACTTCAAACAGTCTTCCTCTTTCAAAAATATAAAGGACGACACGTTAAAGAACTCAGTGTTACTGAAATACATTATCCATCGCATCTAATAATGCGATGATTATGTTCTTCTTCTTTGCTCTTCTTGCTTTTCAGATACTTAAACCGGAGACGTATTCATTCAAATGTTGGGTGATCGGTTTCACATAATGTAAAACTCCCAAAAATATTGTCGCCATACGTTCGCTATTTACACACTTACAAATATTTTTTTATTGAGGTCGTCCAACACATCTAAAAACTTATTCACAAATAGTACCGAAGAACTAAAATCGGTCGATTCTTGTGTTCATTGTAATTATGTTCGTTGATATCGAATTGCAATATAATTAATGTTATCATCAGAACGCATGTGCATGTCCAAAAACATCGTCCTGTTCTAAAAATTATTATTCTAAAATCGTTATTCCAGTCGTAAACGTCCCTAAGACGTTGTTGTCACAGAACGTATTATTATTCTTCTACTGCGACGTTACTTATTTAATATCGTCTATTGCACTTTTATTTTAAAAAACATGTTTTTATTTTTTTTTTCGCAAATTTGTTAAAATTATTGCTTGTCAAAAATATTTTAAGACCAGAATTGTTAACACGCAAAAAGAAAACTTATTTGAATAAAAACAATTTAAGTTAACTCAAACTTTAGGGTTTGTTAATCCAATCCAGCTGTTTGTGAAACGGTTTTGCCACTCGTTAAGCTTATGACTTTGGCTGTTTACCCAACAATTGTTCATTGCATGCAGACCAATGAGCTCATCTCATCAACTTTGAAATAATAATAATGAGCTTGAACAAATGAAGACATTGAGCTAGCCGATTTTGCATACTTAAATGCGAAAAAAGGCAAAGGTTACAAAATTGGTCACCACATTTTGAAGGAAACATGAAATAGGCAACGATGCTGATAATGAGCTCAAGGTGGCATGAAATGGCCGACGGAGTTGTTGTTTTTTGATTTTCGGTTCCCAAAAACGGCTTTCAATTTTCTGTCAGGTCTTTTTTCTTCCGTAAACACAGGATTTGCTTTTGCACCTTTTGTGACCCAGGCAAAAATATGGGTTGCTTTTGAGCAACTTTCTTTGCAAGTAAACGAGTTTCTGGGGTTACCTACGCTAAAAATCACGCTTTTGCCCTTTTGTTAATCCCTTCATTTGACCTTCTTTATTTTCGTAGTGTTCCAGCGTTTCTGCACTCTGCATTTATTCAAAAATTTCATTACTTTTATTTGCATACAAAATAATTAATTCCATTAGTAAGGTTTAAGTTTAAATCGTATTAGAAGAGATTTTCCAACAATGTTAACTCTCTTAAACTGCAAAACCTTTTCCAAAAACATTTTCGGTCACTTCTTCTTTAATCCATCGACATTCTATCTATTCGTCGTCCTTGCTATTTTATCATTCGTCGTCCCTTACAGCCAAATTACACTACATACAGCAAACTGCTGTAATCAACGATGAGAAGTTTTTCCAGTTTACTAGACTTGTAAAATTTAACCTATTGTTATCCTTTTTATATGCCAGCAAACCCTAGAGACATTTTACTTTCCAATTTGCTGATTAAATAATCTATTATATGTAAGTATTTAGAAATGTTTTATTAACATGGAAATTTTTTATACCCAGAATTCCTATATAAAAATAAGTATATAATTTATAACATGTATGATATTTACATAACATTTTTTGTTTGACTAACTTGAGCCAAATAGTCAACTAGTAAAGCATATAAGTCAATAAATCAAACAAAGGTGATGAAATGCAAACATTAATATTAACATGTGATTTTGATCAAAAGAACCAGCAAAGGATATCTTCAACACAGCATCAGTATAAATGAAGAAAAAGCACTTAATAAACCATAATGTAACCTACCGGATTCATATTAAAAAAGTTCAATCTGCAGAAGTACGTGAGAGAATCATGAAAAATGTACAAATAAACGGTACAGCGTTTCGGCGGGGAAATTGGTTTCCTGTGAAATGCCAAGCATCGCATTATCAGCTCTACTTAAGCGTAAGTGTAAGACATATTAAAACTGCATGGTGCTTTTCGACATACTTTCAATAAACCTAAAGGAGTTTTACTACCACAGATAAACTTAAATAAAAAGACGAACAAGTCAACCGTCAATTAGTAAAACACGTTAACATTTAGCAACTGTTTCTTGAACACATTTTATAGTCCAATGGCTGCTGGACAGAATACGTAGATGTCCTTTTTTGACGAAACATATTCAATCGGAGGATATGATTAAACAATAGGGTAGTTTTTGTGGTCTATTGTCAGGTAAAAAAATGAAACACAAATAAACTTACTTTTTTAATTTTCATGCTTTTTAATAAAATTCACACATAACAGCATTTACCTAACACATAATATTCAATTTAAGAGCCGAATGCAAAGCTATTGCAAATCAAAGTCTCTATAATACAAAAGAAAAAGAAAACATAATATTCAATGAGCTTCGATTACTTTTAGGAACAACGAACGGTCACCAAAGATGCTGACTAAGTTAAAATTTAATTTAGACATTTTTTTACGATCAGTAATGTACTTTATCAGTCTCGCAGTAGATGTTTAGTAATTCCGACTTTTCTATTCTTCCGTCAATAATTGAGTCTACATCAATCGTATATACATCAATCGCAAATAAAATAAATATACTATTTTTTAACCATATGTCTGTACATAAATTTATATAGGAGAATGACGTTCGATGCCATTTTGTTGCTTTTACTAACGCTACATTTGATGCTTTAAGTGCCGCATAAGATTTTGGATGGTACACATTAAACATTAATTTATACTGTCCAGGATCACAGAACACAAAAAGCGAAGCAAAATGACTTTTCGAGAGCGAATGTCATTCACCGTCTTTCGGTTCTAGAAAACTTCTGCTAGCCATCTATCTGCACATTATCTTTGGTTCAGCCATACTAGCTATTCAATACGGAGAAAGTTATGGTATATAGAGAGGAAAAATATAAAACCCAAGTGCAATACGGTACGCTGGCATCAAAATAATCGTAGAACGTATCTATCGGTAAGCTACCGTCCCGTGGCGCATGGCCCTAGCCAGTAAAACTAGGGTCAGCGGATTGTCGTTTTGATCGTTTCCTGCAGTGATTGAGATGATTGGAATAAAAAAATACAAATAAAGCCCGAGCCTACTGACCATATGTATCCGCTTTCATGGGTACATGGTACATTCCAGTTCACTATGCTCTCTCGATATTTCTCAGTGCAGATTTCTTCCCCCACATGATTATTGTCCTGCCTTTTTTCTAGACCTAGAGCATTTGAAACATAATAAAAAGCCGATCGATGCATTCATGAAGACAACCACTAATCGTATATATTCAAACAGAAAATGGTCAAATCTGCTTAACCTATCCCATTACAAAAGAATCATGAACGTATTGATTCTCGATTTTAATGCAATCATATGGCAAAAGAGATGAAATTTTTCGTTGGACCATTTGCCGAGCCAATCTTGCCTCCCTTGCAAAAGCAATATCCGTAGTTACGTGGCCGCGTTTATAGAATAAAACGGAGTGGTTCAGTGAGTTCAGCAGCGTAGACTACAACTTACAACGCACAGTTTCCTTTTCTTCATGAAATAATACTCTTATTGCATGCCGATCGTACCACTTATAATTTAGCCAATTGATTTGAGCATTGGAATTGTAAAATAACCAACTCATGGAAAAAACGTTGAAATAACATCGAGATAGCAATAAGTAGTTTGAATATTGTGTATAAATCGAAACAATTAATTTCATACAACTCTCCCAACGGACGGTTGTTTCATAAGTCATCTGTCTTTGATCGAACAGAACATCTAAAACATTTACCTTGAATTAGATCTTAAACAGTCAACAAGGATTGTCACAAATTGCAGTCCCGCCATCTAAAAGTTGGTAAGTTGAACAGAGATATCCAACAACGGTTGTGCGCTACAATAATGAATCTTGAACGCTTGAGAATACAAATTCACAATAAGAATAAGTGACAGAATTTATGTACCCTGAAGGTAACATATTATATACAACCAACGACAGACCATCCGGAAATCGGCAGTAGCAGAGCTGATTACATTTGTATCAACAAATGAAAATCTGGCCATGAGTTATCGCTTCTTTTATGATGCTTTCCGGAAGGAAGGACACTGAGCCCTTAATTGAGGTACAGTTTATTTTCGTGACGGCTGCAAACAGGACCTCTAATGACATCACGACGAAGGTGAAGAAACGACAGTTATTCATAACACGCTCTTACTTTCATTGAGCGAATCAGTGGAATATCCTGTGGCGCAAGCTGGTTTTCGGTTATTTTTTCATCCTTCAGCATACGCTTCGTCCCTGCCACCCCTCAACTCAATCACCAGAGGTCATACTGTTTCTTCATTCAATAGGTTTGTTTGCCTTTAATTGAATTGAAATACTCCAGTAAAAATATGTCATAAGAATATGTGTTTGGCACAGAGGAAGTGAAGATCCCAATCGATTGAGGTCGATGTTACGTCGTTCAGGCTACGTACTTTCTGTCTCTCGAGGGACAAGCTGGACCGTATTTATGTGTCGTTCAAGCTAATTCATTATGAAAAAGGTAAACATTTCTATTTTCAGTTCCCCCAGCCAGACAATAAGAACCGCAGGATGATGACGGCATTGGGCTAGGGCCACCAGGCATGCACTACAGGGCATAGGTGGCGCAATCCTAAGCGAGACAAAACGAAGCATGAAAAGGATCAAATTCAAAGGGAAAGAGATGGAACAAAAACAAAATACATTTATCATAACGACGACCACCCGTAGATTTTGTACTCGCTTGGCCAAAAGTTGTACAGATACAAGCAAAAATGGAAAAGAGAAAGATAGAGTGCAATTGAATGTAGGGCGCTGCAGTACAATTACTAATGCAGAGGTTGTCGTGAGGCGATCGACACACGGCACACGGCTTCCAGTAACCCGATCATGCAATCCTCGCAGAACCTAGTCGTACGACAATCTCTCCGGAAACTGAAATGTTACAAGCCGAGTATAGCCTTACAATTGGTACGTTCGGTTAATCGGTTACCTAGCATAAATTCATCGTAGCATGAATACATCGCAAGCACGATTTTTAAACTAACCAGGAGCAAATAAATTTACCACAGTGACTTATGTTTTAGTGCGATGCTCGGCATGAAAGTCATGCGCTAACAGTAGAGAAACTTTTGGGGCCTCTTTATCGCAAACTTTTTCAAAATCAAAATAATTCAACATAAATCTCTACTAACGATGGCGTTCACAAGCACACATACGTTCGTGAAAGGGCAATTATTCACGATTTACTTGAAGGTTTTGCAAAACTTTTTTCTACAACATCCATGGTATTATGGAAATCGTTGAAATTGTGTATGTATCCCAGCATCTGATAAATAGTTTTATAATTATTGATCAATAGTATAATATGTAGAAAACTAGACTAAATGCTGGCTAAATGCTAAATAGAACAACTATAGCAGCTTTATTGAATTAAATATATTTGTATCACGTACGTGATCATAATAAACTTATCTGAAAATGCATATGTTAATGTAATAGTATGCGAAGCACAACTATTATACAACCATCAACATATGGAACCACATAAAGAAAAATTGCTCAATTCAAGAAAGCGAGCATTCTATTTTGAGCTTTAATCAATATATTGATTGAAAGTATTTCTCCGAAACACTCACTCCGAAAAACGTCATAGTATAACAGCTTATTCCATTGGCATAAGTAATCTTTATTGCTGTGCATTCTTCTTCTTGCTCGATAAGAATGCTTGTTACCAAATTTCATTTATAAAAATCAAATGCCATGAAATTGAATCATATTTCTTCTGACGTCTTATTTCTCATCACGTTTAGGAACGTTGAACCGCATCAATATTTATATTTACTGCAATACCCTATCGACCTAACGTACTTGCTAAAAGCGATTTCATTATGATTCTGATACAAAAAACGCCTATCAAATCTCGTGGGGTATTTATGAATTAACAGACGTTCGCCATAAGCCACCGAAGCAAAACACAACAAATAAACTAATCGCAATGATACCTGTAATCTGTAACGCTTTCAGTTTGAATCTTTCCGTGCATCTCCTTCTCATTTCTTTTTCGCAATATATCTGCACATAACAAAAAAACTACTAAAGCCATATCGGTTGGAACATAATTTAAAAAAATAACTCAATCATGGGTTTGCTTGAATGGGACGTTGTGGGTTATATTCATATTCAGTTTTTGACAAATGTTCAATCTTTTGCTGTACCGCATTAAAATATTTTGTTGGGCGATATTTTACTCCATTCCACTGTTCCGCGAATGCTTTATTTACAATCGGTAGCCACGTTGTGACTTTACGTGGTCGTGTTTTCGATGGATCTTGTTTCTTTGATTTCTTTTTGCCATTCAACCAAAGATATTTAAGACCGCCAACGACAAAGACAAGTTAGGTTAGACAGGTAGGTTGAAAGGTTTACATTGGCAGCCGCCGAAAGCAAGCTGAAACTTAATGGGTTCGTTTCAATAATCCATTAAACTTAACCATTGAATAAATCGTAACACCATGTTCATGCATTTCAACCATGCTCCACGTATATAAATTGTTCGGCCTTTTCAAACAACAAACAATAAATATAATGAGCAATCCTACAGTCAAAGTATAAAACCTATAACATTAAATTCCACTAGAAAAGTAATTTCGATAAATGCCAACGACTAATTGCTTGTGATCTATGAAATGCGACTATCATGGACCAAGCTCATCGACCCACAAATACGGCAAAAACTAAAAATGAAAAAGTGATATACAACATGCGAATCTATGCGTTCAACTGTTTAAAAAGTTGAACATGCTATGCACAAGAGATGTTTCCAGCGTTGCAGGAGGTCGATCTTGTAAATAAGCCAAACGAACATAAAATAAATATGTTGGTTCACAGTCATATTATGCAGTTATGAAAGGGAGAGAACATGGATAAGTTTCTTGTTCGGGCTCATCAGAAAGCTTGCAAGACCCACGTCGTCGTCAAGAGTTGGAAGAAATAATGTAGCAAACAATAAAATACGCCAATTCATGCGAAAATGAAATGACAAGAATAAAAGCTACACCTAAACAGCATGCACACCAACACACAGTACAACAAACCGGAATATGCCGTCGACGATCACCGCAAAATCGAAATTTATGCGAATTGACGTGACTTTTCGAGTGGACACATTATTTATGGTCTCGAACGATCTTGCCGCTTTGTCATAGCAGGTTTGACGTTCGTAAGAATCCGACATAAACGATCGACGATCGACGGAAACAACAAGAACCGCGAGGCAGTTTATTTTATGATAAGCTTAATGAAAGTTATGTAAATAAAGAAACAGGAAATCTATGATTTGTCCCGCATCAGTATGCTGGTAAGTCTGATAAGGTATAAATTAATTTTATGTCATGATTATTTTCTAGTCATGGTAAACTCTTTGTAGTAAATGTATGTCCAACACTCCAGTGGTTTGTCTTGGCATATGAAGTATTTAATCACGGCGTTAATTTTGATAGTTGGTAAGCGAAAATCAGTAAACTACAAGAACGATAAGGTTATTTAATCAATCACCTTATTCAGCATTAGTCTTAACATCGCTGATCTTAAATGGCATGTAAAATTATCCAAGAAAAAGCTGAACTTACTTTGAAACCCAAATAAATATAAAAGATCACGAAAATAATTTTATAATGATGTTCTCTATTACCATCAGCTAGATCTATTACCATCAGCTAGATACCAACCATATAGATTGCAATAGATGGAATTCTGATAGCGAAATTGCAATCTTACTGTAGTAAAAATTACGAAATATTATAGAGGCGCGGAAAATGAGTGTTGAGAATGCTTACAGGTGAAGCATGCAACATGCTTTTGTAAAATAATGCAACTTATATTGCAATAAATGTAACTTGAAGCACTTTAAATAACGGTGACTTTGTGTAAACAAGTGTAACAAATTTTGCATTGTTATGTATACTTCGCTCCTGGATATTACTTAAATTATATGGTTTCAGAACGCTAGGGATTTTGCAACTTGATAGAGCGATACCGATAAAACACAACGTTACCATTAGCAACAGTAATGAACATTGTCGCTGTTGCCAACCCCAGACCGCTCAGAACTTGTAATTGCCGGACAAAAAGAATAATTTAACACGGCAGAGGGTTCTCTAGAACTTCTATTACGATCAACAAAAAGCGACATTCCATGTTCGTTTTGGCCACATGGGCTAAACAGGAAATTTTTGGCTTTAATAAAACATTCTATTCATTAAAATAAACGCTGATAAACGCTCTCACTAACCGTTTCGTCAACGAAAAGAAGAGAATCAGTAAAAATCGGCGCCAACAACACCACGAATTCAGTTCGTCAAAACTAAAAATATAAGATGGCAGATGACCAATATGAGGTGTCAGGATTATGTGGATGATGTTGCGGTTCAGTTCTATTACACATCGTATTGTAGCACAACCATTGCTATGTTCAAATCACTTCTATGAAACTTCGTGATGATGTCGTCCGTGACGTCCTGCTGAAATTAGTGAAATTTTACGAAACATGAGGCACTACTTCTTTGAATAAGATTAGTTTTCTTCTTGCTACCCTCTTCCTGATAGTGTGACCATAACATAAATTAACTCCCTGCAAGATTTCGTTAAACACCTTGCAGGCCTTATTTATACAAGCAGCTCCTAGTGCGGTCCAGATCTTCTGTCGCTAGAACTCATGAAGAATACCATCGTGATGGTGATGGGCTTGCCTTTTCGTCGAAGTTCGAATCTGGCCATGGTTAAAAGCAGGGGTTTGTCACAAGGCGGAAGTCGTCGACAAACCCCAACTACATTGATGTTGTTAGGTTATAGGTTTTCTTTTGTTCCTAAAGACACAGATTACCACCGTGCCTACAGGATAACAAAACCAAACGACACATAAAAGTTCTAATTTGCATAGGACAAGTTAAGTCTTAAAAGGTTATTAGTGTACAAGTTTCTGCAGTACAATGAGGATGCCAGATACTGCTTAGAGCGGTAGATTGTAACTCGAGTGTAGAGGTTTTGCCGCCGGGCAAGGCCAAGCAAAGCATCTTCGAACCATCTCGTTTCCTTGCGGTGGGCTAGTTGCGGTTGGTTTGTGAGGTCGGCCGATGTCACGCCACACTCAGTTTGTGTGCATTAAGGAGAAATACAACCTTCGCCGACTTACTCCGTTGCGAACGTAAAGTAACAGCAGTAAGAGCTATCTTCCGTTAGCACGAGAAACCATGTTTTACATGAAAACTTTTCACACCTTCGACTTTCGACCATCACCTCTAATTGATCAAACTATTATACGTCTACGAACAAAACGCCCATCCGTCCGGCGCATGAGAAAATATTTCGGGCCACTGAAACGCGCTTGTACGAAGATCCCGGACACTAATCGCCAGGACCAAACCGCTCAATAAATTAAATTTAATGTCTTAATTAATACCCTTTGTTTGAGTTCTATCGCGAGATTGGTGCGTTATAATGTCAAAGAGAACAAAGTTTAGTCCACCGTCCGCCGATATGTACCGCACTGCGGGACACCTCACGAACAGCAGCAATAAGCATTTTTCAAACTTAACTTTAGTAAATTTATTTTTTCATGGCTCTTTTAAACACCGATTTGATACTTCTTCGCCGTTCTGGGCATACCGATTGTGTTGCATGCCCCATTTACAGCATGGAGGTTTTTTGTTGTTGATTTTACTTTTGGCGAGGATGTTTTCAATCGAAAAACGGCCGAAACCCGTTGCCCCAACTATTGTCTACCGCGAACCTTGTGAAACCACAACTTGTTTCCTCAGATTTTGTTCGCATGTTTTAGGTGAACCATACTGACCTCGTTGTGCTATCACCACAGGATACTTGTTGTGGTCGTTGTGTATGACCACCCCTGCTGTGAACTTTGGACAACTTTACAGCAGTGTTCATGCTATTATATGCTGTCTTACTCCAACTCGTACATTATAGCAAATGGTAGAAGGACTCAGAAATAACAACCCCACGTGACAGGCAAACTGTTATGCGTGTGCATCGTGATTTCTTAGTACACCTTTGGCCATTACACGTCAAGGGCAGCAGAGAATGAAGATACAGTGTGTTAAATATTTCCAGTTTCTTCACAGTTACAGTTGTACAATTTGCTGCAGTTTCTGACAAATTTGCATTGTAAACTCTATGCTAAAACAGCTTTAAAATAGAAAAACCTAAAAAATTTGGTTCATGACTGGTGGAGTGACATTTTGAAAATTTTGCAATGCTATGGACTTTAAATTAGCTTTGCGGTTAATGAAAGTATTGTCCGTCGTTAGCTACTACTTTTTCCCATCGTTTAGGTAATTCCCGGGTTTCGTGTCTATAGAACTCCTCATGGTGAATACGGCGGGTGGAATAACATTTCCCATCCGACATTTGCGATGTATGATCGAGCATTGTCATGTTGAAAAATCAGTTTATTATGTGTTTTATCCCATTATTGTGGTTTTATGGTCAAAGCTTGCTTCAAACGCATTGATTGTTGTCGATAGCGTTGCCCTTCGCTAAGGCTGACTAACAGCTCATAGTGCACCACACCTTTCATATCCCACCATAGCATTTTGACATTTGACATTTTGAGTAATATTATCTAATATCTAAACCCGCATAAATTAATGCATGCATAATATAGCGGTACTCAACACTGGACGCTATCTATCCTTCTGACGAGACTATTGACCACACAGTATCACAAGAATTATTTGAAGGTTACGATACAGCCCCAACAGTTTCGTTCACCTTTGTATCATTCTTCTTCTTCTTTTGGCACTACAACCGCTGTGCGGTCTTGGCCTGCACCAGAGACAATTGTTGTTAATGTCAATTATCCCTGGTGCTATCCGTAACAGTTCGTTTTTACGGGCGGGGTTGTTGGTCCCGCGCCAACCCCCCTTCTGTCAGCGCCGGTATCGGGAATCGAAACCATGGCCGGTTGAGCGACAACCGATCCCGGGATTCGAACCCTGGCCAGCTGCGCTGACAGCGAAGAGCGTTACCGACTACTCTATCAGCGGGGGTACCTTTGTATCATATCAACCACAAAAATTACGCTGAAGAAAATCGTAGCCAAAACATCACCCACTTTGCAGCTTATGCAACAGAAATTTAAACATTCTCTTAACATTGCAAGTAATCTTCAACAACTATTTGATTGCTTGTAAATTATGCCTGTTTTAAGGCATTTATTTACACTAACGATTAATTTCATGTTGCACTCAGTTTTCATTCGCGCAATCGGCAAGTCTTACGATAGATGCGGCTAACGATAAAGATATAAACGATAACTTCAGTCGCACATCAAGATGTAACGAAATTATATCTCCTCAAGTATATTTTCCTTTATCAAAGTGTGTGATTATGCTTCGAAAACTTTCTTTTGCGTTAAATTTGTTGCACATAGTAAGGTGATACAATTCTAATGTTTATATCTCTATTCAAGCTTACAAAAATTCGAGGCAACATTTTGAATAGTCAAATTTTATATTTATTTTCATATTTCATGGTCAGACACTATGATCACTAAAAGACACTATAAATGATTTTTCAATAATATTGTCGCCCGACCAACAAGTTTTCACTAGTTATAGACAAAGTCAAAAGAAATATTTTTTATCGGTAAACTTATCCGAAAATTAATCTGTTCAAACATTCTCTGATTGGTTAATAGGAATCATTCTGTGCACCTATTCTCAGAGTTCCAACCGACACTTAAAGGTATTTTAATTGATTCGTTTAGGAATTCGAGAATCGATATGATTTTACTACAATAATCAACATCCAGCCACAATAAAAGCGACTTTGCTGTGCATAATTTATGAATAAATATTCAATGCTTCTAAATCCCGCTACCCTCTTGCCGTAGAGGGTGGGAACAACTACGAGAGGATTTCGGCTTCTTCTCCAGCAACCGGAAAACACATTTCTCGGTGGATGGAATTGTTTTCAACAAATGCATTCGTACCCTCAACTATCTCGCCGGAAATGTGATTGCTTATAGCTGAACGGGAAACGAGCTGTGAAAATGCGACCACCGTTTTCCGACCACGGTTCACTGCGGACGCAGTATGATATGATAGGAAAACGCTATGCACGGCCTAACTACGGCGAATAGCTAGCCGCTGATTTTTCCGAAGTTTACCCTCCGCTCAGCGTGTTTCCCTACCCATTCCTGAGAAATTAAATTAAGCTCCAGCCACCATGAATGGATTCCACCAAAATAAAGCCTCTTTCAAAGCCACATAAATCCAGTCGCATCCAGGCATTGCGATTGGCGCATGTGTTTTGCATGAATATTTGTACATTTATTAAATAAATATCAACTCACCCGAACTGGTCAGAAAACAATTACCGCGTTCGCGGTCGGAAATAGAGAACGAATTGTTCGAGCTTGACGTATGGTGCTCTATGCCGTGAAAACACAACACATCGCAACTGCAAACGCAAACTGCGGAATCGGAGCATTTGTCTAAAAATAAATATGTTTTCATTTCGTTATTCGTTCTTTGCACTGCTACGAGCCCAAGTGCCAATCGGAGCAGGTTAAAAGAAATTGTACCCTGATTCCAATCCGTCATGCAAGAAAAGAAAGGCCGCAATATTCAGCGTACGGTTAGCAATACATAGAACACTGTTTTCGAATTAAACGAACTCTATAATTTTCATTAATCCTTAATTTGCGTAACCATTGAACAAACAACTATTGAGTATTAATCAGAGGCTGATGGAATGTACTTTTACAAAAGATCAAATCCATTATAGATGAAATAACTTGTACGCACTTATTTACATGGTGTGTCAAACAAGTAGTTCTTCCAATAAGTTCCCTTCCAATCACGTCCACATGTGTGCGCTGCAATCGCATGGGGAATATAGTGCTTCGTGATGTTCAAAACGGTACGCTAAGGATGTCACTAGTGACTGTCCTTTAGTTAGAATCGAATTATCCGTGAATGTTGTTTTACTACTGTGACAAAACGACCAGTGGTGGCCAAAGTTGCTTGCCTGAGTTCACCGGGTGTGGTTATCACGTTTTGTTCGATTTAAGTTTAGGAGAAATTATGTGAGATGACCCATTGAGGGGTTGAAGCACCACTGGGCACAGTAGCCAAATGCTTGTACAAACAAGTTTGAAAAGCACTAACAGGAAGAACTAGCGATATTCTTAGTATACCGTTTCATATACCGTTACCGTATACCTGCTCTTGCTCCTCCTAAACAGGGTCCTAAAGTAGTGGACTAGGACCTTAAGACACGTGAACAGGAAGCCAGACAGTTTGTTGGTTTTGGGATAAATTCAGTTGATGGTTTTAAGAAGAATTAAATGTCTTACTTAAACTGTTTTGGTTGCTTTGCATATGTTTTGATAAAATTCCACATTATATCTGTAAATCACGGGTTTAGTAGACAAAAATAGCCATTTCAAGATATTTTTATGTATTTCTGCGCCAGAAGCTATGCAATCTACATGACACCTGCGCTCATAATCGTAGCCATGACTTTTTAATGAATTTACTTCCACAAACATTGAATATCTTATATAAATTTTAATTTATAGTAATGCTTTTGTACTCAGTACATACCGATATACTCCAACTCCGTGGATATGTAAAAATTCTGTAATAGACCGTGTACATTGCAACCGTATACATGTACCACATTTTGACTGTTTGATTGTACCACAAAATGACTCTCTAATTTTATGAATGGTAATCCGATTTCTCTTCGTTTCTCTACCCACGGCAAAGTAAATCTATGCAACACTCTTGTACAAAAATTAAGTATATCAGACAAATGTATTCCTCGTACTGGCAGTAGCATACAACGCAGAAATAACGAAAATATTATCAACAAAACAAAAGATATGGAATTATTAAAGAAACTACGGATTGTTTCGCAAGTTTGTTTTTCTCAACTTCGCCCAAAACTACGTTAAAAATATCACATTTTCCCAAGGTGAACAATTTTGCGCAGATTATGTTTTTTTCTCGCTCGACCAATCTTTTCTCCGGAAGTTAAAATTTACGACATTATATTGAGTAGCGCGGGAACCCTCTTACGTGTGTTAGCGTGACATTATTTCAATACTTCAAATCTCTACCTCCTCATCCCTTAAACCCATTTACAACTTCGCTTTAGTCATGCTTCGTATTTCCATCCCGAACCTACCAATAACTTATGAAGAAAGAAATAGGTGGAACGAAATGCTGCTTACAACAACGAAACCTGCCTAGGCACTGCCACCGGCGACTGCAGCCTGTCTCTAACATAATCCTTTGATATGATCTATGTTAACAATTTTTAACAAATGTTGCAAACATAGGCGTACACTTAATCCTGCTCGTTATTCATGCTTAGAAGTATGTACCTGGTCCGCTTGTCAGTGTGTGTCAAACGTAATTCAGTTCACAAATGTTCTAACTGAAGCGTCTTCACTTTTCCTGCCACAGAATGAAGGCGAACGTGGTATCGTGCAAGCGAGCAAAAATGGAGCAATAAATACATAGAAATGTATATCCTTGAAATATGATTTAATAAGCATTGGTGCATTACGTATGTAACAAGGGTAAAATAATCGTTATTTATAAAATACGGAACATATAGGAGATGCTGGGATTTTACCATGGCTGCAATGCTCACCCGTATCTTTGGAAGCTTACCCAAATACCACAGTGTGCATTCAAATCCATTATTATTGAAAAAATGAAATAAACAAGAGAGAAGGTTGAAGGAAGAAATTCTCGGACTAAGACCATTTCTATGCCAGATATAACTATCCTCATGGATCCGTCGCCTGCGATTCTGGCAATTGCTGATCGGCTATGTCCTTAAGGCCATCATGAAAAATGTCGTGCTTTTCATTTCCTCTCACACTGTTCCCATTATTTACTTCTATTTCCCAGTGAAATGTAGCACAATAACTCCACCTAGAGTCCATTTGCGCCGCACCCGCTACTATACTGTTGATGCTACTTAAAATAAAAAAAAAACATTTGGAAACGTTAGCGGAACGAAGAAAACAGGACAACATTTGGAGTGATACGGAAACACTGGCCTTCTGGGGGGTATATGCGTACGGAAGCCCAAACCTTCAGCCCCTCGTGGGAGGATTCAGGAGCACAAGTCCTTACGAAGTCAAAAAAACGAGAAATAGGAAATAAATCTTTGTGTTTGATTTAGAGATATTTAACAATGCTTTATTGGGTTACCATGGACTTTTCTGCTTCGTCATTCCACCTTCTCTATCCTTGGGATCGGTGGTAGGTGATTATGGTGAGAATGCTGATAAAGTACTTCAAATGACCACTTCGGAATCCATTTTTTCACCTTCCTCGCACCATTCTTCCACCCAGTGTTTACGATACGGTCTTTTCAACCGCCTTTTTCTGCTTGATCACCAATAGAAACAAAAAAACCTATTGCTACCGGCTTCAATTGATTAATGGTGTATTAATTCGGAAAACAGCCTCTAGGCCATCGTAAATAGGTGACCATGAATATTCTTTTATTTCTCTACGATTGTTGCGCCCCGCACCTAGACCCACGGCGTAAGCCTGCATGGGGACAAGTTTTTTTTTACGTGGTGATAAAGTATTTTACAAATGTTTTCAATTTGAAAACACTTGAAGATGTAGTCTGAAGAGCAGCTGCTACAGCCGTTACCAAAACAAAGTTATCGTTCCTTTTTTTGACTAATGTATTTATCAATGATGTAAGATACTACTCAATTCATGAATGAAATTCGGTTTTGTTTCTCACTTCAATGCTTTTGGGATTATAAGATCCTAAAAGATTATAGACAGTGAATGGGAAAACATACCCTAACATATTCTATAACACCAATACTTTGTTAACTGAAATATACCAAATAAGAGAATTATATGAACAAAAAATCCAAAGTACCTATGCCAGACTTGAACGAGTAAAATTTTCTAATATTACATACTAGCGGGCCAGGTGAACGTATTAGCATCCAATATTGATCTTCGGCAGTAAAAGGCCAGTCCCGGTAGCAAACAACTATCTCATAATCCATCGCGATCGCTGCTTCAATTACATAAGTAACTATTGACAAAAATTAAAATTTCTGGCCTAAAAGGTACACATAATTACACTTTATGCGCACTTTCATTTTAGAACATTCTTTACTATAGATAAAACACTATGAACATAGAACGGCGTTCATAAAAAGGGATAACATGCAGATAAATGGCAAATAAAAAAGTTGTTGACCACCGCACGTATTTCGAAAAGTTTACAAACAGTCGAATCCCCTTAGTCTATATTATAAAGAACGTGATATAACGTAATAATGCACGAAATTTGTGTTTGCATTGTTACACTCTTGCTTATTTGACTATTAAATAAGCTCGTCCTCAACGTTTGCAACAAAGCTAAGCAGCAGTTGTGTCCTGATGGTTTGTACAGCACGAAAACAGGGGTTGAAAGCAATAAAAAGGCGAATAAAGTGGAAAAAAATCAATTTCAAGTTAGACAAACTTTGCCACACGACCGTGTGTCAAGCCATTAGAGATGTTAATCAGTTCACGGACATAAGAGCGGCTTGCTTTTCCGAATTTCCATTCAATGCCCCTAGAACGGTTACAGAAGAGGAATGGAAACCATCATTTCCAACCTTCGTTTCATGCGTACTACGAAAATCCGTTTCTCGCTGTGCAGGATATGGGTCGGAAGAGCGTTCCAGATTTGGGTCTCTTTCTGTGGGTGTGTGTCCCTCTCGCTACTACAGATGAAAATGTAACCAGTATCGTTCTCGATCTAATCCTCAAACTAGAAGTTTCATTTTCTCGCGTAAACAAACACTCACTACTACAAATGAAACATGTTCAACGTTGTCTGGTCATTGGTTGGTGTTCCGCAGTCAACCTTTGGTCGCACGCTTCTCGACGACCGCTGTGCGTGGGTGAAAGTATTTATGTAGGAGTGGTTGTGCTCTGCTATTGTGGTAAACGACACCCCACCGTGAGCCGAACAGCGCACAGGGTGCCTTTTCCAGTCCAGTAGCGTCCACCACGATCAATGTAGCGTCGCTTATCAACATCTAAATTAGATCAGGCGGAGTGTGTCTATAAGTATTGACACAAACATGGACATTGAAACCCCGACAGCAATATCGCCTAAGAGGGGCAGAATTCTAGAAACCGCCCGAATTCAGCCGCCATCCCAACGGTCGCAGCATTCGAGTGGCACTTCAGTGGCTTGGCTTAGAGCTACGTGACAGCGATAGCTAGCGAGTGGATGGACAAGCTACGCTCTGGAAGAATACTTACCACCATCGATATTGGCAGACAGTGGGCAGCGGCAGGCCAATGCTGGAACAGTAGCCTAAGCCAAAGCCAACCGCCCGCCGAACCCTCCATCGAATGCCTAAGCATGCATTCGTCTTCATCGTAATAGACCCGTAAAAGAGGCTGCGCGAGAACAACCTAGGGGCTGATTTCAATTAAATGAATGATTAAATCAAGGTGATAAGATAATGCGAAATAATGAGGGTTGATATTTTTAATTAATTCCGTTTTCGTAAGTAGGTGTTTTTTTGTTTATTGGATCCTTTCAATTCATATTCGGTTTTTGTTTTTTTTTGGGTTTTCAAGTCTTGCAATGTTTTTGATGCATATTGTTACGAAAAAATATTAAACTCTGAAAAAAATTCGGCAAAACAGAATTATGGAAGAACAATTTTGTTCCATTTGTTGCACAGCAGTTTTGCAAAATGTGTGCAGGAGGCTAAAAAATGCTTTGCTCGATTATTCCATAAATATAAGGAATATTGGGCCCGCTGAGTAAGGGCGAGTATGGTGAAGATATTTTCCAAACATCGAAAGCAAAACAGCACGAAAAATATAAATCAATCCCCTTCTTATCATCGTGCTTGCTAAAAGAAAAGCTCGTTGAAATGAGAAGAAATACACAACGTCTGCTATAGCAAAGTTCCAGCGTATGAAAATTTGTATCAGTGTTCAATTGTATTTGTAGTGGTTTTTGTTACGCTACTTCATTCTTCTGGACACAGTTCTGTATTTCTCTGCCATAACATCAATATTTTTGGAACTTTTTGCATGTCAGATTTTCTTTCCAAAATGAAGTACTGCTGTTATAAATTACATCACTGTTATTCAAGTTCATCAAATAATGCCTTATGGACGCATGACAAATGCTTTGCATAGCTTCATTCTATAATATCACATGGCAACACAAAACATTGTGTTCGTATTGTACATAGAATGGTCATGCTTAAGAAGAAGATGCAAGAAGATGCAAAGGTGAAAGATCTTGTCAAAGCTGATTTTATTCTTGGAGATTGTTAACACAATGTCATTATAATGGATGCGTCATTGGAAAAAGTAGAACACAAACAAAGAAATAATCCGCTGGTGGAGGTCACGATTATGTACAATTGCACATAATAGATCCGGCGAAACATGGAGCGGCACTTCTCTGACTACGAGACAAAGGAAGATATTGATTTTGTCATTATCCAATGGATTTCTATTTAAGGATTGATTTTCTTTGTCCTTTTACGCTTTAGTTTTATGCATTACAACAGAATAAACAACAGGGTGAGCAATTTACGATAAACTTCTTGATTTGGTTATAAGAAAACAGCTAAATATTTTTCGAAACTTGAACTTTTATTTGAAAGGTTCATTGGAAAACAATAATTATCTTCCATACAAGCGCTATGACTAAAAATTCTTCGTTTGATAAAACAACCTAACTTTTTAAATTCATCGGACTTCAAAAGATTAATATCCACAATGGTTTCCCTAGACTGTAAATATAATGATGTTTTCTTATTCAATGCTGTCCAATCAAATACTGAAATCATTAATTATTATAGCTTTAATAATCCTTAATTAAACCCATTGTTAGTTTTTTCGAAGAACCATTGTGGATTAAAAAGGTTACAACATCCAAAACCAATATAAAAACATTTTGAGTCCATTGTGCTAATTATTCTGCATGCTGGATATCGGACTTTCTAACTTGGTACTGTGTTCAACAAAGGATAATTTTGCTGTGGCATAAAGCCGCAAGCAGTCCATTCTAGTTCAACTAAACCCTTACCGGTTCGCTTTGGGTATGAAATCTAAAGCTAAAAGTTTTTTCTATGCCATTTTGTCCTGTCCAAGCTTTCCACCTATCGGACAACACGTCAACATATCATTTTCTTTATCTCCTAAATAATTTACTTTTGTAAATGTTTTACGACCGTCCAAGCTTCTCTCCTTTACTTTTGCTACGGTCTTATTGGCTAACCGTTTTGGGTTTTCCACCTGAAGTTAGAAGGAGGGTTGAGGTTACAGCTTGTTATTTTCTTTCCGTACTTTCCTTAACATGGTTTCACTTCCAGATTCAACCTCGAACCAGTGATCTCTATCACTACCTCTTAGGGTAGAGATTTTTCCGGGGAAAACTTCTATCAAAAAGTCTATCAATATCCATTTAGTAACCAACTCTACTGACCTTTTTCGGGCGACAAACTGGCTGCGAAGCATATGACGCTCAAGTAGCGAACATCGGAAGAAGTTTCTAAGAAGTAAGGTAAAAAACAGAGATAGCACGACAGTCAACATGCGAATCTATTACGAAAATGTATGAACTATGTATAAATTATGAGGACAAAAATGTTACAGGGCTGGACATAAGTGGACAGCACGGTGTAAATGTTTGCTCTCCGGGTCGATATTGGGTACGTGTGACCAATGAGTCAATCTATAATACATAACCAAGGGTCAACCGCCTTCCCCTATGCTATGCACCATTGTTTTATGTCTTCTAATAGCTAAGGAAACGCGTTGAATGGACGTAGATATTCAATAAATTTTATAGGATTTTCCCTTCATGTCTACCCGTAACATAGTTCAAAATTGTCTTTAGTAACTTTATTGTAATTCTTTGATAAATTAAATGTTAGAAAAGGACGAATAAATTCAGATGAACATTAATTATATAACACAAAACTATACTATATTTAAATATTTAAACAAACTTTTATCGTAAAGAGCTTTAATCTTAAATACTAAACACGAGTAGCGATTGCAATCAAACCTAAAGCTGTAAATCACTAAATCTTGAGTAAATAATTGTTTACATCCGTGAATAGAGCAATCCGTAACGTTCCCGTAGAAACACACCGTTACAGAAACCAACCAGAAATTAATATCGTCTCTTGTCCAAACCAGTCAGCGGTTGTAGCTGGATAAGAAGAAGAAAAAATTTATTAAAAAATGGTCCGTTCAAGCACATATCTAGTTGCTCTGTCGCAATAGAACTATTGAGTAAGCACATACACAAAATACCCATCTGCCATATTCCAAGTAGCTGAATGTGCATCATAAAAAAATCCTGTATGCACCCGTCCTAAACTAATGTATTCCTATTGCTTAACATTTCTATTAACTTAGTCAACGAAGTGAATCGCTTCTAATAGTGACAGGGACAGTAGAATGCCGATGTGTATGGGCGCAATATCAGCTTACTTTCTGCATTTACCATTGTTTTTTCATGTCGTGTTTTTTTCAATAGGTAACATACTGTATATAGACATTGCAAAACATGCCAAATCTGCTCGGGTTAATTTTGCAACCCACAAGTGACCGCTAAGTGTACGGGACCACTGTTGTAAAACCACAACCGCAAGCAGTAACTCGCGGGGTCCGGAACAGTGGGACGAGATCCTCATGTATTTTGAATTTATCTCTATTGCAGGATGCAATATGCTACAGTTTACAAGATTCACAGTTCAAAAAAAGACACAAAATTGCTACACTGCTGCCAGATTTTTTTTCTATATTTGCTTTACTGTACTGCTGGAGAGCCAATTATTCTCTTTGTGTTGCAACCATATAGCATAGAATGGCAGCACTGTAATCTGTAAACCAAACAACCTGTAATGCTCGTGTAAAAGAGCTTGCGCAAATGTGAAATTCGTTTGTATTGTTTTCGAAAGATTGCTTCGTACTCATATAACATATTACATTCTCTAGAACGAACCCATTTCTTTGGAAGCTTGTTTAATGGTTTCAATCAGATACATATAGATGTATTCCTGTTGTTTTAAGTATGTCCTATATATTGTTCAACTGTTGGTTTAGTAGCAAACACTCGGATATCAAACTATCAAAACGTTTTTGATTATCATTATATCATTGCATGAATGAATAATTGATAACAAAAATAATATTAGGAGTATAATATATCGAACACTTTTAATAATGATAAATCAAGTAAGAAACAATTGAATTCAGTTTGAAGATGGAAGAAAAGCAAGAAGTTTATAATAAATGAACAAACAAAGCTGTCAATTTGTTAAAATGTTATTTTTTCTCGAATACGTTTTGTCTGTTTTTGGACGTCCATGATGTGGATCGTCTTGAAGGCTTGTACGACCTCTTTTAAATTTAGAAACTCCCCTTTTAATGTACTAGTTGAAGGGGAAAAGTCCTTACACATTTTCAACATTCGTTTAGAACTTTCCTTTGCTTTTAAAGTTTTCAAAAATGAAAATCATTATACGATGCTTGAATTTTCTAAATGACTTGTAACAACAGAATGAAGAAATCTATTGAAATGAAACTTCACATACGTTCATATGAAGGGTGTACCAACATAACAAAAAAAGACTCGTAGTAGCGTCCTCTATTCAGAACGTAACTGCGAACTCGCGGCTCCGAACTTATTGAACACCCCGGTATGTATCAACCGATTCCAGCAACTTCAAAAATAACTGCAACACAAACTGCAAATGAACAAGCATAATTTGGACAGAACAATGTATGTAGTGCCTAGTTCTTGTTGTTGTTAGTTGTAATTGTTGGATATTTTGGGATATTTCTGTGTTTTTGACGAATGATTTGACGATCTACCACTTTGGAATTTTTTATTGTATTTTCTGATTTTCTGAAATCAAAAATTGAATTTTATACATAATTGTAATGAATTATCCTTTCAAATAAAAGCTCAAGCATCGAAAAATATTTAACCGTTTTTTTATAACTAAAAGAAAAAGTACGCGTTAATTTGCTCACCCAGCTAATGGATTGTTTCAAAGTTATGTAAAAAACCAAAACTGTACAAAAAAGAGTTTATTCGGCCGATTCGAAGTTCAGCTCTCAATAAACAACCTATGAAAGGAATGGTAGTAGTAGATGCAAAGATATGTAAGCTACCAATGGCAAATAACAAAAGCATTTCAAAAATGATCGTGAACACTTTTCTACAAAGCCAGACCCAGCGAATGCATGCCGCAGTTAATTTTCGCTCCCAGTCTGACTAATGGCACGGTGCTATTATTTTACGAAACCCTACTTGACGGTGACAAAGGTTTTAACCCCGCACCCGTTAACACTGCTGCATAATGAAATCATTTTCAAACAGTGAGAGTGTAAAGGTCATTACAAACAGATATGTATTAAAAAATGAAAGAATGAAAAATAATTTACGTTCGCGTTACGACCTTGCGTCACTTTCAGTGCTAACGTTGTGTGTCTTTTGTTTGTGCCATTCTTAAAGATATCTACCAACCAAAAGAATTCCGTTGCGTTCGTTTGTTTTTGTGCATAGTTCGTTGTAAAAAAGTGTATACTACTCGCAAACTGCACCTCGATTTATAACAACAACAACAAATAGCCAACACTCATATATCATTATGAAGCAGCCGCATGGGCAATTCAGTTCGTAGCTTGTTGTAAACTTACTTACACCACAAATAGTCCGATATTCGGAAATCGCACCTTTAATCCGGGAGCTAACAATACTTTCACAAAGCTTAACGAAACGTATGAATCGTTGCCAAAATTATTTGACTTTGGCATAGTAAAAAAAGGGAAGCTAACAAAACCCAAATTTTTGCGTGGTACCGATATCATGCAACCGACACACGACTAAAATCATTAATAACGTCTCACTACAATAGAGCTGGCTTCATCCCTTTAGTGCAGAAGACTCCGTTTGCTAGCACGATATCGAACACCCTCGAAAAAGGATAGATCGCTTACGGAGATGATTAATTTTCAAAAGCAAATATTTACCAGAAACCTGTAAGGACGCGAATCACTGAAAGTCGATTCGTTACGACGTTGTTTGTTGAAATATCCTCCCCAGTCGACGGAATGGGCATACCGAAACCGGAAAAGATTACGAACGCAGGCCCGAGCCGGCGACCCACCGTTGCCAAAGCCACCATGACGCAAAAGAGGCCTCAATCGCACGACTAAAACTAATTGGCACGTGACCGCTGTGACAATCCAGCATGCTTCTTTACGTGTTCCAAATCTTGCGTGTTTGTCTGTGAACAGGGCGCAGATCATGTACAAACGCAATTTAAATAATAAATAACAGACGCGTGCAGCACTTGCGCACGGCGTCAATTGCATCCGCATCCAAATGTTAACACCCCGAAGATGATCAGGATGTTGATTGTGACCATTGCCATTGCTTGCTGGCCACGATGGGCGACGCCAATGTCGCCACTCTGCGGTTCTGTGGCGGACAGTTATGGATAGTGGTGACACATTTCATGTGTTGTGTTCCTGTTACAGAGTTTGCTTGTCCCAATTCATGTAATTAGAAAGTAATCGGCTAGAAGTGTCATTATTCCAAATCGTAAATTTAAATTTTATTTGAAAATGGCACAACCACTGAGAACCTTACTTTCCCGATTTAATATTATACCAATTTGGCGTAGCACGTATACAGTGCTCTGGTTCTCCGGCGGGCCCATTAGCATTTCGTTCGCCATCGATAGCACTTGGAATTAATTAAAATCGTATTTAGTAAGACTTTCAACACTTTTCTAGCAAATTTAAACTGAAGCGCAACAAGCGCACGCCGTTCATTCAACCAATTACATGGCCACAAGCTCACCTTACGGCGCCATTCTACATTTTCAACGGCGCAGCGCGTTGAGTTTCCGTTCCCCATCTCTTCCTTTCGAGGCCCGGCGGCTCCATCACATTACCATCATCCATTGCTTCACTCCCTTTTCGGCAGTATCTGTAGCCTAAGAAGTCTAATTTAACATTATGAAATATGCAAATGTTATCGTACCGCAAAAAATACAATTCGCTCAGTATCACTCCGGACCCGAAGAAGGCCCGGCCTTCTATCTCAACTTTTAATATGTAACACCGTCCCTTGCACGCCCTTCCACTGTCCATCTTGTGTTCCTTATCCACCCACTACACATTGTTATTACTCCGATTGCCGTAATGAACACTCTTCCGACGCGCTGTTGGGTGCTTCGAAAAATGGCACGGGGTGTCCAAGGTGTAGAATTGCCGTTGATGGTGTTTATTAATTTAGGGGCTGGAATATGAAAACATCCCTCAGGAACAATGCTGTCAAGCGTACAACTTTTCATACATACGAATTCACTCATTTCGCGCCTCTCCTTCCGCAACAACACGGCGAGCGCACATTTCGAATCCCGGCCCAGAGTAAACCATGGCTTCATTTCCCAGGTTCGCGCCCGCTGCGCCAGGGGACAATTCCTACCACGACGCTCCCGGGGGTTTTGTTTGGCGTTATCTGCCAGTATAACAGATTACTTACACTTAAGTTGCTCGAGATAGAAAATCTTCCCTATTTATTAGGTGCTGCTGCCGCCGCCGCTGTGCCACACTTTCGTCTTCCGCAGCAACAATTCAATTGAACTCTGTTCCGGCCAATTCAATGCAGGTTTCCCCTACGCAGGCTACCACTCCCATGTCAGGACAGCTCTCATTCCCGGTTTGGCGCGCCTGTCTCAAAAAGTGGTATTAGACAAATTTACTTTCCCTTCGTAGAGACGAATGAGCAGTCGATACGCTCGTCCTCCACGAGGCTATTACTTTCCTTGACTTCTTAGTGAAAAAGGGGGAAAATTCTGGTTGTAGCCCGTCCCAACAGACGTCGCACCTTTGTCGTAGTTCACGATACACAGAATCAAGTGCATCTCGTGCTCGGCAAGGAGCGAAGTTGAGCTCTGTGTACTGCACAGTTATCGGCTTTGCTCGCACATATAATAAACTGTCATCGTGGATGGAGTCCAGACAGCGGTTCAGAAACTTCTCACAGCATCCATTTCTGCTTCCACGATTTCCTCGCGGAATAATATATTCGCTAATCACCACTGCGGTAACCGCGAATACTGACAGATCTTTTCAATGTGAGCAGCTGGACGTAAAACAAGTGGCCGATCAATAAATACTATCATAACGATAGTAAACAATTGCTGCTCTCCGTAACTTAGGGTTGAAACAACAAGAATGCCTTATGCTTTTCTACTATATTAATATATCGTTTTGGAAGTCCCAACGAAAAAAATGACTGCACTAGTATTGTATGCATTATTCAAACCTCAAGACGATACAGAGAATGGATGGATTGATGGATGGATTGTTAAGTTAGGTTTATCAAAATAAAATAAACTAATTTCAGTAAGATCAATTCATGAGCAATAATGTTACGCCCTGTTTAGTATCTGGTTCATTAAATGATGTTCTATTGCATTATATAGTCTATAGTTTTCTACTGGATTAATGGAAAGCTTCAGTCCAATTTTCGATGCGATTCAATTTTGTTTTAAAATATTTTCATTCATTTCTAATTTTTTGGTTTCGTTTTCTTGTCGTTCTGATGTATACTTTTTTATTGTTATGTCTTTGTCTTGCCAGTAGCAGCATCTTCGCCGGAATCTCTGCACAATGTACATCAAATATCTAGGCAACTAAAAGCTTCACTTAATTTTCCTATCCTTCTTCCCAACTACGTCATTCACATCTACGTCTACAGTCCGCCTTGTAGGGCGCCGCGATATCGGTACATTACAAAGCCTTTCGAACAAAAACGTGCTGCGCCGAATAAACTCATCTCGCTTTGCCTTACATGGCGGATGAAGAAACATGCCAAACCCTGTCAAAGTCATCGCTTCATGCTAGTAATGCTATGCCATTGGTTCTTCCATCTCGAAGATCAAATCAAAGTAAATGACAGAGCCTGGAGATGGCGCTTTTATTTTGGAACGAATCTCATTTTGTAGCAATTTTAAGGAGGATCGTTGTGCTGGCAGTAATCGAACGACAAAAACCCTACAACATCAAAGAGGAGGGTTTCATATAAAACTCACAAACGACCGCCTGTCACAAGAAAGACAGCACTGCAGGCGAGAGGAGGTAAAACAGAAACAAAGACTAAAAAATCACAAGACGACAGCTGTAAGCAGAACGGAGTGCGACCGAATCAAAACCAAACGCCGTTCCGTCGAAGCGCCGAACGCCCCGAAAGTGATTTTCAATTTTCAGTTTCCAGTTTGCCCTGTTAGTGTTCGCTCGCTTTGTTAACCTCCACGTTTCAGTTGCCATTTTCTTCTGAATTGATGCTACCGAAGCTGGCGCCTTTGCACGGTAAATGCACCGGAAATGTCAAGGGGAGGTGTCCCTTCACCTGCCAGTGACCAGTAGTTTTGCTGTCCAACTAGAAATCAAGAACCTTTGGAATGTCGAAACAAAAGTCAAAGACCGTTGGAATGAATCTGAGGCGATATTTTTTTTATCATTTACTGAAATTACTGAAGCGTTACATTCCCGCTTTCGCGTTGTTCTTAATCAGCGTAAAAATTTACCTAGCTCGGGATCAAAGATCCGATAACCTATCAGTAAACATTTATCTTACTACTGACTAGTCTTAATACTTTATTAATTTGAATCCCAATGTTGTAGCGGAATTGAAGTTGTATAAAACCCAGCAGTATCGTCCAGCGACCACTCGCTTAAAATAAGAAATTGATAATGTGGTAAAAACGCTGAAAGAACACGAAAGACCATATCGTTAATTTTATCGGATACCAAAAATATTCACAGGTTAAAACATACAGAACGTACGCATAAAGAGGTTTGGTACAAAGATTTCGATAAATTTAAATTTTGCTTCATTTCAAACCAACTCAAAACTCATAGGCAAATATAATTACAATGAACTTTTTTTTTAAATCTCAAATCATGCCGATAGTGTCGGAAACCATTTGGTTTGTTTTTGATCAAGCTTATTTGGTTCAAATCAATTTAGAATTCTAAACGAAAGTTAATTTATCCGTACATAGTCCGTAGGTATATGCATGTAGTTTTTATATATAGTTAGTTTTATATATAGCCGATTCCGCTTACATACAGATAGTTAAGTAAAATATGCATACACCTACAATTTAACAAACGTTCACGTAAACTGGCAGACTCACACAAGTTAGGCAGCAGCAGAAGTCAATTTGTTCCATCAGTCTAAGTCTAACTAAAAACACAGCCGGCTTACCGGAAACATTATCATTAGAAACCGAGTGGACGCGATGTGCCGCAGGCTGACGTTCATTTCAGTCAAACTATTATCTGATTATATTTATTTATGTTCGTTCTCTGTCATCGATGAACCCGCTTTTCCACGCTGAAAGTTCTCCGTTAATTAGGTGTTAGAAGGCTACTTCCAGGCCTGATCGAAATGCATCAGCCGGTATGGTCACAAACCGCTGTGACACACGTTCCTAGCCGCTAACTTGATTGTTATGGCGGTAGATTTGGCCAGATGCGAGGCAATGAGCTGCACCGTAAATCTACCCTGTGTCGCAAAACCACCACGATTCCGTGGTGTGAATACCGTTCCAAAACTGTCATCTGGTGGTCGCACATTGAGCTGTTCGTGGCTCTACCATCATCTGTCTCCACCATCATCTGGCGTCCTGCTTTCGTTTCTCTATCTCTTCCCTTCGTGATTATCGCGATAATGATACTAGGCGTATGTTTACACGCTCCTGCTTCGCTTCAGTATCTGGGAGTTACGACGAGGAATTAGATGTTACAGTTTGCTAACATTCACATAGTTCCGCAGCCATTGCTTGTTCCTTTTGGCTTGTGTGGTCAGTGTTAACAAGCAAGTATCCCAAACGCGGCACCACAGGCCTGTGCACTTCGCAACAGAGTTCGCCACTTTGAACCAATTGTTGAACCTAATTCACGCATGGCTGCATGAGAATGTATCATGACACGCAAAACAACCAGTGTTTTCTACTTCTACACTATCTCAGGAACTCGCTGCACGGCTTAACTCTGTACAACGGTTCACAATTGTGTTTTATACGTAATATAACTATGCAAAGTTATTGCTTGCGAAAGCACTAATAAAATATCGATAAGTTCATAACCAAACTGAATGTAACATTGCAAACGCAAGGAATTTTACAGAAAAGCATTTGTTAGAAAAATAGATAAGTAGTTTCAGTGGACGACTGTTCACCCGCTAGTTAACCCCTTACGCCCCAAAAGTGTCCTAATGGTTTGTTAGAGACTAAAATTAGGAAGCGACCAAAGAACTGATTACATTGTTGTATCATTTACTAAATACATAGTGAAATTTGGAACCATATTCTGTACATAATTACACTTCATTTGTTATGATTTAGCCGTAAGAGGAAAGCAGTTTAAAACTGTGAAAAATGAAGCTACGAGAATGTTTAATTAATGGTACACTCAGGCGATAGTGACAAATTCGTTACAGTCAAATACTGATGATGCCATCCGAAGTCGTAAATGTCTGTCAGCGGAAACAAATGGTACTGTTCTGAAGGAAAAAACATGTACATTCGAATGTGTTTATTTGTCGATGTCGTGAAGACGACGAATGTGTTTATTTTGTATTTGCTTTTCCTTGAGCACTCTAGCTGGACACTTGAAGCTGTCAAAATAAAAGAAGTGAGAACATGATTATACTTTGAAAATATAGTTTCGGTTCATTATTGCATTATTGCACTCTTTGCTAAATGATATCCGTATGCCTACATCCGAGGGAGATGCTTGCGATTGTTTATCACGCACTTATCATTTTTACCAAACGTTCACCTCATCAAATCATCGAATGCATGCTTTACACTCAACCTTAGAAGCTGTGAATGAACGGATGTGGTGCAAGATTATTATTAATTGTCCCCCAAAGCGTCGTGCGTTTCGGAACAGTGCCATTATCAATGAAAACGACCTACTAGAAACATTTTAGTACTGAAGCGGCATCAAATGAACTGTAGTCAGAAATCTATGTCTACATATCATACCATCCATCACGACTAATTAGCTATGCAGTATGAGAGAAGCATTAATTAGTCTGTCTAGTGTGTCATCCGCGATGTGATACATTGAGTTGTGAGGAAGACGATGCTTAATTACACGCCACTGCTGAAGCGCGAATCAGTGCCATCTTTCATTATGATGACTCAGAACACACTTCACACAGCGAGTCGAAAAAATAGTCTGTTGCAAATATAATGTGTTACACTGCGTCATGCGATTTTAATTTCCAGTCACTCGTCCACAACACACTGCCCCAATATTCAAACTTCTTTTTTGCTGGTTTCAATAGCAAGTAGATCTCTTACAGAATTAGTTGCCCTTCATATACGTTGATGATCAGTCGATAGTTAAAAGAAAATTATCGTGATTATTTTATATTGCAAAAATTTAGTCGTTAATTGTTATTTAAAATATTTAATTATAAAACAAATGTTGAATTTTAATATTCTATCTTGAGTTTAGGTCTGGAAAAGACACCCAAAAGTTGTGTTGAGTCTTAGAATTCCATCTTAATCGCCATAAATGACTACTGTCCGTTAAGAATATGGCATTTATTAACAAGAACTATCAACCAATCGTTAAAGGTTTCTATTTTCTTTAAAATGCCTCTTTCAACCAAATAAAAATAAATAAAATAATAAATCATAAAATATATAAAATCTATAAAAAATATATATAAATATATAAAAAATATATAAAATATATAAAAAATAGGAATAAAATCATAAAGTTTCACACAACATTTAAAACGTATAAAAACTCTTCCGATTCGGGATTGAAAGAATTAACAAAATGTTACTGTAAATGTAAACATTTTTTTTGGTTCTAGCCATAACGTCTTGTAGGGTTGGCCAAGAGTGTTAACAAAAACGAAGAAACGAAATTGAATTTCTTCAATGCACCAACGGATTTGAAAACAATGGCAGTAAATAAAACGGGTGCGAAAAGAAACAGACTTTCAACAACAGCTCAACCAAGTCAACACCGAGAGCAAAAAGCCGCACCACAAACGCCGTACAAACCTTTCGTATGTACTTTTGTTGCAGAAGGAATCTTCCCCTTGTCCTCCCGCAGGAGCTGCGATAAACTCCTGGTATTTTGCAAGAGGTTTTCCTGATTGTTCGGATGCCATGCGTTAGTTGGCCAAGTGGAAAAGAAATATCGAAATGTGAGCGCCATCTTGTTAGTTTTCGAAATAATAATTAGGTGACGGCGCCAGTTGTCTTTCGCATTCGACCGAGCACGGCCACATAGCCTTTCAAGGGTTTGTCATCGGCTTTCATGGGTTTCATGGTTGGTGGATCGTCCGCTCGTGTGTCTCGTATCTTGGCACACATACAAATGTGTAAGCATTCAGCGATAACAAAAAACACAAACAATTCTTCCGAAGAATAGCCGATCAAACCGAACATACGAGTTCAAAAGTATCAGATAAACAATCTTAAAACAATGGCAGTAATTTTCGTTATTTTGCTTTCTTCAAACGCCAGAGCCATTTTAAACACAGTGTTATTCGGTTTCTTACTTCTGCCCCTGTTTTTTACCGGTTTTTGTTCCATGTATATGCGCAGGTTGAATTCGAACAACGTTGATCGAAGCTTCCTGATGCACAAAAGCACAAATACAAAGTAATTGAGGACATGATGCAACTAATGTACCCACAAAAAACAAAGGCGCCGTACAAAACCATTACCAGTATTAACATAAGACCATTTCCAAAAAACATTGAAAGTCATTGAAAGAATACCATAGTTATTAGTTATATGTAACTTCAATACATTCAAATATTTTTTCGAAATGAGAAAGAAATAAAGTAAACAACCAAGTTTCGTCAACTCACAGATTTGTGGTATTTCGTTAATTTTTTGAATAATACTTCATTAATAATAAACTTTTTCATGTCATTTTGTTTTTAATTTTAAGAAATTCGAATTTCAAAATTAGAAGTTATATTAAATCATAATTCTACCACACCAAGTTCATTTTTCAGCACCAGAGTAAAGCTTAACTTTAAGGATGTGCCCGTGGTCAAATTTATTAATACCGCAACGTCCATTAACTCCTAAAACTCCGTATTAAATTTAATTAGAACTGAATTTCGAAAGGATCCAGAATACTAGTAATAATAGTAAATCTTTTGTTAAGATCTCTTTTTATTTTCCACTATCGAGACGATACGAAAGCATCCGTTAAATGGATCTACAAATGACTGTAACAGATTTTGACTACAGATTCGCTGCTGAACTAGAAAGACCTTAGCACGACTCGACCAATACTGAATCTGTGTATCCGTGAGAATTTATCCGAGACCCCGCCGATAAGACGAAATTAAGAGTTTTATATACATTTCGTTTTTCGGAAGAGAAAAGATAAAAGAATCAATAAATAAATAAAGCGAACGTTTTAAAAGCTGTTTTCGTGTCATTCGCATTCGATTAGTGTGTCGGGTACACCTTTTGATGTCGCATCTCGGCGCATTAGCGTAACCCAATCAACGGATCCTCCTAACGAATACGTGTGTAGCTGACGGATAACATATCAAACGTTTCGGTGCTTACCGAAGCACCTGTACGCTTCCCCTCGATTTGGTCATGGTAGATAGTGGGAACGATATGAAGGTGCTTCCCACTGCACTGCAATCTTCCGAAAGCACAACCTTTCAGTATCTTCCAAAGACGGTTTTGGACCAAAAATTGTAAGTCGACCTGCAGAAACAAAGCATAAGTTGCAAACTTAACGATTAATGATGTTGATGATGACGCTGATGTATTCGCCACTCACATAAAGTTTGCATTGCCATTCAACAGAAAAACACTGTTCTTCTACACCGCTCGGCCTCTTTGTAATATCATTTGAGTTAATTTTGTTATTTGAATTTTGCTGTTTGTCGTGTGTTATTGGCATCGTTCGTTCGGTAAACTAACGTAAACCCTTGGCATTCTACATAACCAGTAGAGAACGGGCCAGATCTGATACATCTAGTCTTCGCTACTTCTCGATTGAACGCTAAATCAAGAGGAGCAAAAGATTGCCGACATACAGAAACGAGCCGACGAGACTGTCGATTTATTCGGGATAACTAGCAGCCTATCACGAGCGACACGGCTATAATGCAGACGGACAAAATGCTATCAAAATAGAACGAACGATAGGAAACAGCATCAAGGTTGGTAGAATAGTATGCAGATCAGCAAAAATGAAACAGGAAGAGAAACAAATACGCCGACAGCCGCAGAAATCCCCAGAGGAAACTGAGGTAAAACCCTACCCAGTAGCGCTAATGAATATGTGATAAAACTTTTGGGTGACTGAATTTTAAATATCATTTAACCATTCCCCCCTGGACGAAAAAAACTTGTCCCGATATAACTCCGCTCCTGTACCCAGTGCTACCAGTGGCCGTGTTTAGCGGCTGTAATTTACATAATTAACAATACTCTTTCCTCGTGCTCTTGCACAACCTTTCCTTGGTAGCACAAGCCGCAGCTTGTAGGTTTTGAATTTGCGAGTTGGTCCGTAAGTGAGAGAAAGGTAAAACTAGAAGATAATGCATCTGCTGTGATGTGGAAACGTGCCTTGTCTTGCCAAAAAAAATGGACTTTCCGAGAACAGCGACATGTGCTACCGTTTCTACCGATGCAACCGGAAAAGGCTTACCGGTGGTTTTACTTAACGTCGATGGGATAAGATCGCTCTTGGCAACAAAGATTATTTGTAATGCACCTTCTAGCCGTTTCGCCTTAAAACACATCTATGCTGTTCGGCATCTTTGACAACGACGTGTGCTTCACTCTTTTTTTATATTTTCCACCTGTTTTGGTCATTAGATACGGTAGAGAACGTCACTTGCACTCATCGATTTGAAACGAATATACTCACTTGATGAATATTGCGGAAGTAAGGTGTCCAGACAGATATCCCTCTGCTGAATGGAATGACGAAGTTTCAACAAAGCTGCACCAGGTAATAGGTTGTTTGGTCTCAGCGTTGCCTTCGTCGTCAGTAAAGCAATTACTAAAAATTATTCAAAATTGCTCACAGTTCATACGAAAATAAATGGCCCACTTACGATGATTAACAGCAACACTGACGATGGTATGGAGATAAAAACATGTTCATGCTTTTGTCCATTTAATTCTTTTTCTACGCACGAAAAGCAGGCATATTTTTTGAAACCCATTCATCCTTTTTCTAGAATTACAGTTGGCATGCACAACTTGCTCCACACCGCAACGTTTATTCGAGCAATACTTTGAACTCCGGTAGTTTCTTAACGTCAAGTAAAACATTCAATTAAATTGTAATAGGTCTCCATGTGTTTTTAGATAAAAATAGAACATCCAACATTTCCAATAATTAGCGCATTCGATTCTAATTTTAGTTACTCCTTAACTTAACAATTTTTAATTATTCAAATCGTTCAAGCTAAACTCTAAACTGTAAAGGAGTCGTGGGTCAGTGATGACTGATAATGGGTTAATAGCTCGTATATTTGATTGTTTGATAATCGTCACTACAGCTTGATTTTGAAAATCAATTCGTTTCGAGCCTAGCAAAAACATTGAAACCTCATAATTTCTCACTTTGGCAGAATGCTGATATTCGGCAACAGACTGTTCTATTTTTTTAATTATCTAATTGTAAGTAAGCCATCCAAGATAACGAAAAACTATTAGAAACGTGTGAAACTATCTTGGGGCTTTGATGCTGAAGAGTTGAAGCACGTTCCTTCTTAAGTAAAACAATCATCAAATAGACTGGTGAAGGTGAGTTGTCACCTGCATAGGCGCGGCAACATCACACAGCAATACCCACCAGCAGAGCACCAGGCTGCTACATTAATGTGAACAGCTTAACACAAATATAATAACCAGATTCGTTAAGACCCCTAACCAAAGAACGTCTGTCGGCAACAACGAGGTAGCGATTAATTAAAATTATATTTCAGAAACAGTGCCGCCACCAACTCTGTCATGTTGACGAGCTATGCTTTGAAGTCCACGGGCATACATATGTCTGTTAGATGTGTATGTTATTTTTTGGTCTTTTTCTACCGCTTTAGTGCTCGCTCGAAAACAACAAACAGAAGTAATAAAATATATAAAACGTAAAACGCTAACCACACCTAAGACTTTCCATATCGTGGGCATCGGCAGCAACGCGTTGGGGAACGTGTATAAATTTAACGCTCTGTAAACCGACCTACCTGTTCGCGTATACCGGAGGCCAGTCTAGGCGGTTTTTTCTTTGTTCCCTCCTGATGGCGGATGAGATGAAAGTCACACAAGCATGGAATGCACTTGTCACGAAAGTATTGGCAGCGCATAATGCGTGCCTCAAATATCTTCTGAGAAGAGAAGAAAATAGGAAAAATAGGAAAACCAAACGAGCAAAGGCAGAATTAAATGCTGAAGTTTAAACATGCAGACGACAAGTTGTACTCTTTTGCTCTCTAGTTGGACTCTTTTGCGTTTTGATATATTCTAGGGAAGTACATTTGTGACTGATAAAATGTTATAATAAGCTTTATCACAACAAACACAGATTTGCAATACTCAAAACGTGAACATAATGTGTAAAATCATTCATTTTTTCATAATAAATACGACCCACTGAGACTTATCATAATCATAGAACACTACAACAACACTACATAGAAGCTACAAGAACTAATGTAACACAGACGATTCATCAACGTTCAACTTTCATTCGTAATTTTGAGTAGTTTTTAATAAAGTTGCTTCGATCGTTTCTGGTAAGAAACGCTTTGAGAGCGATTTATTCTATAGATTTTGTTTTCTCCATCATATTTTTCATCATCATTTTTTTATGGTTCAGACATTTGCATACTGTTTTTCAACACAATAAGCAAACATGGTTAAACTTTGGTTAAAACACATTGTACCGTATGCTTTTCAAAGCCACCAAACATCATACATTAATACTTTACATGCTCGATAGATTGCGTAGAAATGCTTGGCAAGAACCTCCAAATCCCAAATATCCACAGTGATGTTTTAATTGCCTATTTGCACGTTGGACGCCACAAGTTAATTGGCGAATAAGAACCGGCAAACCCAACGACCTTATGTAGTAAAATGTTCACCTCACCTTCTTATTTTATTCGCATTCGAAACCATGCTGAAGTCATCACAACGCTACAGTAACCTTTCAATATCGACTGTTTCCTAACAACATGTTCAACGAGGTAGTTCACACAACATTCCACCGGGGCAGGTCACTTCGTTCGTTAAGTGCATGATAAAGTTTCTTGTTAAAATTCAAATGTAACAGTTGTCCAAAAAAAGTCTACAGACTCATCCCTGTACACAACTCGTCGGTAGATTGAGCTTTAATCTACCCGAATTCAATTTGTGATTGTGCTTTTTAATTATGCTTTTAAGTTTACGACTATCCCACCATACCACCCTTACGCATGAAACACATTCATCACATTGACGGATTGATGTTGCTAAGCTTGATATGATCGTGAATACTTCTAGCATCGTTTGTACCTGGAAGTTATATTCCAATGGAAACTTTGCCATTTATCTTTAGTGATCATTCCATGACATAGAGTTCAATAAACACACTGCAAGTATTACTTAAGTCCCCCTTATACTTATCCAATAAACGTCGTTTTAGAAAAAATAAAAACCTTGAAAATTGAAGTAAGGGGTTAGCTTTATTTATTCTATTGAAAAGTTAGCTCATCTTCCATTCATTGCTGTTTCAACTATGTTCTTTTAATGTTTTCATATTGCGGTTCCATATGCGTTTAAATAAAAATAAATAAACAAATAAATATGTAACTGATTTTCGTCTGTTTGTTAATAACTATATATTACAGAAACACAGTTCAAAAGATATGAACAATCATTTAGAGTTTGTCATAGCGCAAAGTTTTTCGTTTAGTGTACAACTACATATAAATCATGTATAACAGTCAAAAACGAGTTGCGTCTCAATTAATTTCTTAGCAGTTTCTTCTCTTTCACTCATCTCTTTGTCTCTGATTTATTGTACCATGGTGTGGTGAGCGAGAGCATCATTCAAAGCTCTAGCAGGAACTAGTCGAATTTATTTTTATTACCGCGCTGAACTCTGTTGTCTCGGCTAATTTGCATGATTGCATCTTGAAAGGCCATCACCCACTAAGGTCTAATCAAATGTTTCGGCGATCGAAAAACCGAATGAGCCGACAAATTACTTCAGGCTTTAAAGATCAAATGTTTGGGCAAACGAAAACAGCCGCACAGAAGTCGCTACAGTAGCCCATACTTGTACCATTAGTTTTTTATATGAACTTTAAAAGGTTGTTGGATTTTTGTTTCTTTTCATCACGATGCAAATAACCAAAAAAAGCTTGGTAACGACCCAACTACGAATTGAATTATAGCTATTAGAAATTACAACTAAGTCTATGTTTTCATTCGAGCAAATTTCAATGTGATTTTCATTCAATTTGATCTTCAAATATTACCTGAACACCGATTATTATAGCTTATAGTAATTTTATAGTATTTTATAATTTTATTTATTTTATTTACAAACATTTTTAATAATTTTTAAACAAACCGGTAATAATTTTTAGACGTTTTAAGACGTTTATTATAAAACAAATTTAAATAGTAGGTTAATAAAAGTAATTGCCATCACTGACTCTTGCCAACTCTTTTCTTCTATCTGTCATCTCTTGTCCGGTTGATTGGTGCCTTAACCGCTTAGCTGTTTGGCCTTAACCAGTTCCGGATCCTTTTCCGTTTCGGCTCGGTTCCGGAGCTGCCGGTTAGGCGAAGCGGCAGCCATTGACCGAAAAAGGCACCAAGTCGGATGGTAAGAGATGAGTACAGGGAGAAGGTTTCCATCCTTGCGATTTGAGCTTCCTTCGTTGCGGTTTCTTCACAATGTGCCCATGCATAGTCAATATACGTGAGGTTTTTTTCGAATCTTGTCATGTGTGGCCTTTTTCTCCGTATAACTTGGCCCAACACCAATTGGTGTTGTGACTGTCTGGTGCTTCGTAACCTGCAGCTGATCCCATCAAAGGAACCAAACACATAGATATAAAATTTGGGCGCAGCTGAGAGATGTCTACAGGATTATCTAATATTTATAGTTTGAAACAATTTCCAAATATTTGTCTATTTGTAGAGTAACCAATTCGTGCATTAGTTAATTGCTTCGACTTATCATCTTTTTTATTTGCTTTGCTTTTGCGTTAATTAATCAAGAGAAGTTTTGTTTCAATATAAACTAAGCTGTGCAAAAAGAAATCCATTATTTTCTTGGTAGATGGCTGTACTGATCGATATATCGTGAAGTATCGATCATACAACTTGAAGTTTATGCTCGTTGTGAAGGTGACACTTCACACTAAAAAAATCTTTTGGCTTTGTTTTTGGTTCCATTTAGTTGTGAGTTGTGCCATCAAAAGGGGTGTTGTGTTCCATCCGGCCACAAGGCCTCACAGGTCTGTAGAGACTCGCCAAAAACTCAGTGAGTTTCGTTGGGACGTTATAATGCATCCGTCAGATATACTCCAGATCTGGCACCAATCAATTACCATCTGTTTCTCGCATTGCAAAACTTCGTGAATGATAAGAAATTGGGATTGGGAAAGAATATTGTGAAAATTGATTAAAGTTTTGCGCCAATAATGACCACAATAATGGCCAATAAGAGACATTATAAAGCTACCGTTAAAATGGCAACAAATTATGTAACGAAACGGTGCATATTTGACGCAATTCGTACCATCTTAAATATCTTAAATAATATTGTGAAATTAATGCAAAAAAAGTATTTATATTTTCATAACATAACTTAACTTAACTTATTTAAATGACATGTCATTGCAAGCAAATGGATAATCATTCTAACAGGTAATGATATAGAATAAAACAAATCAAACAAAAGTAACAATATACAAAAGCTTCCATTTAATTCTTGATATCATTATAAGTTTATTAACAATCTGTTTCTTTAAATCTGAATAAACGCCCCGTGTAATCCAAACTGTGCGTAGCTTACCATAACTATTTTTCGCGTGAATAATCGTATTAATCAACGTGCCAAAACCGTATAAAACGTATGCTAATCACCGTCTTTCATTGTATGTGCTAGAATTCTTAATTTCTTTCTGTAAAAGATTCAAAATATTCATTAGCTTCATTAAGCTAATTTATATGATGGTGAACTAGCAATTAACCACTACGTTAGATACAGCTCCTTGTGTGGTTGACCGTATCTTTGTTTTTTTTAACCTAACAAGTACCCCAAGTAGACAAAAGGAAAACAAAGTCGAGTTTATTAACACCTTCTCAGAGTTTCTGTTTGGTACTGAAGCCAAAAACTTATTAGTAGAAGGTTCACAAAGGAATTCTACTTTAATTCCTAAGATCATTGACGAGCCAAAAATTAAACTCTATGCTAGTTTAAATGTATCATTTATTTATCTTTATTATTGTACTCATTTTACTCGGAAAAGGTTACGTTACCAATCGAAGTAAGCAATGGATTTGACAAACATGTTTACTGTTATAATAATTCGAATAACGAAACTACATGTTGTTGAGTAAGTGTTTGCGTTTATGCTGCTACTTGGATCTAGATATGCCAATGAAAAAAACTTAATGAAACCGAACCATGAAACCATGATGACCTCCGGCTTTTTAACAAAGAGGAGGAGGCAAGGAGGATGAGGAGACAAGGAGGAGGCAAGAATGTAAAGGAATTCTACTTCGAGCATCAAATTTTTAAATATAAGTTACAGTGCCTCATACTTAATAATTGGTTGACTATTATGTTTACATGTTTATTCCTAATAGAAATGCATAACAATCGATCTTGAATTTCAGTTACAAACCCCACCTGCGGAATTAAAAACACTGTAATAACTGTATCTACCTTTCGGCGTTGCCTCGGATATTGATCAACAACAAAAAAATCACTACAAATCCCCAATGTCTTCGTACTACGAATAGTCCTTCGTCCAGCATTCACACTTTCTTTACTGCACTCAGCTTAGAATAACAAAAATGTTCTATACAATTTTAATAAAAAGTGAACTAAACACACCTGATCAATAGTAATCAAGTATTGCACAGTTTGATGCGTAGCGTATGTACAAACATAGACCAAAACGGCCAGCATTTTAAAACAGACAATGAAGATTGTTTGTTTGTGAAGTGTTTTGGTGGATCAGTTTCTGCTAATGTATTTATTTTATTATGTTGTTTTGTCCATTTTCCTAGAGACCTTACTCCCTCTCGTGTGCTGAGAACGACGTTCTCATCTCATTCTCATCTCATTCTCATCTCATCTCATCTCATTCTTCTGGTTTTTTTCTCATAATTTGTGGGCGGAGCTTACTCGATGCCAGTAGCGACACCTAGCGGTCGGTTACCGAGTTCAAATTCGATGTTTTTTTTGGCAGAAATCAGCAATCATCGCCCCCTTTCCCCTCCATTGGTCATTGCTTCGGAAATTTTTCATTTTTTTTTTCATTTTTAACATTTTTCTCATTTTTCTAATTTTTTTCATTCTTCTCACACGCATTTTCTCATTTGGGGAAATGTTTTCTTTCAAAAGCGCCAAATTCACATTTTAGCACGACGGTTTGCCAGGCTAGGAAATGCAACTCTAATTTCTATAAATTAAATGCTTGATGCAATTTTCAAATCAATTTAAAGTATGTTCAGTTTGTAATTGAGTCATACAGTAGTTTCGCTGTGAACTCAATATGAAGGGATTAGATTAATTAATACTGGCTGCAAGTACGAGCGCCAGCACATGGGTCAATATGGCACACGGCTGTCATATATCGCTTATAGCACCTTCAAACAACCTTTATCATAAGTCATTGCGTAACAAAGTGAGAAAAACATATTTTCATAAACGCTTAGGGCTGTTAACATTATTTATGTCATCTAGTGAAAACGCTGCCCATGGCCGTATTAAACAGGGTGTACGCCGGAGTGGAAGATAATTAAACTTCGCTATTCAATTTCGTGTCTCTTCCTGCCAATCCCACAATAGAATACGCCTATAGGTTGGCCGCGACATCGTACCTAAATAGCGCATGGCGTGGATATCGAGTAAGGGACCTAACTTTTCGATGCAATCAATGAACGATAAATCGACGCATAAAACCTGCGACCAAACCGCGAAAGGTCGCGCAAAATTAGCGTAACCTATAGACAACCCACTAAAAACGGAGAAAATTGCTCGGCTAACGTGCGATACATATTTTGACGCATGCAGCATAATTAGATCAATTGGTAGAACAATTAAGAGCGTCAGATATTGAATTCTTGATTTAATATTTTCTAATGCAAAACAAAACATTTCATATACTGAAATGACAATGAACATATGATAATACAAAGTCAGCAGTAATGTGTATAAAACTATGTAAACATTAAAACTGTTGACGTTGCGAACAAATAAAATAAACGTAACCTGGTGTTCAAGTTATTCTTCAAATGCTTTACTGTTCCAATGAAAGCCAATTTATGGATAAACTCTGAAGTGAGATTTCTTATAAATATGAAACATTTGAGTAAAAGATTTAGTGATTTTTAAAAAGGTAAATTTGATCTCGCAAAAAGTGAAGTCGCATCAAGACACAGTATTGTTGCAGGTTTTGCAAAAGTTTGATAATTATCACAAAAGTTATACCAAAGAGGTTTTGAGCTATACTTGGAGTATCGATTTTTACTTATTTTCACGAAAGTGGTTATTTTGCAATGCTGGATACTGGTGTATCCAGCCGCGGTATAGTACTATCGCACGAAACCGTCATTTAACGTTAAGAGATTGTAGCTTGGCGTTAGATGCTAACGAAACTGCTGAATCCTCGTAAAAGACCGAAATGATCCATCACGCCATCTCCTTGCTGTTCCGATCGTCTAGTAGCAACAGACTTCAGACGCACCCTCGTGTCGCTAGAGTGTCAACGCCACGTGACTGTACGACGAATTGACGTATTTATAAACATACTTTAGGTTGGCCGCACTTTTTCGCTTTTAATTTCGACCCAATTTCACATAACTTCATGTCATCCTTTCGACGGAATTATGAACGCTGCGATGACATGAAGTGATGCCGAAAAAGATCGTCGGTTCGATAGGGGGGTCAGAAGCTGCAGAAAACAGATTGGACCGTTCCTGTCTGGATGTCTTTCTGGAAGAAAATTTGTTTCGTCATAATCCGTACGTTAGGACGGTAGCGTGCGCAGAGATTAACTTAGACATTGAGAGTCCCTTCTGAAAGTGAGTTTCTGCGACCTACGATTTGATGATTGGTTTGATTTTGGGACTTATACTCGAACGTATTCATTAGTGTCATGATCTGGTTTTTATCGCAACACTTGGTGCGTAGTTTGCTGTGGCCAGCACGGGAGTTCTCTTGCGTCCCGTAGCTAATGTGTACACATGTACAGTTGCACGCACATGGGCACAAACACGTGTAGTGGCTTATGCGTCGCGAAATTGGACATTTTGGGACATTTCGGTTTGCCGTCGTAGTGACATTTTAGACACTCACCCTCGGCCTGGAATTAACTTAATATTGTACTTATTGCAGGAAATAGCAAAAACTTCTTTTCTTAATATCATTCCTTGGAGTATTTGGAGAGTTGACTAATATTCTTGTGTAGTTGTGTTTGATATAGAGGAACAGAATGCGATAGATGCTCTCCTGAATCACGTTACGTCACGCGGAATAAACCGATTGATTAATGGCTGTTAAAATACTCCATCTACATAGTACTATTATTAAATCTATTATTAAATCTTCAATCCAAACTGTATGTTGTATATGTGGTTTAACTTCCGAAAGCACAATACCAAAAATGGTTGGCATCCTGCTGTTTTTATAAAGCAAAGCATCGTAGAGTGAAGTATTTTTACACAATTTCTTTTTCATTTTCCAATTACATGCCAAACGTTCATTTTCGAGTTCTCCCAACGAGTGGCGTCAATAGTTTGGTTTACTTGCGTGAGACGCACGCTGTCAAAGTGTTAAGCACCATTTGAGTAGCAGCAGCATATGGTTAAATTTAAATTAAAATCACAATAATACCAACTGACACCCCACATAACAAATTAGCGAATCGAAAGGCAGCAAACGGAACGGCACAAAACATGAAACCCACCAAACCACCCTCTTTCGCGACTAGCCGGCGTTAACTTGAAGGCACTGCACTACTGTTCACGGTTCTCTCGCGGCGTTTAGCTTTTACGCGCGACAACAAGGTGGTGCCGTTTTTAAGAAAGAACCCCAGCCTCTAACTGCCATTCTGCCCTGGTTCACTTACATGCCGGGCCACCGGCCTTCGGAGCGTGGGGTAATATTTATAAAATTTAATTCGATTCCGCCATACTTTTAACCCTTTATTTCCGCGCACGCCTCGCGTTTATTTGAGATCGATGTCGCTGGGAACAAACCCGAGAGAGGACAGTCGTGTAAAGCGGCACGAGGCGGCGAAATGTCGCAGGAAATTCACAGTTATAAAAGACACTTGTTTCCAGCGTTAAACAAGAAAACGATACAAACACCGGGCGCCTTTCCGGGCACGCAGTCGGTCCCATCCTTGGGCATTGCCCGACTTGCCTCAAGAAACGTCGATGAATCTGTTTCGCTACGCGGAGGGAGTAAAATTGAAAATTTCGCAAAAGTATCGTTTCAGCTGGTACAACCCTTTCCTTGGCGCCGATTACATTTGCCTTTCCGGCACGGTTCCTTGAACTACACTTTCGAACGCACTTTCTTCGCCTTGGCTCCTTCTTGGGCTGTGGCATTTTGTTTCCAAAAACGCACATGCTACAGCTGCCAGGAGAAGGAATAGAATGTCTCAGCAGACGACAAAAATGTTATCGAGTTTATGCTTGTCGGCATGCTGTCACATACAAGGAAGAAACAGGCACAACCTGCTGTTTATATTCTATGACGTTGTGCCACACCACCAGCGTTTGCAAAATACGATTGCGACAAGCAACTGTAAATATATATATCGTTCGATTAGAATGAATCCCCCAGCAGTTTAGACACTTGGACTAGTCGTGCAAATTCCAGCTAGTATCTGAGAAAGAAGATTCTAAGTATGTGAACGTTTCTAACGTTGTAATTGAAGTCGAAAATAACCAGGATAGTAATGTAAACACAACTTTCCACAACAACACAACATACATCACTTCCCAATCGAATCTATTGTTTTATGAGCGACAAATACTCTACTTGAAATTTACGGAACATTAGAAAACCCGCACCACATCTGTCACTAATAATCAGGCAATAATGCAGCACAAACCGTCTGCCGCATTGTGCAGCTAACAACGATGCCAACACCTCAGAAATGAAGCGAGGGTGGCACAACGCGTACGTGTGCAAAAAAGAACGGCCGAAGAAAACGAAATAATGATACAAACGGCATTAATGAAGTGTAAAATGTGTTTATCTCTGAATCACCATCAATCCAATTTAGAAAATATTTTAATTGAAAATCCTCTCTTTTTCGTTGCTCTTTATCGGGGTTCGCTTCATCGTCACGTGGGTTCAACAGCTACACCCATTAGTGACACCGCCCGGAGCACCTTTCTGGCCAGCAGAAGGCGACAGTATCAAAGGCGAGTTAAGCCTTCGTCACAAGCGCGAATGTCGCGACTTGTCCTTCGTCAGTCTCTTTCTGTCTCCCGCGCGCTGTGTTGCAAGGCAATTTGGATGACCGAGAGCCAAACAGAGCTCGCATTGTACGTACGTCAGCGAGCCGGCCACACCGGTGGAAGCAAAAAGTAGAGCATAATTACAAGTGCCATTTCACAAGCGCCATCCGCCTTCCGGCAACGAAAACAACCCTCCGAAGGGTCGCGGTTTTTCTGCCCGGCCTCGGTTCAGCCCAAGTCATAACTTGTAATAAAATCACGCCACCATCAACGAACGCCGGCCCACTACGGAACCTCCAGCGGCATCACCAAGGCGTCGATTTATCTGCGCCGCGCAAATGATAAATGGGAAATACAAGCACGTACCGTAACAAATTTGCTCCCAGACTCGGTTACAACAAAAAAACGAACAGGAAAAATCCTCCTCCACTGTCGCTCCGCTCCGCCACTGCCGTCGCTGCTGCGGCTAAAGTTGCCTGATTTCAATACACCTACATACTCCGCAAAAGGGTGCCAAACGAGGAAATTGAGCTAATTTTAATTTTATTTATATAAATTAATCCAAATATCATTCATTAAAAATCCCTCTTTTCAAAAAGGCGTCACACACTGCTTACAAAAAGGAACTCCTTTCTCCGAGCTGCTTCCTGTGTGCCCCGTGCTTCTGCGCCCATTGAATCCATCTTCCATTTCCTCCGGCGATGGCATAAACCATTGTAGCACGGCGACACTTCATAACGAATCTTCCGGTTCGTCTCGCTTGACGAAGGATGAAAAGAGTGTGCTGGGATAAATTTTACAACCGACAAGTACAACGCGACACGGACGGAATCTTTTTTCGGATCGGCCAGTATTGTTGAAACATTTATTACAACTCTCCCGTATTATACGAATATCAGCACTCTTTCAGGGACAATTATTTGCAACATGTTTCCACATCTTGCCTAACACATAGTTTTGTAAAGCACCTTAAGAAGTGATACAGTAAGATGGCAAATTGGCCAAAACTATCAAACAGCTTCGAATGTGGCGTTTGTAAATATAAAACTACGCATAGAACCGCAAATGGTGCAACACTTCCTTCCCGTTTCCTGTTGCTCATTGAGTCATGTGCCGCAATCAGAAGACAGACGATTTATGTCCTTCGCTCTTACCACCCCCTTTACTTACTAGACGGCGGCAATCCGTTAGAAATTACACGTGTGGTCAAAATTTACAGTAACAAACCATTATCGCCCGATAAATCATACACACGACCCTGCTGACACGGCATTGCGCAAAAACCCCGACGATTAGGGTAACGGTGAGCTACGGAAAGGCGGTAGGGAGTTGAACGCTTTCCGGCATCCGTCCTACAAAGTAACTAAACTAAGTGCCCCCGTAAAAGGAGCGAAGTAATTCACTCAAGCAGCAACTTTTGAGGAAACAGTTCTCTTAACAAATCAGCCTGTGACAAGCACTCTTTAGGTGAACTTGATGTAGCGAAAGTGAAAGTTTTTATTTGTTGAATCACTTTAAGCAATTACATCTATTATCTATCTCCTTACGCTAGCTACCGGTCGTGCTTCACAATCAAGAAACAAGAATACAAAATTAATAATATTTTGTGCCCTCATGGGGTACTCCGCTAATCACTGGTTCCACCAATCCACCCTTAACTAATCGAAAGCAACTGTCAGTCAAGAAGGCAAAAGAGGATAAAGTGTTTTATTACTAAATCTTAGATTTAATATTAACAATTACATTTTTTCACATCTGCTAATGAAATCTCTGAAATTGCCACGGAACATTTGATCAATATTGACACGGATGCTTAAACAAATCATCCAGTTTAATATAACTCTGACAATAGAAATGTCAGAAATGCAGACTGTTAAGTATTCGCAACGAATCATGTTGACACTCATGTTTTCCATGCGCAAATCATATATGTACAATACTTCATGTACGATTTTACGTGCACTCAAAATATTGCAATCAGAAATCCGGTGGGGTAAGTACGACATTTGACTGACATCCAGAGGCTATGTGTGTGGAAAACATACAAAGTAATGGAGGTAGTAGAAGTGCTGTGTGCAATGGAACAATGAGTGCCTAATTTACCAATGCTGCCGAATGGCATAAATTAATGGGTTTCTTTCTAACGTATAACGTAAGAATGTGTTGTCTCGTGTACTACTTCGCTGAAACAGCTACAAACAAGCTTGACCACGAAAAGTGATGTCTCGATTTGTGTTCGATAGCTGCGGTCGCCTGCATTTGGATCAATAAGGCTAGCCCGTGAGAAACAATAAACATTGTTTTTTTTACCTTAGTTTACCTTATTCTTCAAGGTCATCAAATGATGTACAAGAAATTAAAAAGAGTAGCATAAACGGTTCCCGGTGTTGGTGGGGCTTTTCGAGTTGTGAACGCAACAATGATAGGCTTACAGACTTTTTTTCTGTCAAGATACTTTTCAGCGGTTTCAATAGCGGTTTTAGCGGTTTGTACCGTCAGTGCAGAATGATGTTAGTACGGACTCGAAATCCACTTAGTTTGGGTCATTACGTCTTCATCGGAATGAACTTTCCACAGTTACCAATACAAAAAATGCTTTTAATCGTGCATAAACGATGTTAAACATTTCTATGAATCAACACCAAGTTGCTGATTTTTGACAGTCAATGAAACATGTTTTTAATAGCATTCTCTCATATTGTATGAGTAGTACACGTATCTACTCATACAAAACTGTAAATGAACTGTTTTGGTTTTCTTTAGGTTGTCAGCATTTGCAACCAGTTTGACGCAAGGACAATGTTCTTTTTAAATTGAATTGTCGAAAGCTGTCTTAGTTTGAAGAATTTTTGAATTATGCTTTCTCTTCTTTGTTCTTTTGCCGTGGTAAATTATTCTTCCTCTTTCCCTTCACAACAGCAGAGCGGTCGGGGCCTGAAACAGAGACAATGTTTATCTCTGTAGCTTACTGTAACGTTGTATTTACGGAAGTGTTAGCGATAGAAAGTAACCAAGTATAGTTGTTGTTAAAAGTCGAATAAAAGTATAATCTTTTGTATAAGTATAATTTATGTGTATTACGAATGTTACCTTTGAAATGTTACAATCGTAAATGGTAAAACACTAACAGATAACGTAATAACGTCAGACCATTTGTACTCAACTCGAAAGAACACGCTGTTCTCAATGTTGTCCTAATTTGAACTACAATGTTATTAGAGACTATTCCACCAAATAAAATGCATATGCATCACGAGCACCTGAGCTGCTTCCCTGCGGCACAGAAATCCTTCTCCTCAAGTCCCTTTTCAATTCTATCGCACCTTTTCCTGTATTTCTTTTTCATTTCCGCTTCACATAATAATTGCATCGTATAAATCAATAAACTACACGCACTAACCGTGTTTTGCACGTCACACATGCAATTTTTATCAATAAATATACCTCTACTTCACAGTCAGCCGAGCTTGCAGGCCGTTGAAGTGAATACATAAATCTAGAACATTAATTGAACGTAGCTAATCCATCAGTCAAAACAAGCCAGGATCTCTGATCTGTTTTGGTTGCTATCTAAGCGGATCAACAAAAACACACGATCGCGTGGTACAACCTTGTACGATTCTGGCAACCAACCATCCAACATAAATCAAATTACGACGGCAAAGGCAGCTATGCTACATGTTAAAAAACTAGATATACATTTGCATTATTTTGCCTTTTTGTAGACTTTGGGCCAACATTTGCCTTCAGAAGCAATAATCATTCAACTACCTAAACCGGTCAGTCGTTTTCCGCACTGCTCAGTACTGCTGATCCGTTAAAGGAACTAGTTCAAAATTATTACATTTCACTTACAATAATTTTACAAACAAAAGAAAATACGAATACCATAACAATTTTGCAAACACTATTCGGAGCAACGAATAGTGATAAGAATGCCAAAAACAAAACTTAACCAACACTTGTTTCTTAAGTTGTGTGTGTCTTGAACCACTTAGGTTTCGTTTGATATGAGAAACTAGCCACATTGAAATACAAGAAAATACAAAACAGGAACTAATGTCATACCTGTAATTTGCTTTGCTTTTTCGCGTGAATTCTCACTTTTTAATTGTCACCCACTGTTTTCTTCTTCTGCTCTTGTCTCGTGCTCGAGTAGCCTTTCCAAAGCAATCAACGATGGTTTTGAACTGTAACGAAACAATTACAAACCTTAGTTAATTTGCTATAACATACAAACCCTATAATTTCGCGAAACACTCCTAAATCCCCTGTTCCTCTGGGGTCGAATAAAAAAACCAGTAGATGTGATGTGCACGGTGTCTGATTATCGCTTGGCAGCTTCGCTTTTCGCCTGGGATGTTGACCGCTTTTTGTTTCCTTTTCCGTAGCCGTGCCGCGAAGGTGCTCTGAGCTTTTGTTAATTTTTCGGTGTTAGTTCCTTTCATTATCTAGATCGCTATATTTATTCAGGTTTTCTGCCCGACTATTTACGAACACTCGACCCTGTGATCGGAATCAAGTTGCGGTGAAATAAAGGTGTACCCTTTTCACACAGTCGACCCACGTTCGTTGTGCAGTTTGCTACTAGTCGTTTCAGGAAGAGGGTCGTTCATTTTTTGAGTAATTGATTCATTACAAACGAATGAGAAAGACTTTAATTAGGACCAAACACAACTAAACAAAAACTCCAAACTAAAACTAATTTCGTTATAAAAAATGAATCGTTTTTTATCATAGTAGTGCTCTCCAAAATACTGCATTAAAAACAGGTTCACACTCCCTTGTTATGTGCCACAGTGAAAAAAAAATAATTATGAACTCGCAACAGCAACAGTAGGCGACGCATGTCAAAAAATATTAACAAGTGCGGTAACAAGTGTAATTCTCAGTATCCCACATAAATGTTTACCATTATGTAACTATGCCCTTAACTTCGCGATCATCGAATACTCTGTCAATCAATTGTACAGAACGCCGTCAATGTTTCCAAGTGATCTCCAGGCGAAGCATGAAGACTCCAAATAATTGTGTGTACATAGTGAGTAATAACGAAAGTGATTTCCAGTTCGTGACACGACTTGACTCTGACTTTATGAAAACATTTTCAGAAAAGGTGTTAGCTTGTCATCAAAGAACATACGTTGGAAAAAATGGTTTGGTCGATGGGTTCGTCAAAGGCATGTTCCTCAACACTCAATTTAATGTAGACAACTAACTGGATGAGAAACACACTTAAAAACAAAACGTCACGAGACTCTACAGTCTGCGTTTTACTTTCTACAGGCACGGTAAACTTATAAGACTCTGCATTCTATTGCTCTTAAATATATGCTGGAACCGGTGGCTAATATGAGACAGTAATGAGTACAGAATCGCTACGAAGTGTGCTTCTGTTTGTGCTTATCATGGGTAACAGTTTTCCTTCACAATGATTAAGTTTGGTGTCTTGCGTGCAACGTTTCGATGTAAATAAACATTAAATCATGTCTTCAGAATTTTATGTTTACAAAAATACATAACGCACAAATAGCAAAGCAAATAGTTTTTCCAACTTTAATTATAGACCAAGCCAATGACGGACCTTTAAGGAAGGGCCATTGATTTGTTTTATGGGTCAAACAAATTTAAAGCTAATTACCAAATCATTTAAAGTCTCCGGTCTTTTTTCAGAACTCATGATAAACAATTTCGTTTTCATCTCCAAGCACACAACATAATCTTGTTTGTCGTCATTCCTGGCTTGCATTTGATCGCTTGTGTTGATAGTTTGAATATTTAGTTCTCATTGTCCGCAGTTAGGCGATTTTGTAGTGCAACGTTTCACTCTTGTCAGTCAGCTCAAGCAATTTACTTAACTCATATAATTGATGTTTAATGGCATGATCCTACCAGCTTGCGTGCCGATACTTCTACCACCGTTGTAATGTTTCATAATCTTTGGCTTGGCAGAGCGCTCCTAAGTCCGTTTGCTAACAACAGTCAAATAAGAATTTCTGTTGTAACGGCTATCCACGACACTTAGTAACGAAAAGGAGCGAAGACTTTGGATAAAGAGACACTTGAACTCACCGCTACCTTTTCTTTTAGAAAGCTGAGCGATGGCAACACTAGTCCTCGAAATTCATTAAAAAGCAATAACAAACATAAGCAGACTTCGCTACGATGAAAGCCTCAAAATACGAAAATAACAATGCGTGTGCATCACACCTTTTCACTGCGTTGTTTATTTTTTTATCGCTTTTTGACAAATTTGCTGGCATAGTAATGCCACTGCACGGTCTTCTAAAACAAAAGGTGATGGCGACTTCAACTTTTTTTTTTAAAGTCGTGTAGATTAATTAGGTTCGCTTCTACATTCGATGTAATCATTATTTGCTCAACATCCGCAACACATGAAAAACAAGCCGAAAGTTCTTTTAATTGATTTAACAGTGTAACAATCAATAAAACAATTTTATTTTGTGTTCTCACATTGCCAACCGTCAATTATCGAGCAGCCCCGCCTACATTCGTTGAGTACCGTAAAAACTCACAACATGTGTATGTGTTTGTTCTTGTTCTGCCGTTATGTTTTAAGTTGTTAAATACTATGTTAATAAACCGGAAGTGGGTAGTCAAGTTTGTTTCCCTTTTACCGCGTTGGAAACCATGCATGCAAACCGTGTATTGTTTCGTTTGATTTCACTCACTTTACCTTTTGCCAGCGTAAGCTGTTCCTGTCGGTTGGTAGCTCAGTTGATCATTTCACCACATCAACATACATATACTTCCCGATAACGTTGTTTAATATTGTTCAACCCCTGACCCCTCACTGCTAGACCAACGCCGTGTTGGTGTATTACCCAAGAATAGTTACCTAGGCATCCGACAGCAAAGCAAACTGGACATTCACAGCCTGCCATGTTCACTGAAGGATATCTTTTGATCGGCTACAGGGTTTTGTATCTACTTTACAATTAGTTGCCACTTTATTTGTATTATTCTTATGTTCATTAAACTAACCTTTCTTGCGACCGACTAACCTTAAGCCCCGTCCGTTCTTCTGAGATTAAAAAAACCTTTGCAACGAATTATGTTTTGGTAAAAAAGTAAAAGTTATAAAAAATTATTTTGTAACTTAAGCCTATACACTTACAGAATTCATTACAACAAACGATTTCTTTACGCCTTTATTGTAGCCATAATCAGAATAGCTCTTAGCTAAGCTAAGCTCTTAGCTCTTAGCGAATGGCTAAGGACACTCGCATATTTTGAATAATTTATAAGGATATAAAGGAACGTTGCAAGAAGTGCATTTGACTATGGTCATTTTTGTGTTGGTCTCCGAAAAGTTTCAATGTCTATACTTAAAAGGTTCTATAAGTTAACAATGGATGCAATGGATTTGTAAAACTTAAAACAAAACTAATAACACAACAATGAAACAACTCCACGCGTATTTAGGTCCACCGTATGCTAGACGTATTGTGGTTTTCACTAACACTATTAATATACTAGAAAAATCACGTAGGATAATATACAATCTATCTACTGTATTATTGTTCTCTGACTTTTCCTTCAGCCGTTCATAAAATACAATGAAAGACAGAACGAAAACTACTCAGTAATCAGCTCAGAAAAAGGTATTCTCCATTGATGAAAGTATTTCTATATTGGCGGTTCAGTTATGCGAAATTGAATCAATAAAAAGTGGTATTGGCAGCTAAAGACAAATACCGCCTATTACGTGCTACCAAACTTTTTTTCCTTTCCATGGACCACAATAATGCTGGAGCGACATATTTGAAATAAGCAGAGCCACGTGTGTCAAGCGTTTCTAGAACTACGACGTTGCTGAATATTTTGTGCTTAATTCCGGGATGAAGCGACGTCTACAGAAACCAACATTCCTAAGCATCTCTCCCATTGTACTTTGTTATCAGTCTGTGATTGTTTATTTATAACATATTGTAAGGCTTTTCAGTAACTCAACCATTGCATGTTATGCACACACGTCTTACCAGCGAACTGCTTGGTTAGTTATTAAGTAATTAGGTCAGGCAAAAGAAAGTAGGTAATTAGCCTAACAACCTGATCGAAAACCGATAAATAAATAAAATTTGACTTTAAACAAAAATATAGATGAAAAAAGTAGCTCATACCTAGTAAATAAATAGACAATAAAGTAATAAAGCATTGAGATACGGTTTATTTGAAGCAAAATGAGGCTACTAACACAGTGTAAATATAGAATGTCAATCTTTTCTACGTTTATAGGCAGATGACGGATTTATACAATAACTTAATTTTTACGAATTAAAAACTACTGTGTTTGATCTGTTTTAGTCAAATTTTGTCGCATCAATGTTGTGGTACTATATAAAATTTAAAGCAGATTAAAAGTTCTTTTTCCTATCGACGTTTCGCGTATGATGTTGTTAAACTACCCCTAAACGACCAACCAATATAATATAAACTATCCCTAAATACATCCAACGGTTTTTTTGTTTCTATAGTTCTTTTGGTTCGCTATGATTTCTTCAAAGTTTATTAGAAATCATAACATTGATTTCCCTTTATTGCCTTTATTACCAAAAGCGTAAGTTATTAAATTTCCTCAGAAGAACCGGATTATACACACAAATCTGAATTCTTTCAGATAAATTCCAACCAGCAATAACTCCAAGCACCGACCACAACAGCCAAGTAAGAGATTAATGAAGCTCTGCGCTCCAAGTCTCTACAATAATATAACAGCAACAACAAATATTGCCTTTATTGAAGTGCTGCTGGATATACAAGGTGCGTTTCACGGAAAACAGGACTTTTTCAATCGGGACATTTCAGGCAGCGCTATCTCTTGGTGAGAATGTGTGTTGGTAAGCACATCCTTTCCCAACTTCCAGTAAAAATTTGATGACATTTCATCCATTGGAAGTCGAGTTATTGCGTTTTAAGTGACAGTATGTTTGTGTCATCGGTACAAAAATGAGCATCGAACAAAGAGCCAATATTAAGTGTTGCTTTAAACTTGGTAAAACTTTTACCGAAACGTTTCAATTGATGAACCAAGTGTATGGTGCTGATTGTTTATCCCGTAGCAGAGTGCATGCCTGGTTTAACCGATTCAAAAACGGTCGGGAGGACCTAAATGACGACGATCATCCAGGCCCGGAATTTACCGTGATCACGCCAGAATCCATCGCAATTGTGCGTGACTTTGTCAAATATCAGCCAAAATCTTCACTTTCACTTACTCTCATTTATGGAAATGGAATTGGGCATCTCCAAACCATCAATTTATCGCATTTTGACGGAAAAACTGGGCTTCCGGAAGGTGTGTGCAAGGTTTGTTCCGCACAAGTTGACTGACGACCAAAAATTGCTCCGAATTCTTTTGACTCTTTTTGACGAATTTTTGACTAAAAATCACATTTTAAATATCAATCACTCCCCGTATTCACCGGATTTGGCACCTTGCGACTTCTACCTCTTCGGAAAAATGCATTTGCCCATGAAAGGCCAGCGATATACGGACGTAAATGCCATCCAAAAGGCGTGTACCGACATCCTCAAAGCGATCCCTCTGAAGGACATAAAACACTCATTTGAAATGCTTTTAGACCGCGCAAAAAAGTGTATTGCATCCGAGGGAGATTATTTTGAATAAATAAAAAAGAATTAGCCCAAAAACATTTGTTTTTAACTTCATTTTTAAAAAGTCCTGTTTTCCGTGAAACGCACCTTGTATGAGATGTGCTTAGTTTTGCTTCAGGTGCGGACACAAACAAATCCCAAGGTTTTCCAACTCGTGAACAGGACACATACAATAGACCGTAGGAGGAGCAACCATTTTCGAGGTTTATTTCACATACGAGGGTTCTCTGAACAGCATGTTTAGATGAAGAAACAAACTGATCCCACTTGGGGCTAAATCTTTTTAGTAAGATGCATAGTTATGCAGTTCAAGCCGTAATTCGAGGATTTTTGCCATGACAACAACCGAGGTGTGAAAACACGTTTTCGGTCTGAGGTGAGCAAATGCGGCAGCCACCGCGTGGACCGCTTTCTCATGTCTAAATGTTGATTTCAAATAAACAATCTGTTTTACATGTTTACATCCTCAGCTATCTCTCCCAATTGATTCGGTGGTCCTCTAGCAACATTTGAATTTTGTTTTAGGCAGTAGTAGCTGTTTTCGGTAGTATCCAATCTTCATCGTCTCCTTACAAGATCTTAAGATCTCAAGATTTCAAGACACATTCTTTGCAATCCCGTTTTTCGAGCAAAGAAAAATCGGCGATGAGCTAAAACAAGCCCAAGCTAGACAGCTGGCAAAATGTGACTAAATACTCAAAATGGGTGAACTTGTCACCATAAGTGAGGGATAGCAACATAACGTCACAAAAAAATCGAAAATTGAATGTGAATACGCGAAATATAACATTATCAGAACTTTTTAAATACACCACGTATATGGGCAGTACAAAATAATTCTTGCTGATTCGACATTTGTGGCCTAACTACAAAGACAATGCTTATTACTACTTTAATGAAAGTATTGCCTATTGTAAGCTACTACTTTCTCCAATCTTTCACGTAATTCCTGGATTCCTTGTTGATAGAACTCCTTATCTTTTTCAGCGATCTAGTCAGAGACCCGTTTTTCAATACTTTCATAAGAAATAAACAGCTGTGCTGCCAAATCTTTATTAACGCAACGGGACATGTAGTAGTCCGAACGAGCAATATCTGGTGAATATGGCGTGTGGGGTTACAGTTCCCATCCGATATTTTCGAGATAGTTTTGACCGGTTTTGCGTTGTCTGATCGAGCGCTTTCATGTTTAAAAATCAGTTTATCATGTCTTTTACACCACGCTGTTGGTTTGGTGGCCAAAGCCTACTTCAAACGCATTCATTGTTTTCGATAACATTGTCCATCAATAAACTCATTAGGTTTTCAAAACACGTAGTACGCCACATCTTTCATATCCCACCATTGCACCATTAACCGTTGCAAAGTGCCCTTGATTGCGATGGACCTGGTTCAACAGGCTGTACCCAGCCCAATTTGCGTTTAGGATTCTCGTAATAAATCTTCTTTTCATCACCAGTGACGATTCGGTACAAGACCCCTTTCCTTTTTGCCGTGCAACCCAACAAGACATTTTCTAATCATTCCCATTTAACTCAGGCGTTTGGAAACTATCGTATGGTCTACTTCTAAGAGCATGCTCACCATAAACATCCATTAAAACACAATAACTTTTGTTTGCACTTTTCTTACAATACAACCACACATTCATCGATTTCAACTCGGCATATGCAACTGATCGCGATTAGCATGGCACATAATGCCAGCCGACCGCAAATCCGACCGCCAAACCCGTTAGCAAACGCTTTGTTTTCAAACAGAGGATAATATAAGTTCTTTTATGCTGGTATAGCAACAAAAACGAAAAAAAGGAAAAAATATTCAGAAGTCAATTTATTTCTCTTCTATATCTGTTTTCTCGGACCAAAAACACGAATGTAAACACGTTGGACATTTCGTTTTTATATTTTTGGTGCCACGAAGCGCAAACGAAATGACGTTTTTGCGATCCGATTTGCGCTTTGTCTGGTGCCCCAGATAGGCTTTATCTAATCATCCCGAGCGTGTGTTCGGGAACGATCAGAATAATCGTGGCAATCAAAAGATAGGTAGGTTTCGTAACAATGAATGTCGCACGTTTCTCCGCTATGAAAGTACCGTACTTATTTCATCCTCATTTTCTCGATCACATCCTCGTATATCTGGCGTTTCAGAGGATCGGAATTCCTCATGACGTATCTGATCGGCTTCCCTCTCCGCCTTCCGTTATTTCTCTTCTTCGGACGACCGGCCTCCCCGTGACGTATCCGATCGGCATCCCTTTTCATTTCGCGTTACTCCTCCTTTTCAGACGATCGCAATTTCCGGTGCACAATCGGCTTCCCTCTGTTCTAAACGATCAGGCTTCCTGGTGACATATCAGATCGGCTGCCCTTTCCATGTCAAAACTCGCAACAACTGAATTTTGCTCAAATTGCCGGAAAACTGTGCGGGTTTTGCTGAAATTAAGTTAGATTTTGTGTGGGAGACCCGCTTTGTAAAGAGGCGAGGGTTTTCAAACATTCATCAGAACATTCCCCCATCCCAAAAACTCCCACCTGCCGAATTTGGTCCGATTTGGTTCGAAAACCACCCAAATTATGCTGAATTTTATGTTACCTTTGTATGGGAGCCGCCCCTCCCCGGAGGGGTGGGAGGGTCAAAATTTCCTATTCACAATCCAGTGTCACAAAACTACGCTGTGCACCCTTTCATGCGGATTGGCACAGTAGTTTTGAAGAAAATGCGGTGCAGACGGACGGACGAACGGACGACAAACATTCAATTGTATACATATAAAAGAAAGAGACAGAAGATATCTTCTGTGGCCCTCTGCCGTGATTAGTGATTCCTTCTTCCTATCGTTTGTATCATTTTGAGCATATGTTTCTGTACGCCCTTCAACAATGGAATAGTATTATCTATTTGAAAAAGGCAGTATTCATGGAACAGCGGTATTAAAGACCATTGCTCAGTTCCTTCAGCAGAAAACACATAGCCTAAAGCACAACAATAGCCTAAATTACCTCATATTACTATATTTATGTTCCAATAATGTACTAAGCACACAGTTTGCACGCGGCCCCCTTTTGCCCAAGCCATGATAACAAGCCACAACGATGATAACAAACAATGACCATGAAATCATGAAGTGTGGCAGTATACGCAAACGCAATACGTGTCAGTCTGTGGTCGTTCGTGTTGGTCGTTGGTTCGTCGTTTGTGCGCGTCCGTGTCTCGCCGGCTCTTTGTATGATTTCTTGGAGATTCACAACTTACTCTCTGTAGCAAACACAGGAATCGTTAATTAACCGGCCGGCTTTTCACACAACTCGTTTACCGCTAGTGTTTGGCGTACCATCGAGTGTTGCAAGTTTTCAAGTGCATTTTTGAGTATTGTTTGTTTACATTATATCCACCTTCCTTCCCTTCCCCTTCCTTTCACTGCCATGGGCGACAAGGGCGACCTCTGCGTGCCAGTTTTGGAAACAGTTCCATCTTGTGACAGATTGTCTCGATTGCTCGAATGTTTTACGAACGAATTTTCACGTGGCGCCAAATTTGTTGCCCGTTGCTCCGGAAGGTATTCTATTCTATTCTATTGTATTTCATTTTAGGTATTTTTTAATTTCTCTTCAATATGCTTTATTTACAGAGTAAACATCATCGGTGAACATGTGGATTATTGTGGTTACCCTGTTTTCCCAATGGCAATCGAACAAACAATTTTATTGGCGGTGGCGCCTTCCAACGACAACCTTTTGCATATTAAAAACGTAGACAACTCTTTCAAACCGTTTAAATGCAATGTACACACCTTCAGGTAAAACTTTATGAATATGCTTCTCAACCAAAAAATATTCTCATCGTATTCTTCATCTTATAGCATTGATGTGCCTAGCTCTGGTGGGCCGAGCTGGTATCAGTACGTATTATGCGGTGTTAAAGGTATTTTAGAAGATTTAAACATAAACCACGATGAACGACGGGGTATGCTCATTATGTTATCCGGTAATATTCCTCCTGCTTCCGGATTGTCAAGTTCTAGTGCAATCGTGAGCGCTTCCGTTTTAGCTACAGCGTTTATTCATAATGTAAAGTATTCTAGCGATCACAGTTTTCCATCTAACTATTGACCAGCACCTATTTGCAGATTACTCTCAACAAGCAAATTCTTGCCACACTCTCCGCGGAATGTGAGAAATTTATCGGAACCCAAGGAGGCGGAATGGACCAAGCAATAGCATATCTCGCGCAAGAAGGTTGCGCTCAATTAATAGATTGGAATCCGCTTCGCGCAACTGCTATACAACTCCCACCGAGTGCTGTTTTTGTTATCGCAAACAGCTTATCTGAGGCAAATAAAGCTGCAACATCAGACTTTAATCAACGTGTGGTCGAGTGTCGTCTGGCTTGCAGGTTTCTGCATTCATTATCTCGCAATGCAAAATGCATACTAAATTACAATATTGATATTCTAGATTACTGGCAAAGCAAATGAAGCTTAATTGGCGTGACATAAGCCGATTTTCTGATCTGCAGAAAGCACTTGGTTATTCCTTGGAAGAAATGGAAGCGTTGGTGAACCGCAATTTAACTCAACTGTCCTACAATAGATCAGATATGCTGCAAATGCTAGAAATTTCGGAGGATGATTTTTCCGAAAATATGCTTACTACAAACACTCGCAATATACAAATGTTCAAGCTTAAACAACGATCCCTTCATGTATTTCAAGGTAATTTCGGGTGGTTACCTTAAATATTCATTGACTTCATTAATCAACATTCATTCATTTAAATTGCCTTAAACATTAAGACTACGAATCAGTATTAACAAAGAGTCACTTTTAGAGGCTCTGCGTGTTGAGAAATTCATCGAAATAGCAAAAACAATGCCAGCGGATGCTATCAAACGCATGAAAACCCTGATGCGACAATCACACGAAAGCTTAAAAATTCTGTATGAATGCTCACATGAAAATCTGGACCGAATTGTCGATATTTCGGAATCGATTGGCGTTGGCACGCGATTGACTGGGGCTGGGTATGTATTTAGTATGTAGTATGTCATTAAAGTAATGGGAACAGATTCAAACAGAAACAAACTTCTTTTTCCATTACAGCTGGGGTGGATGCGTCGTCGCTCTATGCGATGGTTTTGAAGAAAGTAAGTGCTTCATAAATTTACTTCAAAAACAGTTTTACGCAAAACAAACCACATCGAAACCAGCGGACACTGGTATCCATGTCTTTGCAACAAGTCCCCAGCGGGGCGCGGAGATTTATTTGCTTTCTAAAGCCAGTCAAGTCGATCCAAAATAACTTTTCAGCTTGCTATCGGAATATACCTCATTTAGTTACCAAGTTACATAAAAATACGTTTGATAGATTCAACAAATCCAATAACAGTAATAGCAACTCTTTAGAGTGCCATGCTTTTAATTAATAACGGTCTAGGCAAAGTGGTTTGCGTGGGTAGGTTCTTTTCAATGAGAGTCTGCAGACTTTTGTGTGACCGTACTTTGACTATTCCCTCAGCATTAAAAAGACTTTAACTAGTGTATACAAAATTCAAATGGAATAAAAATGAATTGCAAATCAACTGAAAAAATGTTACTTATTTAGTAAGGATTATTACCGTAAGCTAACTAAGAAGAGAATTGGCCAGGAAAATTTTATTATGACTGTATTATTAGTCGAACAAATAGAATAAAATATCGGCAATTGACCAATTGACAATGAGTAATTATTTTCCACCATTTCAGCATTTTGAAAGAAAGAGCGAGAATGAATGAATCAAATATACATAAATAAATATGAAATACGGAGATACGTATGGAAAATTGAACTTAAATACATTTAAATAATACATTTATGAAAAATACAGCAAATAAGAACTTATATTACCCTCTGTTTGTAAACAAAGCGTTTGCCAACAGTGTTTACGGTCGGATTCGCGGTCGGCCGACCCGTAAACGTTTTGGCCGAGGCGTAAACAGTTTGGCATTACAAATTAATCTAACGCTAGTTCTTACGCTTCGTGTGGCCTCCCAGTATCAAAGGATCTGAGCTGTCAAAATTGCTAGACATTTCTGCTGTCAAATTGCTGTTCGCTCGTTTTCCTTTAGCCTTGATTGTGGTGTTTATATCGTTCTAATTCGTAAGCTGCATTTTCAGCATTCATAAATAAACAAAAACCGTAAAGATCCCGGTTTTCTTCCATTTTTGAATCAGGAAAAGTATTGCATTTATATACATCTATCAAGAAATGGATACTATACGATCGCAACTCGCCGTGAAGAATCAGTGCGAACACCTGCAAAAATCAATCAAAGAGCTATACGATTGGGAAGAACAAATAAAAAAGCCATTGGCTGTGTCTCAGCCAGTTGAGGTTAGTTACAGTACACGTTTAATTCTTCTATCTCCATTCGAATGTCGTGAAATCGCTAAATGAATGAACATTTTACTACAAGCTATAAGTTCTGTACCCATTTTGCCATTACTCTGTTATTTAATGTATTCGCTTCTCCTTACAGAGTACTTCCCTCCCTCCTGTTCGTAGCAACGCCAGCGCAATGAATGAATTCTATAAGAATAAGAAAACTACAGAAAAACTAGATCGGACGGATGAAGGTAAGTGTAATGAACCGAAAGACGAACGTAGTTTTCTTTGCATTTTGTGCTCTCCTTTTGCAGCTGTTGACCAAATGCAGTTGGCCGATGCAGAGGTTCTAAAGGACCGAGGAAATAAACAATGCAAACTTGGAAACTACCGTGATGCTATTAAGTTGTATTCAGAAGCTATCGAGATTTACGAAGATAATCCGATATACTACAGCAATAGAGCTCTGTGCTACATGAATATTGAACTGTACGAGAATTGCCTTGCGGACTGCAACATCGCCCTTCAGAAAGATCCGAAGAACGTTAAGGCATACTACAGACGAATGCAGGCTTACGAAAGATTAGGAGAGAACGCAAAAGCTATCTCCGAGTGTCGAAAGATACTGAATATTTCTCAAGATGATAACGAACGCAATGTAACCAAACGAGACATGGCAAGGATTGAAAAGCGCTTAGCGGAACAACAAGCGGCGTGGGCTGGAAAAGGAAAAGAATCAGTTGGCGGGCCGGATTCAACACTATCATTAGTAAAGAAGGAAGCGGACAAGTACAAAGAGCTTGGTAATAAGCTTCTCGCCGAAAAGCAATTCCAGAAAGCAGAAACATGCTACACAAAGGCTATTTCAATGTTCGAGAATGAAGCAATATTCTACACAAACCGCAGTATTTGCCATTGGCATCTGAAAAACTATGAAAACTGCTTGGCGGATTGCAATAAAGCAATCATGTTGGATGGAAGCTACTTCCGGCCCTACTATCGACGCATGCTGGTGCGCGAACATCTAGGCTCATTCCAAGGTGCTATAGAGGATTGCATGAAATTTCTCGATCTTGCGAAAGACGACAAACAAAAAACAACTGCAATGAAAGATCTAGTGCGATTGGAAAAACTAATGAAAAGCGAAAAACCTGCCAAACAGGCATTTGTGTGGAGTCAAGTAAAAAAAAATGCAAAGCCTACTAAATTCATTCAGAAGCCACCTCACTTACGATCGAAGGTAGCTTTGAAACGGATCCCCATAGAGGACATAAATCAAAATCCTGTGACGGCACCAGCATCATACGGTACCAGTGTAAAACGTGAGCCCGTACCAGATGCGATTATTGACAAAATATTCAACAATAACACTGGCGAACAGTTGATGGAGCCCGAGGAGAGTACCATTCTCGAACATCTTTTTCCTGTGCACTCCAATAAGCTCAAAAATCTCTTTTCATCGTCCAAAACTCTCAGTGATCAAAAGAAACTATTATCTCCTTCAATTTCCAATATCAAAGAATCAGTAAGCGATACAAAAACTACAATTGACGCAAAAAGTTTTATTGACTCACCAACAAACGATAAAATAGAATGTGATAAAATCAACCAAGAAACCCAGGTATGTTCTAGAGTAGAACCGTTGGAATAGACACAATGTTACATTTTTGTAATTTTAGGTCTCCGAGCCGAAAAACGTTATATCTCCAACAAATTCTATGCTTTCAATTCCCAATTCGATTGGCCAATTCTACACTACTTGGAGCGGTTTGAACGAGGAACACAAATATCTATACTTAAAGGTAATTTTTCCGATAGATAATTCGTAAACATGTGTTTGGTTTATACATTTCAAGATCGAAAATGTATTTGCGATTTCTTTTATATAATAGCTTCTAAAGGATGTACCATTGAACAAGCTCTTCGGAGCCGGATTATCGAACGAGATGCTAGGTGAATTACTGTACATTATGCAAACACGGTTTATTCCTGACAAGATCGACGTGACAAATATCATGCTGGAAATTGCGAAAAATGAATGTGTAAACATTCTTTGCTTACTTCTTAACTGTAATGATCGAAAAGGCAAGAAAATGTGTAATCTTCTTTAATTACCTTTCACTTTAATGTTTTCTCTTTGTTTATCCCCAGCTATCAATGAATTGCTCAAGTACATGGAGACACAAAATGCAAGCGAAAAAGATGTCCAACACATTCGAACGAAATTTTTTCGAGACTAAATAGAAAGAAAACAGCACAGTTCCAACATTGGAGGTCGAAATAAAAACGTCTAAGGCTAAGAAAAAAAAGTTATCAACGATGTTCTTAATAAAGTGTTGATCAAGTAATCAGATAGATGCACAATATCAGTCATCATGAATGAATGCAACTCATAATGAAATACTAATAAATACCTTTTTGAACACAGTGTTTACGTATAATCCACTCGATTTTTTCACGCAACATGTTTAGTTCGAAACATCTTGGGCGTGGGCGTGGGATCAACAACCACGCCCGTAAAAACACAACATTGCAAAGATTGTCTCTGTTGTAATCCAAGACCGCTCGTCGTAGTCGTATAAGAAGAAAATGGAAAAGACTGGCACAAAAAATAACAAGAAGATGGAAAAGAATGGAAACAGTTCTTCGTACTTTGATGCAATGAACATAGCTTTTACCCCTACTAGTTGTAATTTTTTCTTAGGAACATTTTTAACTTTCTGCAATAAAAGAATCGTACACCATTCATGATAATGTTGACGATACGATAATAGAAACAAGGTACCTGCAGGTAACGATCGATGAGCGAAACGGTCATATGATAGGTATCGATGTCCAACTTAAACTGGTTATGCACTTCATGATCCAGTCGATCAAAATTATACACATTTTGTGGGTGATCTTTAATTATAGAAGCGTTAGAACAAAAAAAAAACAATATCAGCATACCAATTTTTAAGCATAACAATTTTTAACGCATTCCCAATCCTCTTTAAACATGTTGTAACACATATTTCTTATAAATCTATTGTTTTCGATAGAGCTTGATCATCGAAGACATTGCACCGCAATTAAACGGATATTTTGATGGACAACAATATTCCTTTTGTTCCATACCGCTCCATGCCTTTCCATCCCTGCTAGTTTTCAAGACGTCTCTATTTCGTATAAGAGAACCCAACTATGCCTATATTTTAACGACTTATTTTAAATAAAACAAGTTGTCTAGGAAGGGATAATATATGTCGACAAAGCCGTCGCTCAAATGACAGTCGACATGAAAAACGCATTGAAAACGCGTAGCTCAAACGCAGCACATTCATCTAAGTAGCTCACTATCGACAGAGAGGCCTCATTCTCAAAGCGCATACGATTTCCAACGGTCAAGTTGCGTTATTGCCGTTTTTTCTTACCTGCTCTCCGTTGGCGTGTGTGGCGGTACCGCTTTCAGATTTCGATTCTTTATAACCTTCGTAATTGTGAACGTGAATTGGTGTGTTAGAAACAAAAAGCGATAATCGATCATTAGCAATGTCCCGTATAATAAGAATTGACGAGGTAAGTGGAGTAATGTAATTAGGAAAAATGCACCCTGAGATAAGATGACGCCATCTATGCTTTAAAGTCCATCGCCAGCTGATTTGCACAGCCAGCTGCAAATGTGATGGACGTCGCAACCATTTTGAATAGAAATTTTCTTCGCTGTGTTTTATTTAAGAATTCATGATTTTATATTGGCTTATATTTTTCCCTTCTAAAATGTTTATCAAGAACCATGGGGCAGGAAATGTGAGTGAAGGAATAAAAAAAGTTGCCGCCGCTACGAGACGTCCAGTGCTAGGGGAACTGGGCAACAAAGTCATCCGGAATGCTTCTCATGAGATAAAAGTTGCTGAAAAGGAAACTACCACATTGAAGGTTACGAATTTGGGGCTCAAAAATGTAAAAGCGCGTGTCGACACACGCTGGCGTAAGGAAGAAATCTCGGCAGTCGCCGGCAGTACAATCCCTAAGAAACATCCGACAAAGTCCGACTCTCTTAAAGCTGCCAAAGGTAACGAGGCGCTAAAAGTATCGGAGGAAAATCAATCTCAAAGGGCTGTGAAAGTGCATGTTCAGTTGAACAACGGAAACGAGCTAAAACGAGTTGGTCCTAAAAGAGAAGAAAGTCAGCTATCCTTGCGACAGTTGACGAAAATTAATCAAAAAACTACTACTGCGGATAAAAAATGCTCTGGAAACGGTGCCGCTTCCTCGCTGAACGAAATTGAAGCATCTCTCAAGACAAAGGTATAAAAACGCTCAGCTGAAGGCCTTTTTTACAGTACAAATTCAATGCAAAATAAATTTCTAGCATGCCTCGACTCAGCACCTAGACAGATTGGACACACATTCGCAGCAATTGTTAGAAACTATCGAAAACATAGACGAGAACGATGCATGGAATCCGATGCTTGTATCCGAGTATGCCAGCGATATCTACCGCTACCTCAATAAACTGGAAAGCTCGTCCTGTTATATGCTGCAAGAAAACTTTTTAGAAGGTCAAGCAGAGGTATGTACGTTTTGTTTGGGTTTTGGTTTGTTCTATACTGATATTGTTCTTTTTCTGCAACGCTTCTGTAATTAAAGATCACCCACAAAATGCGTATCATTTTGATAGACTGGATCAATGAAGTGCATAACCAGTTTAAGTTGGACATCGATACCTATCATATGACCGTTTCGCTCATCGATCGTTACCTGCAGGTACCTTGTTTCTATTATCGTATCGTCAACATTATTATGAATGGTGTACGATTCTTTTATTGCAGAAAGTTAAAAATATTCCTAAGAAAAAATTACAACTAGTAGGGGTAACAGCTATGTTCATTGCATCAAAGTACGAAGAACTGTTTCCGCCAGAGATCCAGGATTTTGTATTCATAACCGATGACACATACCAAAAGTATCAGATTCTTGAAATGGAAAAGGAAATGTTGAAGGTACTTGAGTTTCAAATGGGGAAGCCGCTGCCAACACACTTCCTGCGTCGCTTTTCAAAGGCTGCCAAAGCATCCGACTTAAACCATGTGTTGGCAAAGTATTTATTGGAGCTTGCCAGCGTTGACTACAGTACTGCGCACTACAAACCATCAGAGGTTAGAAATGGCATATATTTTTGTGTTATTAAACTATATCTTGTGTTATTAAATTATAAACATGTTTCATCATTCCGCAGATAGCCGCAGCAGCCCTGTATGTATCCCTTTTTCTATTTCCTCTAAACTGCTCAAATGGTACAAAGAAGGACATTACCACGAGGATTTGGAGTAAAACGCTCGAGCATTATACACAGTATAGTGTTCAAGACTTGGTTCCGATCGTTCAGCGATTAGCCAAGGTGGTGAAAACTGTACCGGAAATGGCGAAGAAAAAGGTTAAAGCTCCATGGCTGAAGTATTCCTCCGCAAAGCTGCAGGGCATTTCGACCCACCACAAACTAGGCGGACTAGAGATAGACGCATTAACAGAAGGAAAGCTTCGCTTCTAGGGCAGAAGCGATGCAACATGATTTTAAATATGCACCCATTAGCTTTTACTAGACTGGATGATGGAATATGGTCGACTTCTATCACCATGCTGTTTCAGTGTTTTAGATCTATAAAAACGCCACACATTCTTTTTACGCGAGTGACAACTATTAGTAGAATGTTATTTTTTATTTTTTTTGTTTGAAGAAATGGAATGTGTGATGGCAGTAACAAAAGGCTTCAAATCTTTTATAAGTGAACACGAGGAGGTGAATCAAATTGCTTTATACTTTTTTATTCGCTTCACTCAAGATAGGGCATCGAAAAGAATCTTCAATATATTCCAGGAATGATCAAATAGAAATATTTAGGCAAATAAATCTGTAACATGTACACAATTCATACTTTGGTTTCTTTTTTAGTAGCTACAAAGTTATACCTAATTATGGGTGGGCATTGTTTTTTATTTAAAGATGTAAACAAGGTCTACATCACATACAGTGAATAAGACTAAGTACTTGCCTTGTGGTCTATTTTCAAAAATTAAAATGGAGTTCTCATGCCTCCACGACGATCTGTTTTGTTGATTAAATGACAATCAATGCATTCTTTTTAAATTTTATTGTATGCCACACAATTACTTACGTGTGGGTAAGATCCGATTTGGTATAGATTTTTTTTAGAAACGACTATCCTTGTACTCTGCACATCGATGAAAACAAAAATTATTTTTGGTTTTTATCATTTTCCAACAAATTGCCATCTTTCCATAGCCTACCAGCATCGTCTTCCTCTTATCAGTATAATTTAATTATGAATTTATTCTCTGGCGATCCAATCGAAAATGTGGTCATATGGCGGAATTCTTCGCCATTACTACCTCTAAGCCTCACAAACAAATCAGTAAACGTATATCTTCAATACAAAATCATTGTATTGTTGACGAGTTCAATTGGCAAAACAGCAATAATAATGCGTAGAACATCCTTTCATTTTTCGTTTTTAATTTTCGATATTTTCTTGCTACAAATTGCTCTCCTTAATAATGTGTAATGTATCTTGTATTGCTGTTATTGTTTGCGCGTTTGCGTCATCGATGAGGAGAGGATGTATAGGTTGATAGGCTCTGGAGGTGTGTCAAAATAATTTATAACTCTGTAGGTACGTGAAAGAAAGACATTTTAATAGTTTATTTAATTTCCTGTATTTCACTTTTGCCAAAATTGGTAGATGGAGATTATATGACTATCATTCATTGCAGGAAGTTGTCTAAACTAATGAAATGCAAGAACCTTCCATATCTTTGACTATATCATTCACTGATTAAACGTTGAATAAGGCTAAAACGAATATGTCAACAAAATGAATATGACAGTGAGTTCAGTTCTGTAAAATTAGTTATGATACGAGCTTTGCGTTTTAGCTATTACATTTTTCATGACACTCTTAATGGGTTTCACAAGGGGAAATGCCACAGCAAACAAAAATACACTTCTGTTTTCACTGGTTACTAAAACAGTAGGAATATATATGGCCCTGCTAGTTATTAGTAAAATCAGTTGCACACCACCGCGCCGCATCTTCTCGAAGCTGCAATTTTTGTTCAAAACATATAACAAACAAAACCTTAACGCCAATGTCCACTCGGTATGCTGTTATTGGGCAGAGCTCCATTTTTCAACTTTGAGTTGTTACTGACAGTCATGCAGTAATGTTCTTTATGATTTTTTTACCGAACACAGTAGTTGAGATTAGGAATCTCCCGGTCTTCGTTTGGGCAAGAAGATACAGCAGTGCTAGTGGGCAACTGATTTTTATTACATATGGGAAATACAGGAACACAAAAAGGAATAAGCAATGGTAGGAAACATGCTTTTTCAAACTTCTGCTATCTTTCAGCAATTGATTCTTATCAAACGTGAAAGAATGTGAATGTTGTAGTGTGAAAAATTAAAAAGGCTCATAAATTCTTCGAACCAAGACATGAAGACTTGTTACAATCAACAGAATTAAGAAATGCCTTTTGATTCAGCATTCATACGTTTTTTCATTTTGTGTGTTACGAAGTATATTGAGCTGGGTTTACAATATGTGACAGAAATAAGTTGTATGTTTTGACTATTCGATCAGTATTGGACGGTAAAAACTAACTCTAGCCATAAACATTGTTGATTGATTGATTTCAGGTCTTTCTAGTAACAAAGGAATTCACTGGTCCGACAAATGCACCGTTTGCTCATAATTCCAATTAAGAAATATTATAATTAGCCATCGAAGTTTGCTCAATTTTCTTGAAACAATTTTGTATTAAAGAAATTATCATTCAAATGCTACCAACTGTATTTAGTTGAATTTCGGTTCCATTATTTTCCTTTTCAAACTGCTCCAGCAACTAGGACAGGTGTTTTGCGGTCATCGGTCACCATCAGGAGATGCGAATAATGTGTGTAGTTTATATCTTCCCGTTCATTCTCCCCACTTCATACAACCCGTTCGTTTGAATTAGTTGCGGTTGAAGCCAGATCCTGTTCCACTAAGATTTTCACGAACGCTAGAGCAGAAAAAGATTTGAAAAAAATCATTAGTGAAACAAACGCGGAGCGAGCTACTTTGGTAAGTTAGCGCATCATGATACTATGGATTTACCATATATAAATAACTGTACAAAAATGCTGTTTTGTAAGATTCTTGCGAAAAATGAATGCAATTTAATTATTTTTACGGAACATTATCTAATATTGATTATAACTTTAAAAAATAAACCATGGTGTAAAATGCATCAAGTAGTATAACGTCAATAATTTATATGTCCATGTAGATGCATACATGGAACTGTTTCATTCTTCCAACATTGCTCATAATTCAAATATTCATTGGAAATTTCTTCATATGTGGCTAGAACCACTGAGCGGTCTGGGCCTGCATTATAGAATCCTTCCACCGCACGCGGTCGATCGCCTTCGTCCACCACGTATTGATTCCAGCCGCTCTAACGTCCCTGTCGACGCATTTCGACCATCTCGAGCGGGGCCTACCCTCTCTATCTCTCTGGACGGCTTAAGGAGATTTTGCGGGAAAGTACAATAAAACTAGTTAACCGTGTCCGAAGTTCACGCTCTATAGTTATTACAAGCTTTCATTTTGTTAAATCTAATTGACTCGAAGATCTCCAACATTCATGGTGTATAATGAAAAGATACAATATAAATTACTAACAATGTAGTTTTCAGCTAGAGTAGTGAAACATCCTCTTATTTTATAAATGTAGTATAGGCTAAATAGCTTCTTATTGTGAAACACGATGCAAGTGGTCAAAACCTAATTGAAATGATTTTAAGATGAAGTTAACTATACTGAACTATTTTTAACAGTAATCAAAAAAAGTCTCAATAATGTTTCGATAATATTTGCAAAAAGCGCTTAAACGCAGTTTGCAGGCATTTAGTTTGTAAAAAGCCGAGCTGAATGTCATAGAAAAATGCCCACAAAAAAGGTTAAAAATACCCAAACAGCCAAAATCAGTGGCATCAAATTAAAGTATAACTAACATAGTAAAGGTACTAAAAAGGTGGTCGGCATGTCGTGATTACAAGTACTGAAGGTTTAAAATGTTTTGTAGCAAGCAGCGATCTTTGTAGTAAGACAAGAGATTTATTGTTAGTATCTAAAATCAAACAACAAAATCACTAGTCTTCCATACAACAATCGCTTTCGCCTTCGTCTTGTTTGTAGTTAACAAGTTTAAGATTTGAATTATCTAATTAAATCAAAAACATTGCCATGAAAGAAAAAAGCAGCAAAAGCAAAAAGGTTCTCTTCTGTAACTCAAAAAGTTCTCAGGGTTTCTTCCATTTAATTTCATTCTCCTTAGCTCAATAATATTTAATTAATTACAGTATTATAACTACCTTTGCTGAAGCATGTACTGAGCAGCCTGAATTTCTTTTGGAGTGCCAGTAATGGTGATGATGCGATCATTCGATCCGGGCAATGCTTCATCTATTTGGATGAAAGCGTTCGATTCATTTCGAATGCGACGTATTCTGCCACCTCCTTTGCCAATGATAGCCCCGGCTAACTGTAACACAAAATCGACAAGTAACATTAAAACAATGATGCTTCTACGGATTTTTGTGATCACTTACATCTTTCGGAATCGTCACCTGCGTAGATGTTTTGTTATCCATCGCGCCATTATTGCCGGCGCCAAAGTTGGGTAAATTTCCGTTACCCAAATTGCCTCCTGCGCCGCCAAGATTAAGGCTTCCCAGACTTCCCAACCCGATACCAGTGCTATTTCCAAAGTTGCCTCCCATGTTGCCGCCATTGATAGGATTAGCCCACGGATTGATGTAGTCTCTGTCTCTGCCAGGAAACAATAGTCAATAAGTAATGAAACCAAGCTCGGTCACAAAACTAATCGTCACCTCATGCCACCCGCCGCACCGCCACCGCCACCGCCAGTAACGCCTCCACCGACAACTGCACCAACCGCACCACGGTTCGTTCGATCGTTTCCTCGTTCGTAACCTCCACCGCCACCACCACCGCGACTGGAGCGTCCTCGATCATCAAATCGTTCTCCTCGCCGATCGTATCCACTTCCAGTAGCACCACCGCTGCCATTACCACGACTACCAGCTCCGTTACGGAAAACACCTGCGCCACTACTTCCGCCGGCGCCGCCGCCACCACCAACGCCATAGCCACCGTATTCGTCAGCGTACATGTCGTCATAGTTGTGCGGGTCATAGTTATGGACCGGGCCTTTGATCGGTGTGCCCTTGACCAGCTTAATAATCTCATTAAGCGTCTTCAAACATTGCTCTTCACTGCCTATCACTTGCGCTATGCGATCTGTGCTTTGAGGCGGAATGTTGGAGAAAATTTTTAACCGGCATCCAATTTCCTGCAAAATATGACAATGATGCAATTATTGATTAGAAAAGAAAATTAATTTCAGTCGTTACTTTAAGGCAGTGGTCTCGAACACGCGGCTCGCGATACTGTTTTGTGCGGCCCTCGACCACGTCCGCGGAGTATATAATTACGTTACACCAGTCAGGATAGTCAGCAATAAATCACAAGAAAATGTTCTTGTCGGTTCAGCTGCCGGTTCGGTTCACATGCTAATATGAGTTTGAGACCACTGCTTTAAGGCAATTTAATTGAATTCGTTCAAATATGGATTACAAAAACTATTCGTTGGATAAATCTCACTGATTCTAGTTAAGACGAATCGAGAATGGTGTAGGAAAAATATGATTTACCATAGGTTACAAAAATGTCTACTTTGCGTTCTTCTTGTATCCTTGTGTACCTAAACACAACAGTGAATTTTAACACGCAAGGCGTAAAGAAACCCAAAATACTATAGAGAGGAAGAACACAGCCGTTGTAACTTGAAAAATGGTGTTCACATTTTCGTGTGGTCAAAAGCGCAGATGGGCGCATAGATATGCCCATAATCCCTTTGCAGCAGTTACAATCGTTGGCACTGCTGCGCTTCATTATATTTCTGCTGTTACTTTTATAGTTCCTTTCCCCTTTACGTATCTGCTCCTTCACCAAACTACACCCATACATCCAAGCCATTAAGAAACAGAAAGACGAAAACTTCACAGATGTACGAAAGAGAAACGCAAAGAGAACTAATGAAGCATACAATTCTTAACGGACAGACCATCAGCTGCCACGAACCCCTGTTCGGCCAATCCGAAGATATTTCGCCAAGGTAAGTACAATGAATGAAATGAAGAGAGGATGCAAGGCCTTCGGTGTAACAATTATCTACCAATTTAAAAAATAACGAGAAGAGAAGCGTTGCCATCTGCACTTGGTTGTTAACATCTGATATTCGAAACGCACAAATGCATTCAAGCACTTATCCGAATCTTGGAGCTGCCGCCACAAGCTTACGCTACTATGCGCTTACTCATCGGCGTCACTTTCGTCTATGCTTGATTGATAGGCTGCAGCATTAGCATTAGCAAGACTGTTATTTTACATTGGCCAAGTTCTTAGGTCCTTGCAACACTTCACAAAAATGAATATACGTAGGGAATTCACAAACTGCCATCCATCCGCAGAACATAGCATGCCATGCAGCATGACGCAGCAGATGTACAGCCGGTAGAAAACATCAGGCAGGAAGAAAAAAACATCCCCAGGGGCTGTTTCTGGACAGCTGCATACTCATTGCGTTTGCTTCTCGATGAGAACGAAAACTTTTTGGGAATTTGGTAGCATCGCTAAGAAAAAGGGTGGAGAATAGCGATTTGAAAAACGGGTTTTGTGGACGTGTTTACTTAAGAATTTACAAAATTATTAAACATATAAATCCTGCTATGTAACGAAGAATCAAATCAAATTGGACTTTTCTCGTTCTAGTCAGTAGAAAACAAATACTAGCAAGTAAGAACCAACTATGTAGACCACGGAAAAGTAAAAAAAAGATTATTAATGTTTCTGCTTACCAGTTAGGAACAATCCCATGATCTAAATCCATTTTCATAATGTTTTTGTGCACTTTTTGAGATCGTATTTTTAGAAAATATTCGGTTCGAACAACATTCGACATCAAAATAGTGTAATGGAGTATTTCTTTGTTCGAAATTGGCCCTGAACATCGACAACAAAGACAAGCACCATCAACTTGCAGCGAGGATCACAAGGCTAACTAACCAAAACACTAGTTTACTTGTACCTCACTGACGGATATTGACATGCAAAAAAACAAGCAATCTTTACTATTCTGGCTGGCTAACTGATGTTACTGAAAGAAGCTAGTTAGAACATTTTCAGCATTTTCCTTGGAGGTACATATCCAATGGACTCTTAAAAGTGACAATATTTGTCGTTATCACTCAATGCGCGCTTGGTAGAAATGACGCCACACATTTTGATGAAATTGCTTTCTTTAGGAGGAGCGTTCCGTATATGTCGCACACACTATATATAACTTAAAGAAAACTTTTTTCGTTTTTTGATCGTTTCAAGTTTAGCCAAAATGATGATTGACCGTGTTCGGTTGTTGTTGCTGCTGGATGCTAACTGACATCATGAAGACAAATATTCACCATCAGAAAGCTGTTGCGCATGTCTCAAAGTTCTGCTTTTGAGTACTCATTCTTTCTCTGGCTTTTTCTCTTTCCTCAGCAATCTCTCCTTTCAGCGTTCCAACTCTCTCTCTCTATCTCTTTCGCTGTTTCTCTCCCTGTCGCTCAGTTCTACAATAATGGTTTTTTCCTCTCAAACATTTTTCTCCTTGTCTATCTTTTTCCAACTCACTTTCTATCGAAACCACACATTCAAACTATGCAAGGTTTGCTTCAATATGCAATACTCTTCCCTTTCGAAGTCACACACTATAATCTGTCCTTCTCTCTTTTCTCTTTGTTCATTCATTTTACCCTTCGTTGCTCTGGTTGTCGGTTCCTTCAATATCATCCTTCACATATGGTGTTTCACCGTTTCTCTCCTACTTGGTTAACCATTTTCTTGTGCCAAATTTCACGCATACAGAAAAGCATATAGGACATCATGCATTTCAAAAACCTTTACTGACGAAGGACAACGATACACATTGCATCTTCTGCCTTTTCTTATTATCGTTCTCTTTATAATTGTCCCATTTCTTGTTGTCCGTATTGTCTACAATTTCATCGCGGCAGACCATCTCAATATCAAACCAGCTGGAGCAGATGGCGATGGAAAGTTTAGTTGAATTATGCTAATACATATTTCTTTGGAAGTCAATAAAGATCACAAGCAGCCACCACCTGCCCTTCGCATGTATCGCCAAGAAAACACAAAAACTAGTTTAAGGTCCAGCCCCTTCGAGGAATGTTTACAACTAATTCTATTTTTAGAATTAGAAGCAACCCAACCATTAATTATGACAGAGATCTTTACAATTATAATCTCAAAGGAACAGCAGCACTTTTACATACATGTTGCGTTTGTATTAAATTCTCCCCTATTATTTGCTGGTATGTTGGGGGATAGGTCAGTTCAACATCCGCGATTACTTGATATACGAGACGGTAGCAGTCTGCATCTAGTTGCTTTATGCTTGCCCTATACGTATCCACCACAAATCATCCACGCCACTTAAAGGGAATTGTATGTTGGACAACCTACCTTAATAACGATTTTATGTTCAGAGTAACACGCCAACCAACCATCCACTTATTTCTGGCGCCATAAGAACTCAGACGCAGTCATTTAAATCAAACGACATGCCGTTCAACTGTTATTATCCTTGACTTTTATCAACCAATACTGAACTATAGTAATCTTTGTTTTTATAGGCTCTATGGGACTGAGACCTTAGTTACAGACAAATTCTTTAGATAAATTAAATAGAATGTTAATCTTGTTTCACCTACGTTGGATACTTACATCTTTAATTTCTTTAATTTTGCTGCCTCCGCGACCGATGACACATCCAGCTAAACTCAAGTGAATTAAAATCCTCAGCTCGTATTCATTGTCGCCCGCCTATTAGAGAATATGAAATTAATATTCATAGCCTGTTACTTTTTACAGATTTGGCAGAGTTTTCGTAAGAATATCATTCAATTGCAATTGGTTTGTTTTAAAATTTCGACATGTTAAGATGGATGTGTATACCGACGTTAATTTACTAATGACACATCGATACGTAACATTGTGTTTTTATGATACAATGTTAAAATCGCAAGGAACAAGAAATTTACACGTCGACTTGCCTGTTCCTTTAAGGAAACATGGAATGGTTAAAATGAAACCCAGAAACATGTTTCGTTAAAACTGACTTATACTTCTTATAAAATAGAATGCAGTTTCGTTCGTCCACAGTTCATGGGCGTTTCTTCGCTGCACCAACTAATCGATTTTAATGCGAAAACCATTAGCTTGAACTACCCATTTTTGCAAGATTTGACAACATACATGAACATACCACGCTTGAATGTATGACCTTTATTATTTTATGCTGTTGATTGCTAATCATTACCATGCCACTAGCTAGGTGACAGCACTAGGTGTGCTTCTTCCAACCAAGCAAACCCCGAGTGGTTCAAATGATGGACAAAATTACATTACAATCGGCATCTTACATGGCACGCAATGTTGGAATTGTCAACAATTTTAACGTAACAAAAAGAATGTTCAGTAGTCAAATATTATAGGCTTCAATAACAGCAGAGAAACAAATACTAAAGATGTTGAACTGAGGAATAGTGAGGAATCCCTTGAAATAGTGAGGAATCCTCTGTGAAGTGATGTACTTATACTTATTTCAATTTTCAACTGCATCAATATTACGCCCTACAATGTGAATATCATAACTAGCAAATATTTAACACAATCCAATTATTTACAATAACATAATTATTTGTACAATCAAAGAAAGAAGTAATTGTTAATTAGAAGATTCTAAAAATTCAAAAACAACTGCAATTCAAGTCATATAATGATGTACAATGGAAGTTTTTCAATTATTTGGTTAATTTAATGTATTCTTTGTCTCTGAGGAGTATGTATATCAAAGAAATTAGCTGAGCGGTATATCTAAACAGTATTTTAAACATGTTATCATTATTTAAAGAATTACTCGTGCTACGTAGCTTTCTTTCGTTTGATTGCAACGTCACTTAAACTTCAAATCAACATTAAAAAACATTAAACTCTTGATTATAATACACTTTGACCATAAGAAAAAAATTACAAACAACTTAAAAGTACTTACTCTATCCAGGTGTTTCATTACATCTTTCACTACTTTCGTGACTGTTTCCATATCGGCAGCAATAGTAAGCACACTGGAAATAAAAATATGAAGTAAAATTATTTGAATGAATTTCATATTTCTTCAGTGTTTCTAGTGTATAGATAGATAGTCGTAGAGTCACAGAAGTATTGTGAACCGCTAATTTTGGCGTACATTACTAATCCCATTATCGCAAACTAAAGATTGTGACAAAACTAGATTTGTCAACGAGCATTCATCCTGACAGTAATTAACCTTTATAATCTATATTCAATAGAACTGAACAAGATTATCGATTTTTGTTTTCGAACAACAGGACAAAGTTGGAAAGCAATTTTTAATGTTTCTGTATTGTGTGACAACTCAGCATAAAATTGCAATATTGTAGAAGCACTTCAAACACTGCAATTGATAATTTGCATAACATATTAAGTTCTTATCATAAACAAGAGTATAAATGTTACGTGTTTACGTCTGTAAAATAACGTGTTGCATATTAAGCTTATACATTAATAATATTTGCTACATTCATAGATAGTTGTTTCGGGGAAATACCTGTCGCAAGAGGATAAGTTTGCACACAATGATTGGGAGACTTTTAAGTTTATGGTTATATTCAATATAGCTAAAACTGTCGACGATGGCATAATGTAATTGAAATTAAATGCCGGTAACAACCATAGTAAGTTCACAAACAAGATAAACGAAATTCGTTAAAACATTGATTACCGAGGGAAAAAATATATGAAACGGGCACACATAATTGAAAGGTACCAATAAGGTTTAGACTCGAGTGGAGTAAGGTTTCGGTTGTCATTTTGTCTATATTAAAAATATTTTTTCCAAGGAAGGGAAACAACATCCTTATGATCTTCGACTTGGGACAGATTATACGACGTATGGACTATGAACTACATAAATGATTCGAATAGTTTCAACACGAGACCTAGAGTGCATCAAGTATTGCAAAATAACTGCAAGAATGGCATAACTTTTCACAAACTAAAGACATGATTAGAAATAGCAATATTTTTCTATTGCAAACAGCAAGAACGTATATGTATTTTTTACCGTGGTTTTAATTGGACATCTTGCATGTCAGAATTTAAACATGCTTTCATTAGTTATTTCTTTTATGCAAAAAAAGAATAACAACCATACATTAATTGCATGGCAAAATATGAGTCTCAGAAATATTTTGGTTCCTAATAATGCCAATATCAACCAATGTTTAATCAAGTTTAAATAATCTTCTCCTTAATCTTCTAAAAGTGATCTTCTTTATACAACGTGGCAATTATCGAAACGAAAATCCATAGAGCATTCGAAACGAGAATTGGATAGAAGATTTAATCAGATTCTTAAAAAGGATATGTGTAGATAGATGGAAGGGCTAGTTGCGTATTATGACAAAATGTTGCTCATATACGGATAAGTCATAGTATTTTGCTATTGAAATTTGATAGGACAATATAAAAAAGAGAAAAATAATAGAAAGAGTTGTTTACCGTTCGGGGCCAGTACAGTCGCCTATATTCACTTGGGCTTGATACTGCTCATAGGGGGGTTGATGTGCGCGCGCAAATGACACAGTCGATAATGGTAGTTTTTGGTGACACAGGCATAAACACACGACACGGAGACACGAGTTGCAGTAGTTGATTATATGTTCGGTATTGTTTGGAATTAATTCGTTTGATTTGTTTGGTGGTTGGTTTTGGATTAAACCAGGCAACGATGAGAGATTGAACGCGTTACGCATTTTCGTATCGAAAGATACACGATGAAATTCGCACATAAAACCAAAATCAGAAACAAAAAAAAAGAGAAAGAGAGAGAGAGAGAGAGAGAGAGAGAGAGAGAGAGAATAGAGAAAAGAGATACAGTACAAATTTGATAAATTTCCAGAAGAGGTGATCCAAGTTGGTCGGGCACAGGCGGGTAGTCGGGCGGGCGGGCGGGCGAGCGAGCGAGCACGTGAGCGGTTGGACGGGCGGGCGGGCGAGCGGGTGGTCGGTTGGTCAGTACATAGTCAGCCGAGCGAGTGACCATTTTGCGACAGAGTGTAGATAAGTGGCATAGATAGTTGATAATGGTATTGTGATTGTTATCAACAACACAGGTGTGCCACTCATGCCACAGGCGATGAAACATTAGTCATGGCAAAAACAGAATACATGTAGAGATTATTCGGTTCCATTTTGGTTCGATTTCAATGGCCATTGATACAGGATCATGTTAAGAGATCGCAGATGTACACGGTTGAATCCAAGTTACAAGCGCGTGTATCCGGTTGTTCACAGCCATTGATTTGATTTCAATTCGATTTGGGAGATTCGTGCAATCGTGGATTTGTTGGTCGATGTGTTCCCACAGGATTTTGTGCATTCCGGGAAGCGATCAGGCGAACGAATAGGCCGGGTGAATAGGCGTTAGTGTGTGCGAGCAGATGTTGAATCCAGGGAAAATCCGGGGAATTGTGTTTGTTTATTGTTTATCGATCATGATCACAACACGCGGGAATCGTGTTTTTGATATAAGAAGTAGACGGAGACGGTCATCGATAGCGGCAGCATGTAATGGCATCAAATTGGTAGACGGAGACACCCAGACCCCCAAGGCAGGTGAAGGTGCCAGGTTGAATACCCAGGTCAGGTTCAGGAACACGAGGCATTTTTGATAGAGATGATACGATTTTTTAGTAGTAGTAGTATTGGTGGTGGTTGTAGTGATAGTGGTGTTGATGATGCGGACAAACGTTGTTGAATCCAAAGATGTGTTTGCAGCACCAACCAACCAATGCACCATATGATCGTGTAGAAGGCAATACAAACGTTGTCCACAATTTTCGGTTTTGTTTGATTTTGGCCAGACCAACGTTCAGTCAAGAAGCCGGATATACGTGGCACAGGTGTTGGTTTTTATATTGTGTATATTGTGTACAGCATAGATGCATGGTTTGTAGCGACAAGACCCCGCAGCAAGCCCGGGACGACATCAGGATGAACATTACGCGAGATCATATTCATTGGGCACGTTCATAATCATTGAGTCAATGTAGTTAGCAGGGCCAGTGGTAGTAGCAATAGATGAGGGCGATTGGTCAATTTGTAAAGATATTTGTCAAAATGACACATCAACAGTTCAACGCACCCGATAAGGAATGGAGGAAGGGAAAAGAAGAAAAAATATATTAAGATAAAATTCAACAGGACGCACACCATTCATTTCAGTATTAACAATGTATACAAAGAAAATCAAACCGTAAACAGAGTAGAAGTTGGTTGACATAAAAAGAGACGAATAATTAGAAAAAACATTCGAAAGTACCAAACCATAGTGATGAAAACATTATGTTGGTTCTTTCTTCCGCAGCGATAATACGATGTAATATAAAAGTAGAATCGATCTTTTTAACAAAGGGTAGAGCTTTGCGCTAGATTTTACTGCTGAAATCGTTACGAATACTTATATTTACCATAGCAATAAAAAGAAATAGATTATAAATTGCTATCTCATAAGAATATCTATAGCTCGCAAAAGTGTGATTTATAATGCACATAAATTATCCATCGGGATCTTACTTAAATATCACAATTACAATTAAAAAATAATAAGTCGAAAAATAAACGTTTTCATAAGGAGATTGTTAGTTATTCAGTGAAATTATTTTATATGGATAAACTATAAAATAATAATTAAATGTAGCATCGTTGCAAGAATTAATAGTTACGTTTTCGATTATATATATTGTAGATATTATACGCGTGTAATATAATAGCATACCTCTGTGCGGAGTTTTTGAATGTTATGTCCACCTTTTCCTATGATAGCTCCAGCCATCTTTCAGCAATAACAACGTATACCGAAAATGCAGTGATGTGGAAAACCATGCAAGAAAAGAAAAAAATCAGTTACTGTTACTAGACATCTGTTGCTTTGTATGTGTTGCATTAAAAGTTCAGAGATCGGTTAAAAGTATCAACATATCTGGCATAATCATTACAGGGGAAAGTGAGCAAAGCAACTGATGCAATTAAGTCGATTACTGCTCAACATTCCTAACATGTCAAAACGGTTTTAAAAAATCGAAGCAACTCAAAACTTCGACACTTTTTTATAAAATCGTAAGTGACTTTAACTCACGTCTACGTTGCCGATCAAGTAGAATTTTTCAAATCCTGAAGAAAAAGTAAACGAAGAAGCGGGGAAAACCAGCATGTTGCGTTAAACACAACACAAATAAAGCTGTTGTTCACGAAATACTAAATACTCGAATGAAAAAGGATGTATGACTACTTTTAACTAGCCATTAGAATTAGGACAAATTAGCCCAATGCTATGTAACACAAGGGAATGATTGCACATTCGAATTGTGAGACATATTGTGCCAAAAACACGACAGATACTAGGTTCGTATAGGGATTTTTATTTTTATTTGAAGTGACCGAACAACTCATAGTTATTACATAAAATTTATGAAACAAGCAACTCCACTGAAATAGGGCAACAAATCCAAAACAATCCCATATTCGATAATTAAGCTGCTTACCTTACTGGGAATCAAGAGTCGAACTTCTTGATCCTCTGAACGCATCCGTTTTACTGATGATTTACTAGAGTCGGACGAGTCTTCAGCTTGAGCATTATTTTTCACGCTTTGTTCATCGTTCGATCCTTCTAGATCTGCAGATATTTGTTCTTCGTTTGCTCCATCGCTAGCTTCTTCATTTCCGCGCTTCATTTCTTGGCTGAAACATACAAGAAAACATACTAAGTAAGCGATTTGTGATAATGTTTCTTCTTATCCTGCATCAACCACCGAGCGGTCTAAGCCAGCACACGAGACAATGGTAATCTCTGATGTTTTCTGTAACAATGTGTTTTTACGGGCAGGGAAACTGGCCTTGCGTCATCTTCCCTGTCACGGGAATCGAACCTATGACCACAATACTACGTGATAACGACGAGTGTTACCGTCTACTCTAGGAACGGAGCGTTTTAATACTGTTTTCTACAATTCAATAGCATGGTGAGAACAGTTGTACAACAAAACCATTTACCCCTAACCTTGCCAGAAACACACGGAATTTATAAAATAATTTGTTTTTGATTTGCAAAGGCACAACAATGTATCCAACATGCAGGTGCGTTCCAATTGTTCATTAAATATACTCACTGGTATATCTTCAAAGTGACATCAACACATTTTAATTTTTGTTGAGAATGTTGATTTTTTTCAATAACTTTTCAATATCTACTTCGGTAAATAATGCAATACCCACGAGTTGCTGAGTAATATAATCGAATCTTTATGCTAATATAAAAACGGTGGTGTTCAATAAGTTTTTCTTTCTATAAGCACACCTGTACATTTGTTGTCAGTGCGTTTCATTAGATCTTCATCGAATTTTGTTTTATGTTCTATTTTGTTGTTCATTCAAGAAAAGTAAGTAACGTAAAATACTAAATGAAGTTCAATATTTCTCATTTAATTTTTGCATGTATTTTAGATTTTGTACGACAAGTCAACATAAACAAACAAACATTTCGGAAAAAGGCAACAGTTTGTTAAGGATCCGAATGGACGATGAACTCTATCAAAACATACTTCTGATAATTAAATATATGTAATACCACATAATGTCGAACCTCCAATAACCAACTAATGATGAAAACACAAATCACCGAACAGTAACTTTTCTTCCACAACTTCAAACGTAGAACAAAAATTTTATGGTACTGAAGAATTTGGATCGCACTTATGGAATCAAGCTAAGTTCGAACTATTAACATGCACCGGAAATACATGACTGACCACAATGCTGAACATTGGACTTATATTTATTGATAAAAATTTTGTGTAACTGGACTCGTGGCGAAGCACAACTTTTTTTGTTATGTGGAGGGGAAGTCCATTATTCATTTACTAGAACCACACTACCAATCGAAGGGGTATATTTACTAGGACTGTGCAGTGTCACTACTGGTACACGTAAGTAACGTTATATCCGCATTGTATCCTCCCTCTTCTCCCTCTGTACGTGGGTAATGGGCGATGAAGAGATGAGCAATGAAGAGCGAAGACAATGAAGATACATAGCAGGACATTACTATACATTGCCGAAGTCCATGATTATACATGCCACAAAACTATTACCACATATAATTGACCAAGAAAGAAAGAGCTTGGACGTACTGCTAGGCAAATGAAGGTATTATTCTTATTTCCAACTATACTATAGCAATAGAGATTTTTAAACGAGAACCCATTTCAGAAATGTATCTTTAGTTTAAATTAAAGAATATAATTTAAATACTAATTTGTAAATTTTGTTCATTTTAACGATATTTATATTGTGTCGAATAATTTACGCAGCCACTAGCCCAATGAAGTGGTTCTCTACTCCCCTTTACCGGTCAAACTTGAACCAACGAAAATAGAAAAAAAAACTATATATCAAATCAATTATCAGTCACAATTCGCAACTAATTTTCATACAATCCAGATGGCGCTGTAACAATGGGAATGTCGGTACAGTTTCTTGCAAGATCTTAGAGATCTTGCAGATCTTGGTTACGTCTCGTGGAGAGGACGGAGCTGAGATTTATTTCATGCTTACGTTTTGAACGAAATGCAAAAGTAAGGTTCTAAATATACAATTCTGTCGATTATGTAAATAAACTATTGCTTCATTTTATTTTAGTCTCTTTGAGTCTGGTTTCTTCAGAACTATTGAGAGTTCCTTCGCAGGAAATGCAGCCAACTAACCAATGTACATATTTTGAACCGTTATTTGTAAGAAAATTAAAAAATAAGAGCTTTGTATCACAAAAGTATAACATAAATCAACTTATACTATAATCAACTTATACATAAATCAACTAACTTATACACTCGGATTCCAAGATGCATTTTATTATGTAGTGCAGCCAAACACAACTACGAAAATTGTCTATTCTGTCAAGAAAGGAGAAAACAGTCCCAAGAAATAACATGAATGGATGTTAAATCTTTTTAAATTAATGGTCTGTTCACCATCTGTTTGTATAATAAACACATGAGTTACAATACCAGCTATTTATTCACTTATTGAGAGCGAATCGATCGCTCTTAAAGCGGTGTTCGACTATCGTGTGTTTTAGGCATCGTATTGCATATTGTCTTAAATGATTTATCAAAACGATTTTTAGTGATGGAGATATTGGGGTGAATGTTCCCAATTCTGAGACTTTCTCCCACAGGAAAATTACTACATCAGCCACTGTATAGTTAAAATACAAAAAGAGAATTTACTCACCCTAGTAACAATGTTAATACAAAAAAGCCTACTTTCCAGATTGTCTATTATGTATGTAATACCAATATTGATGAACCAACACAAGCCGCCAAGTTGTCGTTTTCTAACAGGTTTCCTATCTTTGACCCTCTAATGTTTGACATTTCTCCTCTTGTGCCAAAACAAATCGGTTGCTATGGTGCAATTTTTTCTCGAATGTTTCCTTCTTCGTTCATTGCAACCGATCTATCTAGTAACTGCAACGTTCGCCTGCCGATGTGATCTGTACATATGGGTTATTATCTTTATGTTTCCTGTTATAGACGTATTGCTCTACTTTACGGTTTCGACCATCAAACCACCCGCACTCACCACTCACGCTATGTAACGGTCAAATTAAACTACTACACGTTTATCATGCGTTCCCAGCCGATTGATAGTCGCTAATGGAATGGTAGTACAAAGTTGTGTATGTGTGTTTTCAAACAAATTATAAAACCTATCGAATAGTCAGTGTTCAAGTCAAAGTACTGTTTGTGTAACCATTTTAATGCCCGAGATGAAAGGTTTTTTAAAATAAATCCAGAACACGAATTATATAACACTCGCGTTTCCACTTCTATTACTTTATAGAGCAATTCCTTATCGAAAACTACTTAACAAAAATCAGCCTAGAACTTCTCAAAATCATAAATTAACAGAAAACTATTTAACTTCGGTACAGGGGAGAATTTCACGGGCGTGGACATTTGATATCTGGATGGTTTCATCATTAGAACCTTCCACCTTATGGAGTTCTGTTATTGCTTGGTATTTGGCCGATGAAATCACGTATGATTATCAGCTTTGACCCGCCTCTATTTCTGTTTTAATTGTTAACTGCTGACATTGGTGCTCTTTTTCTTCGGGCACTGATCATCTCTCAATTCTCATGTCAGAGTTGAATGTGCATGCTCATCAATTTCCTTTATAATTGAAATAAATTGAATATAATAATATTTAATTTCATTTCATAAATTCTTTGGTTGTTTTAAGCCTGTAACTGTGCATCGCCGGTATTTGAGATTGATGTCTCCAAAAACTGCCAAACATTTACCTCCTTTCTTTCCACGTTATTGGGTTACGATTCTCTATTCTTCATTTGCTCTGTTATTTGCTCCTTTTTACTTCCTAGTTTAAAGACATTTTTATATATATAGGATGAAGCCTGAACCTTGTGACCCGTTGACTTAATAATTGAAATAAATTGAATAATATAATAATATATGATATTTAATTTCGTTTTATAAATGTTGTTGTTGTTATAATAATGCTGAATAATAAGTTTTTAATGTTAGTTCATTTTAGGTGTTGAAACAAACCGTACAACATAAAATATCCATAATGAAACAACATGGTAACCGTATGTTTTTAAATAGAAAACTAAGACTGATGATTTTGATTTTTACTTCACATTGTAATCTTGGTATCGCTTCGCACAACAACAATGAAACATAATGCATGTTTGAATCATTAAGTCTACAACTTCGTTAAGGATCTTCGAGCATCAATTTGGACGCCAATTTGGATTGAGAATAAACTGATCAAAAATAGGATTATATAACGCTTAGTAAATTTGGAAAATGAAACAAGAGAAAAATTTAGCAAACACGTTACAGCGATCTAATCACCTTTCAAATCAAACCAAATATCTTTTAATTGCTTAGCGTGTGGGTCCCCCGGCTTGCGAAAACATGTCTAGCGCATTGAGCCTTTCTCACACTAACACATTTTCTTCCATTTTACTTTTGCAACTTGAAAGCCGCCTCTTCCTGTAATGCCTAGTCAGAACTTTCACCGCACGGCCAGGCTCCGAATTGTTCCAAGCATCAGGATATTGCATAACTCCTACAACTCGAACCACAAGGGTTTGACCTCGAACATTTAAGTTCGCGTAAGTTGGGTCACATACCATACTCCAGGATGAAAGAAACCAGTTCTTAATGACCTTCAAGGAATCAGTTTCCTTCGATAATGCCGCCACACATGCCGCCATAGTTCTTAATTTACCCGCTGGTTGTTTTTACGCACTGTCATGTTGCACGAGGGTTTCCAAATTAATTTGTGATACAATCAACGATTAATATGTATGAAACCGTGTATGTGCTCCAACTAGAGAAGCCTGCTTACCCTTAAGATAATCAATATCTGCTTCAACACTATTCTTTCTGAATGTAATTTTCACTGAAAAACTACTGCAAAGCTTGGCGTGGCTTGGTAACACAATGAACAAACTACTTTCATGAAAATGGCACAATGGCACACTAAGCGTAGTCACCACCACATCCGCTATGCGGCTATGTCTATATCGAACGAAAATTCGAAAATCGAAGATGTTAGAGCGAGAGAGTCTGTGTGCTGCTAAAAGCGCGGTGAGACGATGAATGGCAAGGTATTTACAAGCATAGGTGTACAATTTACAATCGGACGTTTAAAAGCCTCCACACACCGCCGACGTTGATTCCGTTACGACGCGTCACTTTTTCGGACCCTTCACACCGATTGCGAACGGGGGCGAAAGGCAGGTAAAAGGGTAAATTTAATTTGTTATGTCAAATAGTTTACGCTTCGTGTAGCAGCAAAAATATAAAAACGAAATGTCAAACGTGTTTACGTTCGTGTTTTTGGTCCGAGAAAATAGAAATGGAAGAGAAATAAGTAGATTCATGAATATTTTTACTGTTTTTCTCGATTTTGTTGCTGTACCAGCATATAAGAACTTATATTATAATCTGTTTGTAAACAAAGCGTTTGCTAACAGTGTTTACGGTTGGATTCACGGTCGGCGTTTTGGCCGAGGCGTTTTGCAAACGTTTTGGCCGAGGCGTAAACAGTTTGGCATTACAAATTAATTTTATTCTTCGTGTGGCCTCTCAGATACAAGACAAACGTGAATTTGCCTTTCCGTAACGTGTCAAAATTTCCGGTAAAAATTTCAGCTTACGGTGTGTCGAGAGCTTTATACTTTTTATTCTACGTACTTTTTTAACATCAACAAGTGAATTGATTAGTTTAATTTTGTGATGACCTGATTACAAGACATTTCGTTTCGTATAATATGCCAAACATTCTATTTACTTCATACTTACCACAATAAACCACAATTTGTTTTGTTTATTCTTTCTAGATAATTTTTCAACGACGAATTCGCCATTTACACGAGAGAACATGTGGCAACCGTGATCCCCACGTCAAAAACTTCGAAAAGTCGAGTAATCGTCGAAACGCCAAAGAAGGCGAAACGTCAAAAAGTGAACGTAGACTTGCTCTTCCGGTGACAAGACGTGTAAAGTCGTATTATTATTATTACGTGTATAATCGTATCGTATTATTATTATTTATCGAGTGATAAATAAAGTGCAATAATGCAAAACCAAATTTGGACGGACGATCAGTCGAATGATTCGTCCGATTCCGAATGGAATCAATATATTGAGAAGAATTCGCTATTTTTCGTGAAATTCGACCTAGTTTGCAGTTCCAAATCGATGATATTCGATTCGATTTATTTCCGCAACGAGTTTCGCCGACTTTCCATTCGAAAAAAGGAAAGCATTTTATCGAGGTTCGGGCAGCGGGACAAGAGCAAACATAAACTATTTCGCGTAAGCGTAATCGATGCGTCGAAAAAAGATCTGATAAATGGAGTCCAGAAAGATATCATAATTAGCATCGCACCCAAAAAAAATATACTTTTAAAAGAAGTTTTGCCCTTGACCGAGACTATTCTAGGAATCACAACAAGCCTCTTTCCTGATGGACGCAAGCTGATGGTGGATAAAATCAAAGAATACTCGGTATTCACGAAGGGTAAACTGGTTAAATCCAAAGACTGGATAAAAGCAATTGATACAGAATCAGTGACTGTGGATAATTTCGAATCCTTACTGGAAGGATCAACCAAAATTCCGAGTATCGTGAAAATAACATTTTTTGAAATGATCGAACCCGACATGAGTAACTCTATTGAGATCAAGATAACCAACTTTATGGATTTGATACAAAGTCAGGAAACGTTGTTCGATAAGGAAGATATTCAAACGATGAGTAATAACGATCTTATATTCAGCATGATTTACATTTCTAAAGAATACACCCAAAATGATGAACTCGACGTGAAATTTTGCTATCCTACACGCGAAAACAATTGTCTTTTCAATTCTAGAGGTAGCTTCGTAACACTACATTCAATATTCAACCATTCGTTCGAGCAACAATCGGTTATGACATGTTTGAAAATAAGGAACGTGCTATACTATACAACCTACACGATGGTGGATGATGGCATTTTGTTGTTAGGTTTCAATTCCAAATACTCATCTGTGTTTGCGGTGAAAAAGAAAAGTGAGCAGATCTGTCGCTGCCTTAACGCGCTCTACCAGAGTATCGGCAAAGCTTTCAACAAACCTGTGGATCAGCTTACGGAGTTAATGCAGCTGTGCGAAATGATACGCCATTCGATCAAAGCCAACAGGCATTGCGATAGGTTCGAAAAAACCTTTCCGCAAGCACACCTTGTACCTTTGCCGAAGGAAATTCAACTACGCATTGACGACGCCCTGGGAGAAATAGAAGCAATGGACTATCGCAACTGGAACGATGATTTTGTGGATCTCTTTTGCATGATGACTGTGATAGGGTGTGCACTTTACTACAAACAACAACTAGTTTGTACACATCTTAGCGGGCAATACGTGATGGATGTGGAAGCAGTGTTGAAAAATTTTGGAATATTTGAGTTGTTTAATACTACCGATGTAAAAAACTTGGCCATTTGGAGAAAGTTCTATCCAAAACAATACTGCGAAGAAGGCTTTCACGAGAAAAACGATGCATACTTAATGCTTGCGTCGATCGGTAGCCTTCTGATGGTGGTGATTTTAGAGGTTCCAATCGATACAGCCCACAACAAATCATTTTCGCGATACATCGATGAAATACAAGATATGCTGAAATACTTCAAATCTACGGGAATTGAGCATCTCATTCGGATATGGGTCGAGTCCAACAGACGACCGCAGTGCGTTTCGAGTAATGTTACAAACATGGAGCCACACCAGAATCTTGCTCCAGGATTGAATGATGAACGATCGCAAATCGCAAAAGCACACGATGAAGAATCGAACGCATCTAGCTCGATTAAAACTCCGCCTGCTCGTGAAGAAAATTATACAGATCACGATGACGACGACGACTCGGATTGGGGCCAAAGCGTGGACAGTCAACGGAGCAGCAGTTTCGACATAACTGATTTGTCGTGTGAAAGCCGATGTAAAGAGTTTTCCGAACTCGTACCAACATTGATTACTTGTGGTATTGAGAATCTACTTTATTACTACGTGCAATTAGAAGCGGGGGCAGGTTGTTTCCTAGCCCCGACGTTCAATGGGACAACAACACCGAAAACTGATATAGTGATGAACCTGTTTCGGAAAACCTGTACCATCATTCACACGACCTTCGAGAATTCAAGAAAATTTCGAACACTCCTCATCAACGAGTCTAGTAAACTAAACACTCAGCGTTCTCTTCTGCCCATCAAGGAACAAGGAATACGCTTATCTCTCACAAAAGATCATATATCCGGAGAGCGGTTAGACGTTTGGGTCATTGGAAGGCTATTTCACAGTCCATCAAAGGAGTTGTACGTTTGTTTACGCGCAGATGCCCCCCAAAATATGGTGGAGCTTGCATTTCGTATTTGTTTAACTTGCGCGGGGTAAAATACTGGAAGCGAGAAATATTGAGTCTTTGAGGGCTGTTTGAAAATAATTAATGTTTAGTATTTGTATTACATTAGATAATTATTACTATAATTTCAGCGCGCGAGTGTTGTAAATCAACAAATTAATCAAAAAACCCCAAGGATTCGTTGGGGTCAAATTCGTCCGAAAAAATTCAAAAATATTTTAGGTTCTATAAGTATTTCTATTTAGATTTGCATTTTTGCAGTTTAGCAGAAGTATTAGAAGCTTCTTGAAATATCAATCTAATTAAGACGGAAATGGCAACCCAAAAATACAAAGCAAAAATCCTCAATCACATTGGATCCGTCCATTTTTTCCAATTCGAGTTTGTTAGGTGCGTACTATTATTTAACAAGAAAAATGTAAATTAGAGTTTATTCATTCAAACATATGTGAGACTGTGACATAAAATGAATTATTAATACCACTGATAATATCTTTTATACCTGCCACTTTACTTTGCTCAGCAAATCTGAAATAAATTATAGTAAATTTTACAGAAAACACAAATAGAGCATGGAAAGCTTTTTGGCTTTTGATCACGTCAGGAGGTTTAGAAGAAAATTATTTTATTTAACGAGCTATAACATTTGCAAAAGGCACTTTTTATTGAATCGATTTCCAATTGAAGATGCTGTAGAACAGCAAGTAGTGATCATGGTTGTTAAATTTGTATGCTATGATTATCCCTAAAATTACCGTGATGGAATTTTTCCCTGTGCTCCGCTATATATACTACATAAATAAGTGGGATAGCAAAGCATAAAGCTAAAATAAAAACGAGCAGACATATCCATGAAATATCACAATCACTTCCATTGCATGAAAAATCGTTAGCTGGTAACCGTAGCGCTCGTGGTTGTGGTAAGTTTTCGTCATCGATCAATAAAGGTTGCGAATCGTCAAGATAGCACTCGTCTACTCGACCAATACTTTCCCTAATTTCTTCGGAAGACTTTGCACTTTGGCCCGTGATGTTTGTTTCATACGATGCACTGCTAACAGCTGCTACAATAAGTTTCTCATCCAGCGTAATATCACAACTTGTAGAATTGTGATATTGTTCCGGGTTGCTCGTAGCATTCCTGGGGCTACTGTTACCGCTTGTGTGAACTCTCGGCAGCGTTTCCAACAATATTGAGTGCGGTGTCACAGGAATGCGAATCACGTTACGTGCGTAGATTTCGTTGTCCTTGTCGATTTTGTTGAGCTTCTTTAAAACCGCGATCTACAATACTCAAAGTCAATTAATTTCATTGTAGCTGACTGGCTACGCGCTTATCACACAAAGATTACCGAACAATTGAACCTCAATGCGATGGCTTGCAGCGTATCGCTTGGCAATATCTGTGCTTCTAACCATCTCTCGACCGAATCAGCTTTATTTTCTACCAAAGCCACGTCGAACTTGCTGGGGTTTTGGTCTTCCACGCAAACATTGCTATTGTTGCCCACAGTTTTAACCCTGAAATGAGATTTACAAAATACTAGGATGACATTTATCACTACAGGCTACGAATGGGAATATTTACCTCAAACGCTTCATATTACGGTTTTTTAAAGTCGAGATGTGACGTGAAGATATTCATTTTCTTAACGATTGCCGTTAAAATACTGTACGCGGGTGTGCAACGCAGCCGTGTACAAGTAAACTTATAAAAAATGTTCAGCTCCGTCGATCAACAATTCCTTCGTCAGCTCATTTTTGTCGCTTTCTCTGATTTGTCAACGTTCTCCACAGCAGTGTTGCCAGTGCGATTCATCTACGTCCGCCGTGCAAATGAAATGTGTCAGAAAAGATGACTTGAATAAGTTTTAAATCTTTAACAATAATCTATTACTCATCGAAGGCGTATAAATAGAAACTATAATGATAGAATATATTTGAAAATACAACAACAGCGTCGATTGTTTTTTATCATTACATTTGTTTTTCTTTCGTCGTACATGTACATTGGACTTAATGGTTTCGCCGTCAAAAAAGGGGTTGGAGTAATCGGACAGTAGAAGTAAACTACAATGGCTTCAGATGTCAACAATTCAAAAGCCCGGCGTTGCATTAACGTGATAAAGGAATTACAATGGCAGAGTTTGGTTCGCGTGAGAAGTTTATCTCTGCTTATCAAGCGTTAGTGAACGAAATAAGGTATAAACAATAACAAACGAATTTGTGTCGCATGTGTAGCATAATGTATTTGTTTTCCCTGTTTCAGAGTCGAAAAATTTGATGCGTTTAAAGCACACTTCACTGACGCTCAAGATCTTCAGTCATTGGTTCGCGAGTTTCAAAGCGAGCTTTTCGAAACGTTCATAAAAACAATGAATAAATTGTATGAAGAAGCTGATATAGATAGCAACATACAAATAATGGAATTGATGAAAAGTGAGCAAGCTGGGAACCAAGCAGCTGCGTGGCGTCCTACGGGAAAGCTTGTTACTGAGCAGATACGACCATTGATTGCAAACAAACTTAATTGGATGCTTAAGTTTTATTTATTTCAACTTTCCTTTCAGAAGGACCGAACCGAGGTAAGTGACTTTATATTCAATCAAACATTGTTCCGCTTGGTGACGAGTATTCCTTCATTCATAGGCGCTAATTGTTCAAATTGAAGAAAAACGCCAAGAGCTTAAAGCGATGGAAGGTGAGCGTTCCCGCAAACAACAACAAATAACAAACGAGAAAAAAAAGTTTGAAAATCTTGAACATCGCTTGAAGCATTTAAACCAAAAGATAAACTCAGCGTGTTTAAAGTTATAACAGGTTTATTTTAATCATTACATTACTACGATTAAAAATAATTCAATTGTACTAAGAATACGAGTTTTGTTATGGTGAACGTACATTTGTTATTAAGTGTTTGTTTTTTGTTCCGAAAATATTAGTAATGGTAAATTTCGTTTAAAATATGCACAGCGAATGTTAACTATTACAGTACACGCGTCCACTCAAATAAGGGCCATTCGGCATCAGTTCCTTTTGGACGAATTGATGAGGTACTTGCAGCAGTGTGTGAGCAAATGTTTCTCGTTTAAAGGGTTGTTGTTGTGTGACACCGTTCCTACTTCCCTTGTGTAGATATCCAAGCCGTATTGTCCTTCTTCCGGGAAGCTATAGTCGAGAGTGGATATTTAAAAATGGTTAGAACGACGGTCTGCCATAGGTTTCGAAGTGATGACTAAAACACACCTTATATTGAATGTTATCATGTCATCAAGTATTGTCTGCTGAACGTATTTTGATAGTTTCTTTTCTTCGACTCCATTCTTGTGTAACGTAGCCATGAAGTCTGTTAGTGGTCGAGACATACGAAACTGCAGTTCGATAGCACGTCCGGCAAATATGAGCGGTTCCGGATGAGTAATTGGAATGAGTCCAAACAACCTGGTAGCCTTTGTAGGACCCCACTCGCCGCTGGCACAGTCAGGCAAGGGTACCATGACGGTTTGCAGTTCCTCACAACAGATCTAAAGGATACGCAATGAAAATGAATTAAATGAACGTCGAATGGTAATCAAGGGGGGTGTAGATCCGGTCGTGACTTACTTTGAATTTACAAACACTTTTGAATTTCATCGGCTCTCCTGTGAGATATTCCTGCGGAGTGACTGCATTTGCAAAAATATCGAGCAAAAAGGCACCAGAACAAGGCGCGTGTACCCGAAACGCAACCACATTACTGATTACGGACTGCATTACAAAACGCTTCAGAGATACTCCATTGAACAAATCTTCGTCGCTGTCGTAGAATTTAAGATTATAATGGAAAATTAAACATCCTTGCATATTCGACGGCATTGCTATTCTGACGGTCGCGGCACCTGCAAATCAATCATCATTAGTATATGTATGAGAGCCGTTTGGGGTGAAGACAGCGAAGAGCATTACCCGTCTCATCCGTGTATACAACCGCGCCATAGCCATCGTCGGCAAAATGAAGACCATAGCGAAAAAATAATGATCGTACGAAAGGTAAATTTTCAAATTCGGTCAGCGTTATTGGTCGTTTCAACAATTGCCACTCTTCTTGTAGCGGGAAAAACTCATAAATAAACTCCCGTGGATCGGTAAGAAAGTAGTGGTCGTCGTACTCGTACCGCAGACTATCATTTTTGCCTTTTCCGGTTTTGGGGGCTTCCTTCGCGTTCACGAGATGGCGTGCCCCCCAGTTGCACTGCACGAACCTCCATGCGCCGGCCACATAAACAGCATTCCAAGAGTTGCGGAATCTGGAATTTTTCGGATGGCTGCAGAACCCAGATGTATTCATCTCATTAAAACAAGAGTGTCATACTAACTCCGTTCCGTGTCTGCCAAATCCATCCTTAGCGGTACCGTAATGGTCACCGTGTCTTATGACTGTGCATCTCTGATAATTGCATTTGACACGAATTTAGCTTACTTCGCTTACCTTGAGTCTTGAAACTTCACTCCTGGTTGATATCCTGCACTTTTTGAGTAACCCTTAATTACGACGCAATGGAGACCGGCGTAGCTACACAGTCGTTTAAAAAGAACGTGGTAGCTTTCCGTGCCGTACTTGATGCCGCGTAGTAACCCCATTGGGGTATCACCACGCAAGTTGTCGTCGAACGTCATTGTATTCAGATTCTTTACCGTTATCCACCGAAAAATGGTGCGAGCCTTCTCTATGTCCGAAGTACAGCGTCCAACTAGCTGCCGTACTAAATCAGTAAAGGTTTTCTGATCTTCCTGTGCCACGGTTATCGCGATCTGATCGACGTCCTGAAACTCGACCGGATCGTTGTACACCTGAAATTTGCTTAACGCCGGTGGTGCCGGCTTGGGCGCAACGAGTGGATATTCTAAGGCCATTACGGTTTCGTTGACATCATCGTCGAGAAAAATGCTTTCACTTTGCATATATTCGCTGCGCCGCACACTGATCAGCTCAAGCATTTCGCTTGATTGCCGATCGACTAGCGCTGCGGTCTCAGTACGTTCGTGCTCCAGTAATTTTCTCGTCAGACTTTCCTTTTTTTTAGTTTTCCGTATGGTCATGTTTTTTTCCAAATCTTCCTTCTGTTGCTCATGCTTGAGCGTCAGTATATTTTGATCCTCTCGCGATCTCCGGCTAGTGGTTAATTCCTTCTCAAACTTGTGCGTCAATCGTTGTAGCTCGCGCTCCCATTCATCCTGCAATTACATTAAATTATCAGGAATATCATCAAACTATTCAAGGATATTTTCATTGCATCTCAAACCTGAATCTCGTTCTGCATTCTACGATCCTCTTCTTCTCTTTTTCTAGCAAACTTTCTATACAGATCATCCTCTTCTTTTCGGTGTTTCATTTCCAACTTTGCCTGCTCATCACGGGCCTAAGGAAAAACGAGAATAGTTTAGTTTCTTTCTCCATGTTGAACATATAATTGAGTGCATAATTTATACAAATAGTTGAATATTTAATAGGCAATTTTATATTATCCACGGTGCTTTCCGAGTTTTGCTAGCGACACGGGATGCAATTTCATAAGAAATTCATAAAAAACAGTTATTCCCCTGTATTAGGTTTGACCATCAAAGGAGCAAAATGAAGAGCTGAAATGATATTCTATCTGATAAATTAAAAATAAATTGTGTCCGGCCGTTTCCGGTGTTGGATTTAGGTCCGTATGCCGTAGGTAGTTGAATTTCACGATAGAGCACGTCGACAGTATTATTTTAAGGTTCAACAAAAGAATAACTTGGGTGTGTTTCAACATGTAAAACCTTCGGCTATTCGAGCCTGTTTGACGACTTGTGATTTGTAAAAAAAGGAATGGAATTATCAGCATGTGAAATTTCGAAGTAGCTTACAGTGTAAAATAGAGCTAACTGAATATTCAGTTATTTGCATGATATATAGCTGTTAAGTCCATATGATTAACATGCACGCTGTTACTTACTAGATAGTAATCGATCGGTTTTTCCCGTGGCTTGTCGTAAGCTTTCTGTATCTCTGTCTGCTTCAATGCATGCGCTATGTGCAATGCGCTTGCATCGAAACGACCATACTTGTAATCGGACTCGGTTTGGAGTGTTGTGTTACCTTCTTTGCTGCCATTATTGTAACCATTCGGAGTCCCTAATCGTTGCGCTCCTATGGGGTAGGAGAGTTGGGAAATATTTGTGATAAATAGGTGAGCACCGTTTTAAACATTTGAACTAATGTAGGCATAGATTTAGAAGATTGAAGCTTTTTGATTTATAAATAAATTCCTGATATTTTGTTACCACAGTAGTATGTAAACGGTTCTGGCGTGGGCGTTTCTGTTAAAAGTTAAGATAGATAAGTAGGGATAAAAGAAAATTTCTCTTTTGGCTGAGTAACATATAATGATACAAACGGCAAACAATCATAAACGCTACTGATTTGTTGCACTTACTTGAGCTTACTAATTTAGTTACTAATTATGTTTGACAGCGTGCATACGAGAATGTAGCTTAACAACTACATTTTGTAGTTTCTTCAGTAATGCAAAATGGTTTTTACAAGCAGATAGTACATTTCATCCATAGTTCTCCATTATCTTACCGTCGACACCATCATTCCGATGACCACGAATTTGCTCATTTACGTAGTTTGTGCTTTTTGGGACATTCAGAGCCTGTCGAATACCAACGGATGTTTGATCGAAGTGACCAGGACCACTTTTTGGTACGTGAGAGCAGCAATACACCTGTGAATAGGAGTATGGTTTGGTGGTATAAAATCTAAACTATAATATATTGAAACTACCTAATATACATGGAAGTAGAAGTGCAAGATTATAATTTATATTAGTCTGGCTATGTCCGTTCTAAGAATAACAAATAAACTTGTGATTGATCATCTACGGCTGTGAATCAAAGTACTAAAACGGGATGCGATGCAGAAGATATATATATATATAAAGAAATATTTATTTAACGCGTTTCTGGATAATCATGTAAGTATTTTTCATACAATCGTGGAATAAATTTTAAAATAATTAATGTAAAAACGAATAATTATGGTCCGTAGGCTGCCGTGCAAAACATTAGACAGTATTCTATATTTTGTTCGGTTCTTTATAACGGCACATGGAGTTAAGTGGGATGAGCGTTGAGTGACCGTTAATGGTGACCAATGCTTCGTTGTTACCGGACATGTTGATGAATTCGCCGATGGCTTCGCGATCTTCACCGACAATGATCTTGAATTTATCCCCGGGTTCGGGCAACACAGGCTGTAAGTTTGTGATTGGCACAGTGACGCAACGATCTTCTTCCGGCAGATACACAACGCAATCATCGTTGTCGACCGTTCGGATAATGCCTGTTTGGCCACTCAAATCAGAATCGCCGTGACTTCGGATCGTTACTTCAATATCGTTCGTGAACCATTCGCCGAGCTGCGGATCTAGTCCAGCTCCAGGTGTCTGCGGATTATAAGGTGAAGCGGGAGCACCGGGCGTTGCAGGAGAATAAGCACTTGGTGATGGAGTGCCTATATATCCACCGACCTGATACGGGGACGGGCTTGGATTTGGACTGTAATTATCCGTATTAAACGTGTTACCCGGCGTGTGTGGCGCGTAGGGTGTGTTCACCTGATAGCCAGGGGTGCTCGGGTTGTAACCGGGGGATGGCGATGGTTCTTCAATAAAATCGAAATCGTTTCCTCGTGCTGGTGTGTTCGACACGGATGGATCCCAAGCACCGTGCCGAGGTGTCATTGAACCATCGTGCGATGGCGTCATTGAACCATACGGAGTGCGACTTCCCGGTTCGTACTGGGGTGTTTGTGAACCATGCAGCGGTGTTTTCGATCCGGAATAGACCGGTGTTTGAGCGCCATAGTTGCTGGCCGGTGTGCGGCTTGGTGTGCGCATGTACGAGGACATACTTCCTTCGCGAACCACAGCTGCACCATCAACGACGGCGATGTGATTACGATCAACAGAGATTGTTTGGCAAGAAGAATGCAGCTCCACGCGAGCTGTGGTCTCCGTTGCATCCTTCACGATACCAACAGCACCTTTGTACGGTCCGCCCGTTATACGGATCGTGCGGCCAAGAATCTCCCGATCTCTGGAAATACGTGCTCCTCCACGTCCCCCACCTCGTCCACCGCGCACTGAACCAGTGCTACCTGAGCCGCCGCGACCTCCGGACGGATGCATGGGTGAATGAATCCGTGGTGACATAACACCACCAAATGGGCTCATCATTGGGTTGCTTGGGAGGGTGTTCTTGCTTCCACCAGCGAGCTGTAAGTGACGAGTTTTCACCACAAAAATGCCCCCATTTTCTGTGTACATCCGCGAATGCAGGAAAGCAAGATTACGGTAAAGATGTTTGATCTCTCCATCGCGGCCTGTATGAGGTCCTTCCATTACTTTGACGATATCTTTCCGTCGGATCTGATTTTGATCCCAGTCCAAAGCAATTGTATTTCGATTTTCACGCCGTTTTTGTAACGCTGTCGGCTTACATTCGATCACCTTCCCATGCATTCCTAGCACGTGAAAATTTTCGCGCTCCAGACGGACTATCACTCCGACGGTTTGCGCATCAAGCTGAACTAGATCACCCCACTGGTAAATGCCGAGAGAGTCTACACCCGTTGCCATATCCGTGCAGAGTTGCAGATCGCGGGGCAATACTTCCAGCTCGTGCATTGTCAGGTCTGATACAAGCACCACGCGTGCAGATTCTACACGCACAATCAACCCCGTCTCGCCCTCGTATCTTCCGGCAAGCACTTTCACATGGTCGCCTGTCTTGAAGTACTTGCGCAGCTCGCTCGCTTTGAAGATGAGTGGATCGCGCAGTTCCTCGTGCTTTGGCATTACCGTAATCAGTGAACCATCAATGGCAATGATTTTCGCCTGAAGATTCATCAAATCGCCAACGCAAACTTCCACATTGTCGCCCATTGAGAATGAATGTGCAGAAACGGGATCCTCCTTCGACGAAACGGCCAATTCGATGTTGATCTCTTCTGGCTGTTCCTCAAATCGTTCTAGCTCTGCCAACGTAGGCTTTACGCCTTCCACCTGTACGGCCGACATCGTGAACGCCTTGTAGAGAAAACCTTTGCGCGAGTAACGATTACCCTCGAAAATTAAAAAGTCTCCATCAGATGTCACTTCGCCGCCTATCGCACGGATCGCTTCCGGATCGAACGATTTCGCTGCTGGACGTCGCTTCTTGCGTTTATTGTCGCTACCTTCCTGCTGCGTGGTTCTTAAAGCGCCCCTTAGCCGTGTATAATCGATGCGTGGCAGCAGCTTCAAGTGCACCTGGTTTTGTGCTAAATCAACATAGTCCACCTGTGCAATGTCATCTTTATAGATGCCCCGCTTTAGTCGGACCCATTGCTTCGGTTTCAGCCCTGTTTGCTCCTTCACAACTTTCAGAATATCCGTCATTTCCTTGATCGGTACCATCTCCTGCTTCCAGATGCCTACGCGCAGATTGCCCACATTGTTGATTGCCGCTTTTACATGTGCCTGCTTATATGCCTCGATGTAGATGTAGCCCTTCACGCTCTCAGGCGCAACGACTGCTTTTATCTGCAGTGGTTGGTCCGTGTTCTGATAGGTGAGAAATTTGCGCATCAGCAACAACGCCGTTGCCTTCTCTTCCCCTATGCGACATTTCACCATCCACAGATTTGGATCCTTGATGCCGGGTAGTAATGTTTGTTGCGTAATTTCGTCGGACATTTCCTCACCCCCGTCGCCAAACTGACGTCGTGCCACCGACCCATCCGCGTACTTACGTTTCAAGTACTCAGCCAGCTCATCTTCTTTATGCGAATCCCACAAATTAGTTCCTCGGCGCCTATTTTCAATTTCGCGTGCCGTCTGCCCCACTTCCTCGATTTCGTTACCCACGATGCCCATCTCTTGGGCGCCGTCCTCCCACTCGTCATCCTCGTCCACCTCATCGTCCACTTCTGCCTCGTCGATAATGAACCCACCGAAACGTTCCGGTTTTTTCTTTTTCTTACGCCCACCGCGCCGATTGTCGTCATCGTCTTCCTCCTCCTCGTCATATTCATCCTCTGAGTTCAAGTCTTCTCCTTCCGGTTCCTGCTCGTCCTCAGCGTCTTCTTCTTCATCCTCCACTTCATCTTCATCATCATTATCCTCCATACGGTTTCGTTTTTTGCGGTTCTTTTTTCGGGGTGGCTCGTTATCAGACTGTGATGCCGATGCCGAGCGAGAACGGGAAACAGACCGAGAGACTGAACGGTTTGATACGATGCTTTTCCGGGATCGGTTCGACGCCACACTGTCCACGTCGGATCCAGATCCACTGTCCGACATGATACTGCTTGGTTTGTGCGGGCTCCACACGATCTGCTTTCTGCAGTACTACTCGCACTCTCTGTACAGAAAAATTAAACACGCCTTTAAAACGAAGGTCATGTAGATATTGCAAAGCATTACATACTTTTACAAGGTTTTTCACTGCGTTGTTTTTCTCACAAATACGAATTTTTCACACAACCCAAAGCCACACTGCTGCTTTGACAGTAGTCGACAAGTAACAGAGACAGAGAACGCCACGCCCGCTGACAGCTGTGTATGTCGAATGTCGACATTCAGCGTGTTTACAGGGTGCTTTTGCAGAAGGTTTACTTTATTATTAGTTCGGTTTTGTAAGCTGTTATTTTTTTGAAGCTTAGCTACTAAAGACAATTTTTAGTAACAGATAAGAAAATAATAAAATATAAATTCATATGAACCACGCTTTGTGACTTCGGTTACTTTTACTTCTATATTCTTCCTTTTCTTAAAAATGCTTCATTAATCGGAAAACCTTCGATGACAGAGGATCAAAGCTACAATTTTCGTACGTTCATTTTACATGAAACCCATAGCGAACGAGTTTTCCGTTATTAAAAACAAAACAAAGCAAGACAAAAGGCTAGTGCGTTCGCAGTTGCAGACAATGTTCCGCAAAGTACGATTGAACGGTATATTGAACTTATCTAGAAATACACCTAACATTCGTTAAATGAAGTCCTGATTGATGTAATTTAGTCAATTAAAATTATCTAAGTTCTTCAATGAAAAGGTCTTGATAAGGTCTTCTTGTTGCAGGTCAGTCATCATGGCAGTTTGAACGCTTGAATTGGCATGCAACTATGTTTACGAAAGACAAGTAAGTTTACAGAATGGTCATGTTTCGAAGAAATTGAGTGCACAATTTCCAGTAATTTCTGTGGCAACAATTGTTTATCATGAGTATGAATAGAATAAGGAAACGCAATAAACCAATGCAATAAGGTAAAGTCGTGCCATTCTTAAAATTTGTGTGAATGAATGTAAATAGAAAATTTCTTCAATGAACAATTTTGTGACGAACGAAATTTTTTGGCATAACATTGTAAAACTTTCTTGTTAGTACGTTTATTTCAAAACAACTTTATTCCTTTTCATTTGTTTGCTATGTTAATTATACAATTACTTACCTCTTTATCATCTTGGTTATGTTGGTTGTTGTAGTAGGTTTTTAAGGTGAGTTTTGTTCCACACCGTTTGCACTTGAAGCATCCAGAGTGGAAGAAAGTAAAATCTTTCAGCGGACCTACCCTATCCACTTGATAGACCACTTCGTTGCATCTCAGACACGTTGATTCGTAGAAATTTGGCCGATACATGATGAATGCCTGAGAGATTACGAATGAGAGTATATTGATTTAAATCTTCTCGGGAGGATTATTGGGGATATTTTGAATGGTTTTAATGCTTTCATAATGTTTCGTTCGAGAAAACTCTATGTAATGTAGAACACTTTTCCAACATAAAAGAATATCTTAACTTTTTTTTCAACCTTAAAAATAAATTTAAAATAATATTAAACAACCAATTTAACACGCAAGGTAAATGAAGAAATTGAATGTGCCACCAGTTCATACGATTCTTTCGGAAAAAGCATAAACAAGATGTATTAACTTTTCTAAGTGTGCATTTACGCTTTCAAAATTAATTATTTTCTTCGCACGAGGCCTACTGGAATGCGAGTATTGATTGGTTGACTAGGTGCGTTACATTTTCAAATAGTTAGTGATACGATCGTTGTTTAGTGTCTTTATTTGCACAAAAACAAATAAAGAACAATCAAGCAGTTCGTTCGAGTTTAGTAGTGGGCAACACTAAACCATCCATAAGAAACTGGAACATCCAACAAAAACTCTTGACTGAACATTAAACACTGTACTTTACCGATACCCAGATGATTCTAATCATGAGTAGCCCTGCTTGTTCATAGCTCTGCTACGAGGTTTTTGCTGACAAGTCTCGTTTGATTGATCGAGGAACGGGGGCGCATGCTTTGCTTATTTTTCACGCTCTGGAAACTTAATTTTCCTTCAATCTCTCTTCTCGAGTTCTCCATACGAATCAGACAGGCTCGAGGCGAAACAAATCAATGTGTCCCAACGTGAGCTTCGCTGGATGAGAGGCACGTTTCTTTGCATTATGTATCACAAATTACAGGTTTGAAGGAAAAAGTTAGTTTTTGTTTGTTGAAGAAAAGAAATTCGAATGGTTGGAGAAACTCTATGCAATACCTTGGCATGTTACAATCTGCAGAAAATAGGGCTTTTTGTTCCTAGCTTATGCTGGATGCAAACTAATCGTTGTCGAAATTTTATAAAACAAATTAGAAGTTCGTGATCGGTTCGTGATCTGGTAGAGGAAGAAATACCACATTCCTTAAAAAATTGTAGATTCAGACACAGTAAACAGTTGCAACGAACGCCATATATCGCGAAGAGGTTGACACGTATTTCCTACACACTTTCTTACTTTTACCGTCGTCCGGTTTGGAAGCCGGCTAATCAGGAGGGCCCGTCCGAAAACTCGGACGACTACTTGATGGTTCGCATAATGACTAAAAAACTGGTTTCACTTCGTTTCATTTTTGCAGAAAGATTTTCTTTCCTGAAAGAGATTCCGTGTGGTGGTAATCGTGTTGCTAAAAGTGTCGACGTAGTGGTAAGCGTAAATACGTGAGAGAGGCCTTTTGTAAGCAGTAAGCACTTAACGTTAGTTGTAACGCGCACAGAGATTCCAACGCTTACTACTAAACTACTGTTGTGTTTCGCTATGATTGCAGTGTTAGTATGCTTGCTTCAGTGGCTATTCAATCTTTTTTCGAGAGGGAGTGATCAGATGTGGTTCAAAAATTAGTTTCATACGACGTTTATTTTAAGTTTGATTTGCAAAAGTCTCTGTCGGTTTACTACCAGGCGTACTAATGATAGTCCATTCGGCAATTGGTTTTAATAATTTTCATGAAACTTGAACAATAAATCATATACTGAGTAAAATGAAAAAATCTTTTTTCGAATTAGTTTTTTTCAACGAGGAAATATCATAAGCTCCGAATCCTTGTAAATAACAGTATTAACAGTGAAAGAAATGGGTATTTTCGCATGCTAAGTTGAGTGCCGAACTTAGAAGCGAAACCTGAAACGCATAAATAGTCTGAAGGAATACTGTATAAATATTCCAATGTATTTACATTGGAGTCCGTAGTTGTAAATTAGAGTGATGAGTATATACAAATCGACGTTAAAAACGACAAAATCGCAGATTTCGGTGTGCGAAGCAAAGGCTATTGTTTGCAACATGGCCGAAAGATATCAGATTGGTGGCATAAAAATCAAGATGGTGTAATACACTGGCTCAATTAACTGGGTGCAATTAACTCTGGTTAAGTGAAAATATTCTTCCTAGTTTCGTACATACATTTATTTCTTCACAGTACTATAAATTTTATTGTGCAGTTTTCTTTTGTTGGTCAACGGTGTGATTTAAGGGTAGTTTGTTGTCTTTGTAATGTTTATCACACGTTTGCAACTGATGCAATTGTGTTATATTACTTTGCAAAGTTGTTGGATTATTATTGCTAAGCAAATGGTTCTTGTTGATAGTAATTTAACATTAGTGTATCACTAACAAAATAAAAATGTACCATAGGCTTATGGAAAATGCATAACTGAGCAAAACTTTTCATAACTTATCTCGTTTTTGTTCATTCACCCTGATCAATGCCTAATGGCCTAATGGATAATTAAAACCACTACATGAAAACGGGTCGAGGACATGAAGAGGAATATAGGAATTTTTTTTAGACGATGTGTTTGAAGTGGAAAATCGCTTTACTGCAAGTTTGAACTCAACATCAAATAACAGGTTTCATTACTTTCACTTGTTTCGGATTGATTGGCAAAAGTTACAAGCTCAGTCAACTGTGCGATTGTGCGGGATATTAGGTTGATTGCCTTCGTCAGTATGGTCAACAAACCGAATTATCTATGCTTGATGTAACATGTGAAATGTTGAATACAATGCAAAGTGCGATGTTTTCCAATCGTTATAGGTCGGTTTTGCTTTATCTAATTGTTCCATGACAAGAATGGGACTTAGCGTTGTTTAATGCCAAATGTATGTGTTTTTTTAATTTTCCTGTTTACCGAACTGTTCTGATTTTAACTTTAAGTATTTTACTCCGCAGTACCTTAGTTTACAACACGTAGGAAAAATTTGTTTTTGCCTGTGATAAGGAGCGAATATTTGATATCAGATAATGTTGACATGTTCTGCTAAACATTAGATGGTTAAACAATTCAAATTCTTTTTAATTTAGAAAGATCGCCTTTTCCATCCATTCAATTAACGATAAAGATGGCAGCATACGGTGCTGGACAATTGAATCTTTTAGTTGTCCGATTGATGCTTACTTGAATAAGGATAAGCATGTGTTATAGTTATTCATTGTGTGTAAGGATTCAAGATCATTGAAGTTTACTACTACTTTTTACGAATGACAACATTTACAACATTCACAAACATGTTTTTTGCCATATCAACACAACTGAAGAGTAAATTGTATTACTCACTTTCTCTTTCTTATTTCAGTATATCACAAACAACGCTGCAATTATTCGAGCTTCTAGCGATTTTATTTGAAAACAATTTTGTCAGAGATTTAAAAAATGTTTACGTTTTAGGAGAACTTGAACACAACCTACCAATGACCATTCTAATCTCCATAATTAGTCGTTAGTTGGGAAAGTATGCCTGTATTTATCATAGATACGCACGCTTAGGTCCGAACTTACCATTGCTGGGGCATAGGGTGTTACAAAACTTTCGACATAAGATTCAAATTTGAGTCAGATTAAGATTTGAATTCAAAAGTTATTGTTTTGGTGTGTGCGTGTCATATTTACGGAAGTCTGACAATCAATTCGTCAGCAGCGACTGCTTTCGTCACCGGGTTCGTTGCTCAACGAGGCGTAGAGTCTTTCGTTCGTTTAGGCAGAGTATGTTAAGGATTTCTACCTCTCTTACATAGAACATTTCCTTTGGATAACGTTATGAGGGTTTCAAAAAGGTGTCTCGCCATTGCATTTTTATTAGATCGTTATAAATAACATTGTTTTCCAAAGTATCACTTTCTCAGTGAAGAAAACAGAAAATTGCTACCAATACCCACCGTGGGCAGTCGCGCAACAGCAAACCATAAACCCAAACCCTTTGCACTAACACTCCGAAGAGTATTTGTGTACACAATAAATGAAATGGTCTCTTCGTCACAATAAACATATACATTGTCACATTCACGGATCACCTACATACCACATTGTCAACACTGGTCGTAAACAAGCATCGTCTACTCACTATTGCTTGTAACATTCCTTGAGTTGATATTCGAAGCTAGTGTTGAATCGGTTGTGTTATGAAGGTTGCGATGGTAAACACGACAGAGAAAGACATTTCCGAAAACAGTTCACAGAAAGAGAGAAAATGTGAATGGAATGATCGGATGGGATGCTTTATAACGTTAGGATGCTCTGTTGTAATAGCTATAAGATATCCATCACTTTACTTAGCAAGCAAATCGATTGTGCACTTTTGCTCAGCATTAAATTTCAACAGCCACAACTGTTGATCACGTATATTGATTTCTCACACCGTTTTATCGTTGGTCACTTTAAGTAGCACTTATTTAAAGCTAATCCAGGAAGCTTTTTGAAACAAATACGATGTGTAAACTATTACTACACATTGCTGACGAATATTGTGTGCTTTTCAAACTGATTTGATTTTTTCTACGTTTCGATTTTATACTGTCATCCACTACAGCAACAACTATTGAAACATTTTGAGCTGAAACATAATTATTATGCATGGAATCTAAAATACCAACCTATTTCGCATTTGGCTTATTTCGCTAAACATTTAAAGTAAACTAGAAAACAAAAACAAACGAGTTGTCTTTAAAATCCTTCAGTCATTCGGGTCGGTTCGTATGATATTCAAGTAACTTTCTCTGCACAGCACATTTAATTTCTTGCTCTAGACCTCTCTACAACACACAGCCCACTCGCACGTACTGCCACAACACTGCTAAGAGCAACGTAAGATTTGCATAAGGTTTTCAAGAATGCTTGATTATTTTAGATCAAACAGTTAATTCGGCGTCCGAGCGTAGTAAAATCAACCGAGTTGAGAAGCGGCAGCGCAAACACATAAAACTTTGCACTACCTCGACACAGAAAGCAGAAGAACTTTGAGATAAATCGAACGGGCGGAAAACGACGTGTAAATGGAAAATGGTCCGCAGAAAATAACAAGCCACTTACAAAACTACAGGCACAATGTTACGGCCACTGTGTTCAATACAGCACGACTTCCATCTAACACGAACTCTACGCTGAAACTAAAGTACCTTGAAGCATTTGCTTGGTTTCTCGATTCACACCTACAACTAGAGTGACTTTTGCTTTCGCCATCGGTTTTATTAGTATTAGTAGGGTTCGCTCCTCATTTCTCACAACGCAGCTAGACGAACCGGCTGCCAAGTTAGCTGACCATGTTGACAGCCTAACATTAGGTTTTCACACAAGTTCTTTGGCTTTACCTCATTCGACATGAATGATTGCTATTTTTCGGATTTTATACGGATTCGAAGTTAAATTATTGATACTAAATGAAATGACTGGTCTAAACCACTTTAGACTATATCTTTGCTTGAAAATACCGTTTCAAAATATGAATCGTTTGAATGACAATAAATATTTTAAAGTACAGCACAAACTTTGTGAGCCTTCCGCCTGGAAAATAACAACATCCATCAATCCTTCCAATCAATTAACCTTACTATGGCGGGCGATCGCTGAAATGTTGTTTTATTAGGGCTTCCAATTAATTCATGCGGTATTTATTCGACATTTGTAGCCTACCTACCCAACAGCCAACAACAAAATATATGACTACCTTAATGAAAGTCGTCGTCTGTCGTTATCTACTACTTTCTACCATCTTTCAGGTAACTCGCTAGTTTCGTGTCGGTAGAACTTCTCATCATCATCAGCGATCTAATCAGAGACCAATTATTCAATACTTTCATATCTTCTAATCTTTTCTATTTAACTCAGGCGTTTGGAAACTATCGTGTGGTCAACTCCTGCAAGAGCATGCTCACCATAACCATCCATTAAAATATGATGAGTTTCGGTAGCAGTTCTTCATGTTGAAGTATTTCGGTGTTTCTTCATTTTGAAGTATTAAAAAAGTACTGCGAAAACATTTAATAGCCAAGCCAAGAGCATTGTATTTTGAAGAAGTTTTGATTGGTGTCCCGCGCATTGTCATGGAACCCAATTTTGTTTGCGAAGCCGAACACAGCAAGGTGCAGTAATATGCACCTTTCTTCTGGCCCAATCTAGTCGTTTTTCGATCTGGATTCATGGATCTGGTTTTGCAGTCGAGTTTGATGGTTTCCCCGGAATTACCCATGATTTCCTTTTAAGGATTCTCAAAATGAATCCACTTTCCAACACCAATCATGATTTTGTGGAGAAATGACTTACTTTTATACCTGGCAAATTTCACATGTGGTTTTCTGGTCAGTTAGTTTGTCAGTTAACACTCAATGCTTAAACAGACGGTTTCGATTTTGTTTACACTGAATACACTTCGGCTCATTCCTGAAAAAAGGTGTGATGCGTTTGAAAAAAGAAATTGCACGTAACTGTGCACGTAATTCAAAACAGAATTATATGCAATTCTTTGCGGATTATGTATTTGACAGCTCTTGTTTATAATCAATATATAACCAGTAATTTTGTAACCATTACTGCCTGGCGTTTGGACATTTCAGATAAATGCGAAGCTGTTTGCGCTTCTGTAAAAACGTATATGTTTTGGCCGAGGCGTAAACAGTTTGGCATTTATCTGAAATGCCAAAACCGTTTATTTGCGCATCGTGTAGCCAGGCAGTTAGAAGTAACTTTCAGATTTGAATTTAAATGATTTTAATTACTCTTTCTTTGACAATTGTTATAAACTGTTTACAATTTCTATGTTTTATAACGTTTTAAAATACTAGCATTTTCCACTTTCGCTATTCGAAACACGACTGCATATATGCCAACATAGTAGTTTTACAATAATCAAAATAAATTACTAGTTTTCTAATAATATATTGATAATCAATATTCACCATAAATTTTAATATGGGCCAACATTAGCAACATGATGTACGAGTTTTGTAATACTAAAGTTTTGAAATATTAAAAACTAAGCCCTTTCTACAGGGATGTTTTACGTTCAGCATTAAAAATTACTTAGCGAGTTCGTCTTGCAACTCATCCTTATGTAACTAATTTATTGGCTACCATTACCCGTTCCAGTATGATTTGTGCTAAGCTCATAGCGGGTTTGGGGAAGAGTCATTAAACCGAGGTTTCGTTCCACAGTAAATAAATTAGTACAAAAATTTGACACTACAACGGCAACCGATGCTCCTAATACACCTCCTGCTAAAACGTCCGACCAGTGATGTTTATAATCTGAAATACGACTGAGGCAGGTGTACCAGGCAAGTAGAATCAATAAAAACTGAAAGAAATGCTTCAAAAGTTTTGAGCCGCGCCAATTCATACGAGCCTGCAAAAAAATCTAAAATCAGAAAATAGAAACACAAAAAAAGTCAAATACGACGATAAATGTGGGAACTTATTGATTCAAAAGACCGAAGCAACTTACAGCACAAAAGACTAGGGTGTACATCGAGAAACTGGAATGACCACTAGGAAATGACAAACGCATTTCTTTGAGCATGCGTTTGGAGGATTTCTCACTAGTACATACGAAGTCGGTTATATATCGTCCCTGATTGATCGAATCATGGCAAGTAGATTTGTCCGGCATCATTGGATGACAAACCTGTGAATAGAGATAAAAAATGTAGAATTTTAGATTTTATCGAGATCCTTCTAATTTTTTTTTTGTTTATTAGGAAGTGGAACAGGCGTGGAAGCAGTTACAGCCACATTTAGGACTACCGAGATGAGTACAGAAAATGATTGCAGATTGATCAATTCCAGAAACGTCTTCAAAGGAAATCTAGTGATTTAATCACGTACTAAATTTCGAAATAAGTAGTATATTCGAAAGTGTTGGCGTATTTTTGTAACAATTCAACAGCCTATTCAAGCTTTATCAAAAGATCATGAAAATCATTTTCTGCTAGCAATTTCGAATCTTGTTGTAATCGTAATCGTCGTTACAAAACTATTACTTATTCGCTACCATTCAACTGTTCAATTCTTTTTCACTACTGCTTTCATCTTTTTCCTTGCTTCGGAATCCTGTCTAATTGTTAAAACTGTTATCTGTTACCATACGTTTCTAACATAACGCATTTGTATAGATTTGGCATCCCAGCCCCTTTCGCTTTTTCTGCTAATACTTACATCAAAAAAATGTGGTCTGAGACGTCCAATTGTATATTTGCCAACGTCAGTGAGTAGCTGACTGACGACTGCCCCAAATCCAAACATGCCTATTGATTTATAGGCTTGCACGACCCAGAAAGGAATGTTGGCGTTGAAAACTTTTAAGGGTTGTACTTGTGTATGCTTCATTTTAGATCGAATTACTTCTGTGATAACAATCTGTGGAAAATAAAAAAAACAATATGAAAGCAATAGGACTACAAATTTGAGAAATGGAAAATACAGTCTACCCCATTGATGATGTTGAAGTGATAGTTCTTGGCACTATTTTATGTCATTTATTTAAACGCCTGCGCCAAATTTGATGGAAGATCAAGCTGGTCAAGAACTGTCATTTCGTCATCGTCATCGAAATATCATCGTCAGGTTGTGTATATTCGTGATGGATAACACCTAGCTGATTCAACGCGATACACGTGATACGTGACAATACAAACTTATTGAGATTTTATCGTGTTTTGTCACATGTTTTAATTAGTTTTAGTTAGTTTATTAGCATGAGTGCTGGTAGATCACGTGCAGTTGTCCAGTTGTCAAACATTCAAAAGTTAGTTTGACCGTATAGGAACAAACCTTTTTCTGGTTTTCATGCTAAACTATAAAATAAGAGTTGCAAAATTTACATATACCATTAGCATATCTTACCACAATGATAGGAAGAGCAATGCCGATTATGTAAAGCATCCAGTTCTGTAAAACAATATATGCTTCTTAAATTTTTGTTAGATGTTCTGCTATTCGACAAACAAAACATATAGAAAAAGGAAACACCTGACACAAAATTTAACAGTACAAAACACTTACCGTTATGGTTGATTCATGGAATGGGTGCATTAATGATTCGTCGTCGCAGAAAAATCCTCGTTTGAACGGATCTCCAACCACGAAAAATATGAGAATCGGAAATCCGACTAGAAGGTAGACATGACGGAAAAATGTGTATAATAAAATATTAATATTCTTGTTTTCAGTTTGATGTTTGTTTCTCGTAAATATGCTTAAAATTACTATGCATTATTATTCTCGGTAGATTGCTGAAGTGATCGATGTTTCGTATAGAATTGATCAAACAATGTATATTATAATTTATTCTCTCTATCGAGGTGACATTTGAGGTTCGAGGTGACATCACTTAAAAAAATCTTTTCCTGTTGTTTTGTTTGTTCCACTCCAGTTCTGTTCCAGTTTTTGCACCCATTTCCAGCCATTTGTGAATTTGAGCAATGCAAAAACAAGATTATTTAAGGTTTCAAGCTAGAAGTTTTCGTCGTTCGTTTTGCTGCGTATTAAAGCAAATAGAATAGATTTAGTTATCTATAAGTAATATTAACATGCTTTCTTATCTTATATCGTGATTCTTATCTTGTCGTTTTCTGAGACAAGGGCTTAGTCCCAACCTGACGAAACTCTGTGAGGTGCGTCCAATAGGATTTTCCGATTATTTCAATCCCATAAGTGTGGAGGGACGTACAATGCAGGTATCGTCCAAAAACGAACTGTGTTGTTTGCAGTCATCCAGTCTTTACCAGCCCCTAAAAACTTGTTACGACATCCAGAAGTACACAGGGGAATTCTCTTATATCATCCGACTCGCTGCAGTCAGTTCGAACCCTGACAGGCATCAATTTGAGTGCAAAATTTTGGGTTAGTGCTTAATACAGGTCTGTCCTTCTTCTTATACGGGTACAACCGCCGAGGGGCTTGCAACAGAGACAATGTTCAATGATCTTCTCTTGCTTATATATGGATTGCAACTGTCATGTAGCGCCGCTCGGTTGAAATCAAATGTACGAGTCTCTGTGGGTTTCGCAAGCCTCAAGTACGACACTTCTGCTTATTAATATAACCACCGAGGTGGAAATGAGCTTCGTTAGAAAGATGATTTTTCGGTCAAATCCACCATCACCAGACAAACGTTCTTTCGCCCAGTTTGCCAATTATCCGCAAGCGTATAGCGTACCAAATGTCTATAAATTTCAGAATGAATTGTGACGATTTTAAAATCAAGTAATCGGTAGTTGATGGACCACCCTATGATAATAGAGTGTAACTCAACTTGGAACTTCAAGGAAAGAGCATCTACCTATATGTTTTTGTTATACCGATTCAATAAAACTTACATTCTAAACTCATTATGAATAAAACTTACCGCAGCATAAGATTAAAAAGTCGAATCCGACTTTAAGAAGAATCCTTTTTGTATCATCCATTTTACTGTCGGTAGCTCTGTTGATTATAAGATGTTCACTATTCACCTCCGATCCGAAGACTGTTGTACCGTTGTTGCACGAAGAGTCCTGAATTCTTTTGCCGTAAAACGAAACCGCATCGGAGAAATGAATTTGATATTCTGGGCCTTGTGGAGTACGTTTCTTTTGCTTCAAGGGCGTGAGCTCACTGGGCCCATCATTCGTCTCTTCAAACATTTATACAGTTACTCGCAATTTGCCGATACTTGAACGAAAAAAGGTATCATTGATTTTGTTGGCCTGTAGAAACCAATCAGACACAGACAAGTTCAGAAAATCTACAACTGTATTTCACTGATAGAGAGAAATGGTACAATAGAAGATAAACTTCCGGTGCCACATCACAGTTCTCTTTCTGTCACCAATTCCACCAATGAATCATCATTGTAAAGCGTTGATATAACGAGATAACATTGATAAGTAAACACGAAACTTGGAGAGGTGTGTTGTTGTTGTTATATTATAGAGACTTTGAGCGCGGGGCTTCATTCGTCACTTTGAAGTGGTGTGTAGCTAAGTTGGCTTGTGTTGGCATTTTCTCAAAAAACTAGATCTAGAGTTTGTTCGAAATCACTTCGCTTTATCAGTCCTTGGCCTTGAGAATTAAGTATATCGTCTCACCTTTTTACCTATTTGTGTTCCGGTTTGGGTACAACACAATGCGTGCCATGAATGTTATGAAAAAAACTCGTGTCCTCCGTCAACTTGTGGACGATGAATGATGGTTTACAAGAAAGTAAGTTCGAATTTTCGAAGCTGCCGAGTTTGTACTATTATATTCACATTTTGTAATATTCACTTAAAACGATACATACTCATTTGCGAATGTTTTTTGTACACTCCACAAATTATTGATCTCGATATCACGAGCAAAAGTTGCTTTTGTCAGCTGCTTCTGATTGAGATTGACATTTAGAACGAGTTAGAACAATTAATTTAGTACAGATAGAAAGATCATTTCACATTTCATTATCATTTTAACGGGGCGTGAGAGAAGCGTCGATTTTGATTTGTACGTTTTTCACTGGGCACACAGATATCAAGAAGAAGCAGAGCAACACAAAATAACGATTATATGAAAAATATTATGATGTTAAAAATGATGTGAATAATACAGCCGAAAGTCTACGGTGTCGACGAAGCTACAATCACTATCATCTGTTATTTACATACTTACTACACACATATTTTTATTTAAATTTACTCAGCAGCTGTTTATACTTTTCAAACTATGTACAATATTTAAACAACTTGCTCTCGAAGCATGACGATGGCGATTTTCAGCGACTTTACGGATCAAATTGCAATGAGCACATGTCAGATGAGATGTATGAGCACTACAACACTATAAAATAAATTTGTATTTGAGTTTATTTAAGAGAAACAATGTGCTTTGATTCACTTCACAAGAATGAGCTGATATAGAGATCTTATCACTGTATAACAGGATCATTTACGTTTATAACATCCTTAGCCATTCCGGGTACATTCACCAAGTCTCGCACTTGCAGCACAGTCACCGTAGAGTTCTGGTCGTTAAATTTGCATGTCACTGTGTACCGTCCCAGTTGAAATCTATAGATATCTGAGGCATACTTCGTACGTAAATATGCGGATCGTGGATCTGTTTTAAGAATATCGATGATAGAAGCCTGAAATACACTTACTAGATTATTTGTAACTAGCACTAAGGTATATTGTTTTAAGTTACCTGTGTGATACCGAGATCTTGTACTTGCGCAGAAGCGGTCAGACAGAATGCTACATCTAAAACTGAACTATTCAATACCCAATTCGGAATAAAAACACTTGGCAAGGGTCCCGACATTGAACCGGAATTGCTGGTTTGCTGAGTAGAGGTAGAGTTTTCTTCTCCGTCAGGCGCCTCTCTTGAGCTCATTTCATTTCCTATATCATTTCCTTTCACTGGTGTGTCATATTGTGGTATAAATGGTTTGATGTCCAACACAGGTGTACCATCAACCTGTTGTAAGCATAATGATATAATTCATTGCAAATTTTCCAAATAAAAATAATTATAAATGGTCAAAATCATACCATATCAGTGCCAAAGAAATACACCTTCGACCCTTCTATTTTATCCAGGCGAACCAAAGAAAGGCCAATCGGGCATGGCCGATGTGGCGATCTTGTACTGAACACTCCAACTCTAATTCCGTCAAGTCGTGGTGGAGCGACCTTAGTTTTAGTGTGATCGGTATGTCGGTGAAAGTGATATATAATCCAAAAATGCGAATAGTTTTCCAAACCCTCTAAAGCGTGCTCAGGGTTGTTCAAAATTTTTGAAGACAAATCTATTCTGCTCCGTACGGTCGAAGACAAACTAGCTTGGCGAGGAACTCCACGTTTTTCATTTAAAATATTTCTTATAACGCCAATCGGCTTAAGTTTCAAATCATTATTGTTATCATTTGAGTTTAGACGTTCAGACGGCTGTGCAGAAATAAATAATATGAAATAATTTAATGTTATTGATGTCTTGTTGGAGTTATTTCGCAAATTGCAGGAAATAATACAGACCTTGTTTACTAGATGATTTGATTCCGTTCGTTCCTGGAATGAAAATTCATCTAACTTTTTCAGTGCGGTTTGATGTTCTTTCCGATACATGTGTTGTAAACTTGTGATTTGCTGCCTAGAATGGTAGAATGGTTGCCTAGAATTGGGATTGAAAGATAAGATAATGCCAGTTATGGTACACAATACCTTAAATTTTTTATTTCATTTCGAGCAGCAACTAGTTGTCCCTTAAGAAACTCGCAATCTGTGGAGCTCATGTTACTTGAATGAATGAAAAACGCAAACACTTTTGGTTAAACATATGATGATTTGTTTACAACGTTTGACAAGCGTCACAAATTCTGGGTGTTTATTTCTTCCACTCCAAACTCCAAAGTAAAAGACCAAGAAAAGACAAAAGAAAGTTATCTAAAGAAACAATTAATTACTTTTCCATAAAAATTTAATGAAATGATTGGATTAAATGATTAATTTCAATTGTTTCTCATAGAAATTAATTATTTTTCCATACAAACTAAATTATTTTTTGCCCAGTGTAAATTATGCAGCTTACGATGGGGAAATTATAGCATAAGAAAAAACTAAGGAAGTTAACCGAATCAAATGTCTTCAGTTTCTGTCCCTTCTGTTTTTTTCATTTGTGTTTAAATCTTCGATCTTCCGTCCCGTTTTTTACATAGTGTTTTACAGTTGGAATAAATTAAATGTTTCGTACAACACTACAAACGAAAGAACAAGCCATAAAGGCAAAGGGCGAGATATTTTGTCACAGCGACATATTTTGTTTGGAACCTACGGTTGGCTGCGAGCTTGTTTTTGCCAAAAAACAAGGGCTTTAGGTGTTTTATAAACAGGCCTGTGCAAGACCTTAATTTTTGAAGTAGTCGCAGCAATGTTCGTTGAGGAAATTTCAACAAACATTTGTTTGTTTAAACATTTTGTAAAGTTGGTTGAGTGTAGCGGAGCACCAACATCGATCTTTATTCCTGCAACTTTTAGCTTTCTGTATAATTTAAAAGATCTGAGTTGAGTGCCACCACTGTTTGTATAGAAAAAAGTTCCATCCAGCGGTAGAGACAATCACATTAGGTGGCAGAAATGGAAGAACCGCATATTGGAAGTAGCATCCGTTGTCAAACAGTAACCCTTTATGAGCTTAGTGTTTAAAAGTACAGTATCGAAGCCTAGAGCGATCAGATCAGATTCCGCGATCAGAAGAGCACAACAATATTTAGTATCAACGTAGGTTCTGACGTTGAGTTTGAATATCTTATATCTTATGCTCAAATCGCCCTTACTGTCGCTTTGTCTAATTTCAGTAATATGGATAGCTAAAAGTGGGGCCAACTGCAGGGCCAAGGAAAATCAACCCGACTAACTGCAGTATAGAACCATCTGTGGGACCAACGCAACGCGCACTGTGTATAAAACCGGTGATCTTCGATTTTAGGTCTACTAACGACATGCTATGCATCTTACGTTTATCAGACAAATTCTATTAAAAGATCTCGTTCCTACCGAAGATTAACATGAAGACGATAAGGAATATTTCTCAGGCATTTACAAAAAAATCTTTTTGATCGGATTTTCAACCATGTTCTGGCCACAGTCAATCTTATGCCAATTTTACATACGTCTAGAGCAGAGGTCTCAAGCTCATATTAGCATGTGGGCCGCAGAAGAAAGTAACAGCTAATCAGCGGGCCGCACCACATAAAGAAAATGTTTCTAATTAAATTTTACGCATTTTGATTTAGTTTGGACTTGAAATAAATCGTATCGGTCACTTCTGTGCCGGCAGCTGAACCGATCAGAAGCATTTTCTTGTTATTTGTTGCTGGCTATCCCGACTGGTATAACGTAGCTATATACTCCGCGGACGTGGCCGCGGGGTGCACAAAACAGTTTCGAGGGCCACGTGTTTGAGACCTCTGGTCTAGAAAATCACCTTATCGAGGGCTTCCGTTTAACTTACCCAATAGGAAACAAGCAGGCAAGAAAATCAAGCCTAGATTCCCTAGACTTTAGGTCCTAAGACGAATAAACATCACGATGGTCGTCCGTCGTCCCTTGCTCAGCAGATAAATAATTGTTAGTAAAATTATATGGACATGTAAGTAAGTACAAAAGTTTCATAATTGTTGCTTGTATGAATGTTTGGATGTATTTATTTTATATTATGTATGATATTGTATGTACTGCAAACTACTTGCCAACTATCACTTGATAAATATATAAATCTGCTACACTTCTTAGAAAAAAAAAAATGCTTAGCCTATCAATACATTTGTTTCCTGTCCAATAGAATCTCTCCTATCGTGCCAGTGGGAGATCTTAATTGTTCATGCTTTATGTTACCACACGTAAGTATGTTATTTTGCCAAGCGGTAGGAATCTTTGTCGCCAATGTGGTATCTACACTCGCATCCAGCATTAATCTGTAACAACATTTTAATTGGTATTATTAATTGAAAACACAACACTAGAGATCGATTTAATTCCTTAATTTTTGTTTGACCCATTTTTTTAGCTTTCTTTACCTCCTCAAGGGCGAAGTGTTCCCAACAGTTGTTAGCCCTATTGCCGGAAGCTTTGCGACGCGTAACGTACATCTTCTGTCTGATTTGAGTGCAAGATAAGCCAGCTTCAGTACACTGTCTTGCCACATAAAGGAATAAATAAATTAGATTAAAACGTTTAACGATAGTCTTTGGTCGTTTTTTGCATATAAGTAACTATTGCTCATCTTGTATCTCACCTCGTTCTTTGTTTGATAACTATTATCCACAGTTGATCCAACACATGTAAAGGTGGTGTATTGATTGGGACGATACTCAAATCCATCGCTACTGTTGTAATAAACATACTTAACCACCGTATCGCAAATAGGTCGTCTTGTGTGAGATCGTTTATTAATTATTTGAGAGTCCTCATTGTTGTAGTCGTGCTGTTCATATTCCATGTAGTCAATTTTACTACTATCCACTAGGTACGACGAATCGTGGCTTAACTTTAATAGTGGTGACCAAGAATTCGATGCGTGAAAAAGATTGTTCAGGGGTTCGTTATTATTTTCTCCCAATACAAGCGTTGTTGTAGCTGCTACCGACCACCAAACGATCTGTGTTCGATAGATCGAAAACATAAAAACGAGTAAGTTTTCGTTAGTATTGCAGATTTTTTTCGAGTATGTGCTAGCGCACGATGTGGAACTCAGCTTTTGCTTAGTTTTCCTATGAACATGTAATTTTATTGGGAAGCATTATTCGTTAGATTATACATTATATTATACGTTATACATTATACATTCAATCAAAAAGCACGTAGTTGTTTTTGTCCGACCACTCATGCAATGATTGTGTTGCAAAAATCGACTAGTGCAGTATGAAAGCGAAAGAAAAGGAAACATATGGCATTACGAAATTATCTAGCGATAGAATAGGCAAATAGAAGTGGTATAACTGATAATCGCCTTCTGTTTTTATAGGCGAGCTGTGCAACAAATGAATGATAGATTTCAGAAAATGCCCACTGCGATGGAAATATGTTATTGAAGTAGTAGTTTAGTTGAAGTTTTAGATATCTTATGAATGTGTGTGATGAATGTCAGTGACAGTATGAATTGTTACTGTGATTATTATGAGTATTATTAACCAGCAGAAGGCGATCCACAATAATTTGTCATACTTGGAAATCGTCTATGCGTTCAAATCTTGATGACATAAAATATCATGGATGTTCGGATTTTTAGCTTTAGCTGCTTTGTTACTTTTGAGCAGTACGTCACCTTGAATCAGTGCAGTGCCTTAGTATTGACGTAACAGTTGAACTTTGGTCAGTTCGCCGATCTAATGAAATTAAATTTCTTTCGTCTGAGAGGTTTGGGTTTTTCTTTTATTGATTTTTTGTAATTTTCTCCTGTAATTTTTTTTAAAATCTCCTTCGTTTCATTTTTTATTAATTTTTTTACATTTATTTATAGTTTTTATTTTCTTTTTCATGGCTTTCTAGATAAAAAAATGATGCGAGAATCTATATATATAAAAGAAAGTCGCAGAATGTTGGAATGCTTAAAACTCAAGAACTGAACCGATTTGGCTGAAAATTGGTAGGGAGGTAGCTTAGAACCCAGGACTACATTACTTTTACTACTTTACTTTTACTTTACTTTACGAGTAAAGAGTTGCGCGAGTTTTCAGCGAGTCTCTCTCTTTCGTATGTTCTCGCGAGTCTCTCTCTTGCGATTAGTTTGGCCAATAGTCAGTCTCTCTCTCTCATTCTCGCGAAACGTTGGAGCGTTTGATTGTTACTTAGCTGTCATTTTTATAACTGTCAAAATCTATTGAAACAATCCGCGAACACAGCGTAGTATCGTAATACCGGACAGTGAATAAAAAAAATCTTACAACCCCTTAAGACGGTCTTAAGGCGACCAAGACGGTCGAATCTTTCCCGACAAAGCCGTAGTGCAAGAAGGATGCGAAACATTGCGAATAAAATGACTGAAGAAGAACATACCTAATTGCCCGTGAAACGGCTCGGTTGGCAACGCGAAATCGGCAAGCGGAAAATAGAAATCAACAAGTAGATCATTTTCGACAAGATGCTGAAATGTCCGCTCAGCGGTTGTTCCCGAAGAAGAAGCTGATTTGTATCGAGCAGCGTTTCGATACGATTGCATCGCTAAGTACAGCGAGCGTAAGAGAGTTCGCATTGGGTCAATGAACGCTCATTATGGCAAATGTGATGCGTAGAAAATTTCTGGAGAGACATCCGGAAGTGGAAAACTTAAATTGCCATTATTATCCCCGTCACCAGAACCTTTGCTTTCATTGCTTTGTGGCGAAACACCCGAATCACATCATTTTCTTGAAAACATTCGACATTACGATGGCTGTTTCCAAATAACGCCATTTGGGGTAAAGATTACCAAAGAACGAGGATTTAATCCGACATTCAAGGTATTTATTTATTTATTTTTATACTAACACTTATTCCGTAGCGAGAATCGAAACCCCAGCCGGATACGTGACAACCGGTTCCGGGATCGAACCCGGGCCAGCTGCGCTAACAGCGAAGAGCGTTACCAACTACTCTATCACCGGTGGCCCATTGTTTTTGGGGTGAAACAAAGTTCGCCGGGTCTGCTAGTGATTAATAAAACTGATGATGATGTTGATGATTTGTGATGATGATTATGATTTATATTAATAATTCGTAAGTGTTTGCCATTAATAAATAATGTAATCTTTTCTGTAGAACAATTATTCCACACGGTTCCATTAAAGGTACACTGCTGGCCAATGAAATAGGTAATTCTGTAAAGCTGGTACAATGCAAACTGTAGTCAAACCATACTTAACCAATGATTAACATGCTGATACTGTTATAAAATACACTAGATTACGTCATTTTTTACCTATGTTTGTGATATTTATCTTAAAAGTTACCGGTGTCTTACTGCCTATTTTTACAGCAATCTGCTATGGCCTGATCAAAATAGTAGGTAATTTCAATTTCAATTTCACCTCACCTCTTGAAAGGAATTGGTTTATTTGATCTTGCAGCAATTAATTTTTAAAAATAAATCTGAAAAAAATCGTTGTTCCCTGGTAGAACGTCAAGACTGGGCAGAAGCACCCATTGCAACCCTGAGGAAAGAAAGGTTGTGAGGAAATCGGCGCAACGAAGGCGCTACGCACGAATTCATCATCAAAGTACTAGGAAGATCAGTAAATTTTGTAAGCAAAACGCTTTAGTTGTGAAACGAGTTGTGAAACAAGAAAACGCGAGGTAAACCAAGAAAAATCGAGCCAATGACAGATAATCGTATATCGCTTTTGGCCAAAGCGGATCCGTTTGGTTCGTCCAAAACGATTTGCTCAACAATAAATAACATTATTAGCCCAAAACCTGTCCATAGGTGGTTGCAAGAAGCCAATCTACCAGGGCTATTAGCAAGAAAAGTGCCATTATTTATTTAAAAAAATTACACATGAGGTAAAAGTTTGCTATTTGTTCTTGGGAAGATACTGAAGGTTACGAAAAATGTGCATAATATTTTACGGAGCGACGAAACCAAAATATATTTGTTTCGAGCAGACTCTCAGTAGAATGTTCGATGACCTGCTGGCAAATAATTCCATGCCAGGTTTACAAAAAAAATTTAAGACATGTAGGGCGAAGTATCATGATTTGGAGATATTTTTTATGATCTGGTATAGTTCCCCATTTCAGAGTACACAGCACAATGAATGCTCTCCAGTATATATCAATCATGGAATACGTTATGCTACCTTACTCAGAAGAAAACATGCCACTGAGATGAGTATTTCAACAAGAAAACGATCCCGTCGAAGCTTATGCAATCGTGGTTTGATGGCAATAATGTGTCAGTTTTGCCTTGGCCAAGTCAGTCTCCTGACTTAAACCATATTAAAAATACCTGGAATACCTTGAAGCAAAAATACCTTGGAATACCTTGGTTGTGGAATACCTTGAAGCAAAAGTTGGCTGGACAATATTTTTCAAACAAAGATGATTTGTGACAAAAAGTGCATCAGGAATGATATTCCATTCCAGTAAAAAGTTGTCAAGATTTGGTCGATTCGTTGTCGTTTGTTCATGAAGTGCTTCAAAACAACGGCGGATGCACGGGGTACTGACTAATTTTGAAAAAATATTGACTTTTGATGCTAGCAAAAGTGTAAACCGTGTAAATTCATTAAAATTTGCCCTATACACAGATTTAACTATTTTATTGGCCAGGTACTTTTAACTGCTGTCTGTTGTAATAAACGAATTCCTAGACTTTTTCACATCTTTTAGATTATCTTTATCTTAATTTAAGTACTACTATCTTGTGCTATCAGTGTAATACCTGTGAATGCAATATGTTTTGAAAAATTATCAAATCATGCAACTTAAATACTTTAATCTATATTATTGGCCAGCAGTGTACGCAGTGATTTTCGATAGTTTTTTCAAACTTTACATTTTACAAATAAAACAACAATATAGCAAATATTGCTAACATCAATTTTTTACAATTAAAAGCTCTACAATCACAGTATGGTGCAATTACGACACTCCAATAACAAATGTTATCTGCATAAATAACTTTCACTCAAATTACTCTCACACAAATAACTTTAAAATATCGTTAATAAATATCAATTACACCTTTGAAATTTTGCAAATGCGAATAAACTCACAATTTTTGCTACTTTATCCATTTTCAGCAGTGGTTTAATCGATATCATGAGTTTCAAGTTAATATCCAAACTGCACTTCACGGACACTTCGATTAATCTGTTGACGTTTTATAATTTTTACATAATTCAAGTGAAATTATATCAGGGGAATTATTTCACGGTTTAAACAGTCATATCACGGTTTTACTAATAATATTTAAGAGTTTGAGAGCTTGTTAATGTTACCATTAAGCCTCTGGAACAGCAAGATTATAACTAACCATTGTGAGAAAAGTTACTACTTTTATATGATCTGACGCGTTTACAATTGCTGAAATATGATCTTATCAGTAAGAGTCTGCCTGGTGACTATTGCGGCGGCCAGCTAACACAAACTAACTCACCATCAGATAACTCTAGGGCTTATCACTTTTCCATCTCTTTTGTTGACGCATGCGTTGGATAAAGAGCTGGACTTAATCTACCATTAAGAAATTATCTTTCATTCATTTCGTAAATACTTCTTCAAGATGATTTTCATTAATCCAAAATCAAACGAAAAACTTGCTTATGAAAATAATGTTAATTTCTCAAGCGTTAAAATTAGCCACAGCTCATTATGAGGTATCATTTTGAAACATATTAAAGTGTTAGAGATAGACGGTTTTTTAAAGCTGAGCATGAAGGCAACAACATAGAATTATGTATAATGTCAACGTTTATCAATGTAGATTGCTCATTGACCAATTAATAAATACGGCCCGGTCCGTTCTTCTAAGATTAAAAAAAATTGATCAATTGAAATAATGACTAATATATATAGTTTTAGTAAAAACTCGTAGTTTGATTTCGTAAGCGCGAAACACATAACACAATGATTATTTATGAAATAATAAGAATAAATAATAAAAATAAAAAGAAGTTATGATTCTCAGGATCATTATAGTAGACTAGTATTTTGCAATGTTAAATAAACTGATCAAAATGCAGAAAAGGCATATATTTAACATACGGCATTTGTCACTACCAATAAACCAATAAACCAACCGTCACCGTAAAAATACAAGGCAGAGATAAAGAATGTTGTTTATTGAGATCCATTATGCTCAAAACGCTGTTTCAAGGACAGATAACAAAACTGACTGACTGACTGCTTATCAAACAACTTGCGCGGTGCCACGAATGCTTTCCATTCTAGTATTCGAGTTTGATGAGTAAAAGCGGTGGTAGTTTGGCTACAATAAGAATAATTATTATATTACGGAGACAGGACAGAGCTGTATTAAGCATCAAATTAAAACTTTAATGCAAATGCAGCACAAATGAATCATTTACGGACGAGACACTGCTTCTACTTCCATCCTTCTTATTGCCGCCAAACATGTTTTCCTCGTTTCATATGCTTTAATGAAAAGTTATGTTACCCTTTACGTTTGATTAATTATATCAGAACAGTCAGAAGATGTGAGATAACTTTGCATAAGGACAGATTTCTTGCTCTACTTATAATCTATGTGTAGGATAGATAAAAACAAAACGTGCTTGGTTGAGTCATTGTGTCATTTGGACACAAAGTACAGGCCACTGAATGACTCAATTTGATTGCATGCTATTGCATTATCTCTTATAGGCGTTAATAACCACCGGGCGTTAGGATGTAGGCGTACCGATGCATTTGGTTTCGATTGATGAAAGTGCTAGTGCTATACGATATTCATGTGCGATTATGTGCGATGAATTTTATTGTTTGTTTGATTGTGGAAGCTTATGGTGAACATACTGCAGCAGTGCAAATATGTCAGAGTTCGGCACTTCAAAAGAGGGAAAAGGGATATGAAGGACAACATGGAACGAGAAGGGATTCTATTGCAACTAGTGCAGTAGAAAGGTTTGAAGAGGAACAAATGCAGGAGTTGTTATCTGCAGTTTCAACCCAAAACACACTGACAAACAAAAATTGACAAAATTACTGAGGACACATCATTGGGGAAAATGAACAAAAAAACTTCACTCAATGCCTTTGTTGCCATATTTCCTGGTTATATTTCAGCTTTAGAAATAATATTTACTTTTTGCCGTAATTTACTGGAGATGCAAACAAATAAACAACTTTAAATTCTCAGAAACAACTTTAAAAACAGATTATGAAAACTAAAAGAAAATGCATTCGCTACAATGAAACGATATGACTATGTAATGGGAATCTCATTAGAAGCGTTCATTCTAAGAATTCCAATTACGAACAATGTTTATGTATGTCGGCACCTGTTAAGGCTATTATGCTTTCGTTAATACTTTCTCCAACTAAGTCTTTCTCCTTTCTACGTTGGTTTGGCCGGGTTTGTACATGTAATTCGTTTCTCTTTTCTTGTTCATGCGGGGTATATGTGCATCAAGGTTAATCTACCTGGATTCCGAAAGAAGTAATTATTGCAACTTACAAAACTAGCAATCTTTACTTTTCTGTTCGTTTACAACCAACATTCCTTCGAGACAGACACATATACATTTAAAGCGCTATACTGTCTGAAGCTAAATTGTAGAAAACGTAGCTTTGGTTGGTTGACAATGTGTGACTTATCTTCAGTGTCGCGTCTTCATTTCACTGGAAACGATCGTTGCAGGAAGATCGCGAACTGTCTTAGTTAGTTTGTTGTGCATATTTTTTCAATTAGCTTAGCGAATAACTGTAATGTCTGTTTCGAAGAAATAAACACATAAGTTATTCTTGGCCATATCGAGTTATTAAGTGAATGAATTCTGCTAACAAAAAGTGATTAACGATCAGTTGAGAAACAAACATTAAAATGAAGATCGCTATGTTCAAAGTGAGTTTACCTTAAATACAATTCAGTTATTAGTTTCATTGGTTCGAACAACAGGTGTAATTGGAACGAATCACAGGTGTAATCTTCGACGACAAATTGAAAATTTTCTCTTTCTCTTTCTTAAAAATTTTTGTACATCACATATTTTTCCTTATTGAATCGAATCCCTGCGCGCAAAAAGTGTACTGAAATCTTATCAATAAATTTTACTTGGATTATATTATACTGTGTGTTAAGTAACGATTTACCTGTTACTTTTCATTTGATTCACTTTATTTTTTTCCTAAAAATGAAGGTTCGAAATGAGGGTTTTCAACTTACTATTTGCATAACTAATATTATGTTGTGTTCTTATTTCAGTGTTTTGGATTGCTGTTCGCCGGATGCTTTGTGATTGGTGTAACCTTAGCCCATGACACAAGCAATCTGCAAATAAAAAGAAGTAAGAGAAGCTTATTGGCGACGTTGTTCGGCAAGGCTGGGAAATCTATTACAAATGAACAGACAGACTTGATACCTATTCATGGAGTTCCGGCACAACCGCCTATGATATACAGTCATAACCCGGGCTTAGCGAGCCCCTATACACCGTATTCGATTGTCCTTATTCCAAATCGTCATTCTTTCACCGAAGGAGTTGGTGGAACATATATACCCGTTATGCCGTACAGTGCATCTGAATTGCCAACAACAGAGAAAATTAAATCCGATTTAGAAAAGTCATATCTACCAAACTCGATAGAACAAACGGAAAACAAGGAAACAGAAAACAATGATATTGACCTCTCGTCAAAATTAGGTTACCTCGAAAAATTGAACCTTTCTCCTGCCGACGAAAAGGAGTTAAAAAAATTATCAAAACTTTTGGGCGTTACAGACTTCGAGCATCTTCCCCCGTTCGAAGACGTTCAGGCTTTATTAGGCACAACGACATCAGCGGAAACTATTAAAGCTATTAAAGAATACGCGTCAACTCCGGATGGCTTAGAACTTATAAAAGATTACGTAATGAGCTATCAACCAGCGAAACGCATTAGTCTTGGGAAGACGCCATATTCAGAAAACAGTACAGACACAGATGTTTCGTCACTGCCATCGACGACTACGACTTCACCAGCTACTGATTACGGATTTTACACATACCTTAAGAAGCTTAGATCGTTTCTCACGTTTGGATATTATGGAGCGGATGACTCTGCTCCAGAAATGAAAAGCGCTATTGACACAACTATTAAACCCGTTAGATACGTTGAAAGCAGCACCAGTAAAGCACCTTCAGGACACTATATTTTACCGATAAGACCTCTTTCAAAAAATGTTTATGATCAGTACAGAGATTCTCCGAGAATGCCGATTTCGTTACCTATTCTTTACCCTGTAATACCTCCTCGCGAAATATCCAACACGAAGGCAGCGGGACACAAAAGCAGCGATAGTACATCAAATATTCTGGAAACAAACGTACTTTTCTCTACATCTGTTTATCCACCACAAAACAATCAACAAATTATTGGAAGCGAAGAGGTCCCCGTTTCCGTTCTTCGAGACGTTAAGGCAGACAATAGCATTCCGAAAGCAAACATCATTAGGGTCTTGGAACCAGCACTCGGCGAACCTGACGAGGACCATGCACAGATTACAAAAACAGCATCGAACAGCGAAAATATGAAACCAAACGATGAAGACGATGTTTCTGCATCTCTGATGCCGTTGGCTACGGATTCAACACTAAGCATATAACTAAATAATAATAGGGCTACTAAGCAACAATCATTAAAATTATTTATTGATATAAATTTATACAATCAATATGGAAAAAATGTACGAAATATTTGTCAGATACATTTTATGATATATACAATGACCGTTTTCAATTCACAAATTCACAATAAAACTAAGAAAATTTAGAAAACGAAGAAAACTTTACAGGTTATTCTTTAGAGGTTACGAGTGCCGCGATCTAACCTAAAAATAAAATATCGTGTTCCGGATAATTTGGTAAAATGTTCGCACCTTTAAATTGATTGACAAATCTTTTGATTCATTAAAACGGGAAAGGGTTTGACGCTGTTGGGATCACTCGTAAGAGGTTTGACCAGCTATATATGTTTTCAGAGCCTCCGGGTGTCCTCACAGCACAAACCAGTGTAAAACGCGAAGGGTAGCTTGCGATTGTTCACTGCCCATCGCATTAATCTACTATGTTTGACCGGTATTCCGAAATTAGTCTTGATCTCATAAAGCTGTACTCTAGCCATGTTACATGCAACCTTGAATCATCTGTTCAAGGATCTGCATCATGGTGAAACTCTGGTCAGCGGGAGACTTTCCTTTTCGGGATCCTCTTTCATAGTTGCTCCTCTTCGGGATTCGGGTTCCTCGTTGATAAAGCAGCAAAAAAACATTAACTGGCACAGTGTGTACGCAGCTTAAACTCGAAGTGTGTACTAAGTTCGTCAAACATGACATCTGTCAAACAAAACGCGATTAAATGACACTTCATCGTCGGAAGTTAACCGAATCAGATGTCTTATGTTTCTGTCAGTTTTTCTGTCTGTCAGTCAAGACAGAAGTTTTTCATTTGTGTTTTACGGACTAATTTTACGGACTTTTTTGTATTTGGAGATAAACAGACACCCGGACTATCGATGAACAAACAACGGCTACAACCATGAAATGAAACGCATGGATCGTACGCATCAAATGAACCAACAACAAAAATATATGCATGTATTACTGATTCGTCCGTCTTAAAGATATCGAATATTAGTTAAAGCTTCCAAGAGCGAATTTGTGATATTCAAACGACATTTTGGTTTTAAGCCAGTAATACTTTAGACGAAACTGGTCGAAATTCCAATGCTGCGCACATAGCGATGCGATATAGAGAACGCATCTTATGAATAGTTAGCACAGTACAAGCAAGCTTCTTTGTCAAAATCTGACATGACTGTGTCAAGCAATCCAAAGGCAGAATTGTTGAAAACCACACGCATTATTTTGGTTTGGTCGTCGTTTTCGTTGAACAAATTGGAGTTTTGCAAAATGCCGCTTCCAGCATGTTTCGCGGTAAGCAATGTGTAATTAAAGGATTCCGACTACATTGTACATCCTCAATTTTTATAAAGCTTTCTTTTGTTGTTGTTTATTATACGATCGCTGCTTCCGGCGACATTCAATTCTAAGTGAGAAAGAATTTGATATATATTTTTTTCTGTAGAATGCTGTCGAGCCGATGCAAATAGATGCACAACCGGAGGATAACGAAAACAACGAGGAAGATATTTATATTGTCGAAAATCCCTCGATTGACCTGGAGCAACTCGCCAATCAGTACACGGGATTGGCGAAATTGCATCGTCTGGTTTACATTGCAGAACATTGTCCGGGGCTGCGGCTTGAAGCGTTGCGAATGGCAATTAATTACGTAACAACGACTTATAATGTTACTCTTTATCAACATTTACATAAAAAACTCGCTGAAAGCGTAGGCACTTTGTTTTTGCCGGATGTGGCCACACAGTCTGGTGGCTCTCAAGAAATACCCACCTTTGACGCAACATGGGTTGAGACTAAAAGCAAAAAATCGGCTCTGAAGTTAGAAAAGCTGGACTGCGATTTGAAGAATTACAAGGCAAATTCTATTAAAGAAAGCATCCGTCGAGGGCACGATGATCTAGGTGATCATTATCTCAATTGTGGTGACCTGTCCAATGCATTGAAGTGCTATTCCCGAGCTCGTGATTACTGCACAAGTGGCAAACATGTTGTTAATATGTGCTTGAATGTAATCAAGGTATCAATCTATCTGCAAAACTGGTCGCATGTGTTAAGCTATGTTTCGAAAGCCGAAGGAACTACAGAGGTCGCGGAAACCTCGAAGGACAAGGATCCAAATCAAGTTGTGATAACGCGACTAAAGTGTGCTGCTGGCCTTGCCGAGCTGGCTACGCGTAAATACAAGTCTGCAGCCAAGCACTTCTTACAAGCAAACTTCGACCTTTGCGACTTTCCTGAAATGATATCGACGAATAATGTTGCCATATACTGTGGCCTATGCGCATTGGCCACTTTCGATCGGCAGGAGCTGAAGAACGTTATTTCCAGCAGCTCATTTAAACTGTTTCTGGAGCTAGAACCTCAGCTGCGGGATATAATTTTTAAGTTTTACGACTCCAAGTACGCTTCGTGTTTAAAACTTCTAGATGAAATTAAGGACAATCTGCTGCTCGATATGTACATTGCACCGCATGTAAATGTACTGTACACGCAAATCCGCAACCGTGCACTGGTGCAGTACTTCAGCCCATATATGTCAGCTGACATGCGTAAGATGGCAACCGCCTTCAACCGTTCAGTGGCTGCGCTGGAAAATGAAATTATGCAGCTTATTTTGGAAGGGCAAATACAGGCTCGGATTGATTCACACAACAAAATACTTTATGCAAAAGATGCAGATCATCGCAGTGCCACTTTTGAAAAGGCTATCAACGTTGGAAAGGAATTTCAACGGCGCTCGCGTATGCTTATTCTGCGGGCGGCAATGGTTCGTCGTCAAATTCACGTAAAGGTGTGGTCTAGTTCTTACGAATGATCTGCTCTCATAATTTGGATCCGCTACACAGTATTTTCTCTTTACAGAATCATCCTCGCGAAAGTGGAGGCAACCATGGAGCAGAAATCTGTGTTCCAGCAAGCGGCTCGTCCGGCGCCAACATCGCACGTAATTGATAAATTTAAAGTGTTTAGATTTGGGTTTTGAACTTTGGAAATTGAAACGAAAAATATTTATCTATTGAGCGCTTACAAAGACAGAAGAGAATTGAAAATTGACGAACAGTTCAAGTCATACTCCTTTTCAGTCATATTCACAAAACCTGAGGTTTATTCGTCGACAGCTTTGTTTACCAGTATGTGTTGTCAGAACCACCTTTTTGTCGTCAGATTTAATCGTTTCATACACAGAGAAATCAGAAATAACAATTAATTGATTCGGGAATTTATTTTTATGGATACAATAGAGAATGATATGTTGAGCGCCAGGTGTTTAGTTTTTCGATACATGATACAATAAACGATTCAGTTTTTCAATACGTGAAACAATAAATGGTTCATTTGAAAAATACGTTCGTAAACATAAAAAGTATATTGGCAGGGAAAATTGCAGGACATATTAGGAGATACTGTCTTCGTTCAACGATAAGTGTTCGTTGAATTACAACTATGATTAACGTCTATTGCGCTGGTCTCTACGGCTATGGGTAGCACGATCAGCGTTAGCTGGCGGTGAACGGCTACGGTTTCGATATGTTTGTCGCTTCTCACTACTTTTTTCGTTCCCGCAAACTTCCGTCTTACTTTTCTTTTTCGAAGAACGCTTAATGACTTCCTTTGAATCATGGGAACATGATGAAGAGCTAAAGCTACTTGTACTTGTAGATCGTTTCTTTGAATGCTTCCTTTTTGTTGTTTCTTTGTTGTTTCTTTTCAACAGTTGTTTCTTTTCAATCTTTTCCAGCTTTTTTAAAAGTTTTTTTTTCTGCTTTTTCGTAAGCGATCGTATAAACTCAGTTTCCGGCGCCATCTGCTCTATTTCTGTTTCTCCAATTAGTTTGTGCAATGTAACCGGTTCCTTGGCGCTGCGTTTCATTGCTAGTCCATCTTCTCGAAGCTGTTGCTCCAACTCACACTTCGAAAGTGTTTGGTTTGCTTCGGCTTCAGAGTGAATCTTTTTCGCTTCGCTCATAGACAGACTATACATCGTGCACTCTTTATCCGTGTTAATGTGACCCCATTTGTGGCATTTTATGCAGCGTACGTTGCGAACCTGAATACCGAACCTATGGCGAGCGAAAATAATTAGTTAAAAATTGTGAAATGCAATGTAGGCGCTGTACTCACGGTTGGTCACGTATTTCTGTGTCTCCTTTGCAATAGCTTTCGCGGGGAGCGTTGTATTTACGTTGCCATTCGAATTTACACTCCAACTCGTTAGATTCCTGTTCCTGTTCCTTCTTCATTCCTGGTGGTAGCTCGTACATAAAATTGACACTTAGTTTATCCTTACTGTCGCGACTAAGAATGGCTTTGTTATCATGCAGCTCTTGTTCCTTCTCGTACTGATTACGCAGTTCTTCCTGCTTTTTTTTGTACGCCTCTGCTTGCTGTTCCGCCATCCATACCTTCAGGGGGCAATATAAACATTATTATACTGTTAAAATATGGCACGCAATGGTAATATTTACCCGTTTTAGGTTGTCTCGCGATGCCGGATGGAAAAATTTCTTGCACATATAATTGTTAAATCCTTTACCCATGTTGACGTAGTTGCTTTAAGCTTTTGCCTCCTCAATACGAAGCACAAGTTTGAACAGTGCAATAAATGATGCTTTCTTATTTCAGGACAAATTCTTTAGATATCGCTTGTCGGTTTTGTCCACCAGGAACGAAGAAATTAACTTAAACAAGAGCAAACAAATTCAATATCTTTGATTATTGATACGAAGTGGGCAGAATTGGGAATTGTGGTATTGTGAAAATAAGATTTGAGCTGTCATTTAGCATCGTACCGTCTACAACTTCGCTTTGATTACTCTGATTGATGCGACATTCGTCCCGCTCGACGTTCGTATATAGTCCTATATCGAAACTTCAAGCCTATTCCATTGAAGTTTTTAAATGTTCTAACGAATCTTCAAGAAAAAAAGCAAACCAACAACTTTCTTGTATTTCTTACATTCGAATCTTAAACTTGCAAGCAAAACGTTTCTGTTTTCGACTAAGCTTTTTGACTGAATCTTTGTTTGCCCACTTTACTGTGACTGGCCAGGGATCAAATATGTACGTTTTTGTGTCCGCGTCGTCGGCGCGCCACCGATTCGAAAGCTCGTGGCTGTGAATCCAGCTTTACGCAAATGCCTTGAAACTGTTTGATGGTTAATGTTTAGCTCATGGGTGAACTTTGATTATTTTTGTGGTTCTATAGACATGTTCGACGAGGGGTATGCCTTGCACCTCGATCTTTACCATCAAAAATAACAGCACTGGGTCGACGAAACCAAAATTTATCACAACTAGCTGTTACAGTATCGGCACTATGCACAATTTGAGCGGCCTAGCTTGAATTTTCTCCTTTCTCAAAGAAAAACTGTAAAATGTACCAAATTTTCTCTTTGTTGACTTCCATTGTTAACACCCTGTAACTCACAAACAGATGGAACAAAAACAAACAGTGAAAGCATACTTTAAAGTGTGAAGTGTCGGTTTGAAAACGAGCATAAACTTGAAACTGCTGCTGATCAAACTGATTGAAATTGAACTTCATGAGATATCGATCTCTAAAGCCTACCGAGAAAATAATAGATAACTTTATCTCCAACCTTATAATTGATTTCTGGATCCATTTTTTTGATTCCAGCATTACACTGGGTTATTATTTCAGTGACAGGATTATCATTTTGGTCGTCTTGGGTCCTTCAGAAAAATAAAGGGGGTGTTGTGGGGGGGGGGGCGGATTGGCTTCGCATGAGATGGAGGGACTGTATCGATAGCTATGCAAGAACAGGTGCAACAGGTCGGTTGACGATGACGCTTCTTCGCGAGTTTGGACAGGTGAAGAGCTCTTGTTGGCTTTGGAGCCAGATAAGAAGAAGCATGATTGAAATTGCTGGTGATTTGGTGCTGGTGACAATTGAATAGTGTGAAATAAAGGTTGAGCAGGCGTTCGACAGTATTGGAAAAAGCACTTAGCAAAGGCGTCGCGTGAGATAAGACATCTTGTTTTTACTTTTATTCGTGAGAATGTTGCAGGTTATTGGTGCTTTCTTGAGCTTTCCAAAAAATGAATGCTTAAGAACAAAATCTTCAATAAAAAACCACATTCGTTCGAAAGAATTAGGAACAGAAAAGTCGCTGACCCTCGATGGCACATTAATGCGAAGCAAAGTTTGCAAGATTTATCGGACGATTTATAGGCTAGTCTTTCGAAGACTCGCTGTTACCATCGTTGCTTCAGTTGTTCGATTTGCAAACGCATTCGTATGATTACTGAAGTCGATGTTGGAATAAAGAGGAACCTGCATTCGACGGTGGCATGGGTAATCGAATTCACAACCCGCACACCCACAACCAATTAAGAACGTACACATTGAAGTTGCAATTTTTAATGTTTGTTTTTGGATGAAATGTTGCGTAATCATACCGTTCAATCATGGAAATCATGCCGTTACATTTGTTGCAGTGTTGTTTGGTGTACACTTTTTATATATTTCCTGTATATCTATACAAAAAAATTACAATAGCTACAGAAAGAAAGAACAAAGACATAATTTCTTTTGTAGAAAAACATCTACTACTGTTACACGCGTTACGGTGTGCGCTCTTGGCATATCGCAACCTACAACATCCGCGGTCGAGTTAATAATAATCTTATTTCCAATGATCTTATGCTACCGAGGCATCACTCTGGGTGGTGGTTAAGTGCATACATACCATAACTTCATCGAGTACCGTCAGCAGAACATGACCTACGATCATCACTTATCGCACCGATCACTGTAGGCATAAATCATAAACCATAAGCCAACATTAATATAAATATTTGTAGTTTACCAATTAAAAGTAAAGCGATCTTCTGCGCTCCACTGATCCTAGTGGAGAGGAGTGGTATCACCACAATCCATTGTGGATTTCGACAAAAAGGAATTAGTCTTTAACTAATTTCTAAGACGGTCAGCCGCGACTCAAGTTCGTCTGCCCGATAACTAACTCACAATTTATTTGTTGTGAAATAAAGTGAAGTTTATGATTTTTTTCAAATAAAGAGATTAACAATTCGAGTTGCTCGGTGAATGTAGAGTATTCTCGTACCTAATTCTCTTTCTTATTCAATGAATATGTAAACAGGGCACAGTGAATTAAAGATTATGACTTTTAACAAACTTATGACGATTAGAAATTTTTTTTTGTCGGAACAATATTAAACTCATGATTCAAGCACGGTTTTAACAATGGTAATTCATACATATTATATTTGCATTGTTGTCCTTAGAGAATGGAAAATATGCGAAATCGTTGTTTTATCTGCGCCTTTTGTACAGTGAGAAATTTGTTCAGGATGTTGACGAAATATTCAATTGAGCGGTGCTGCCTCCCACATGGAATAACGTGTCATGAGTAACTCTGTTTGCCAACAATTGCCCATTACCTTTAGCCTTCTGTTTTAGCCAAGAGTGTTCTTTAATCTTTCAATTTCTAATGCTAATCAGTGTTCATTTCCGTCTTATATCGACTTAAACGAAAACAAGGCGTAATAAGGCCAAAAGGCCAAACTGACATGAAAACCGTACACGTTTCTACGCTTTTTGCTAAACTTCCGACGGAGATTTTGCTTGCATCGATATTTCAGAGCAAACAGCATTGGCCCACGTTTTTGCTAGTTTGAAAAGGCTTTTATTCCGTTTAGTAACATTCGTCGTTTTTAAATCAAATATGATGAGCACGTCTCGGCGTGGATGAGAATATTTCTGCCAAAGTTTAGCAAAACGGCGAAAACTATGTCCGTGAAAACTATGACTCTAACTGCATGGCTCTGAAGGAATCGAGAATATGGTCGCTCTGCATCGTCAGTGCTATCTTTCACATAGCGTAATACTGGTGCACTCAAATACTCAGTAAATGTTAGTTTTAAAATAATTGTCATTACTATGTCGAAGGAGCATGGCTCCTGGTGAACAAAAATAAACTGAAATGCTTCATCATTTACAGAGTCAAAGTTAAACACAATGGTCCTCTTTCACCGGGCGTCACTGTTACTGTTGAATGTAACAGCGATGATGTCCATAGGAGGACAGGCGCTATAAGTAACGGATGATAATATTTATAACTGGGCACAGCAAAGGACCAACAGCTTTGTGACCACTCGGACAGATCTCAAAAGATGTCCTCTTCAGCCTCGATTATATGAAAGAAGGGTCAAGAGCTCACCCGCAAAGAAGGATACTCTGTGTGAATTTCATCAAGTTTACACTTTTACAGCATTGGAGCATTGAGTTTTTTCTTCTGCCTTGTTACGTTGTATTTCACATTTATTAGGTAAACTAGGAGGAAACATGCTCCTTAAAAACATTAAGGCAGGTGACATCATATTTTGCTATGTTCTTCAACTCAACCAGAAATGGTAATTGTTTTACCATTACACAATTGAACCGTTATAAACTATCTTATTTTCTCTCACTTCATGGCATGGTAATAATCGATGAACTGAAATTTTCATATGTGCCTTGCACTTTGATAGTAAATCCAATTACAGTTCATGTTTGTCATCGAGATGTTTGTATCGAGAAGTTAGTGTTGCAGTATGCGGAATCGTCGCCGAAAAATCGTGGAAATTGAAAACAGTCACAACACTGACCACTTTCTACACAGATTGTGCCCTATGCTGATAGGATAATTCGAATAGGTATTATAGGTCGAAGGCTCTCCGATGTAGCTAAGATGCTAAGATGCTAGATGTTAGTCTCTGATGCTCTTTGTAACGGCTTGTTTTCACAGATGGGGTTGTTGGTCCCACGCCAACCGCCCTCTGTCACGCAGATATCGGGAATCGAACCATGGTCAGTTGTGTGACAAATGGTTCCGGGATTCGAAGCCAGGGCAGCTGCGTTACCGACTGCTCTACCAGCGGGGCTGGATTTATACAAAAACTTTATAATCCACTTTATAAAACATTAAAATACGTCTGTGAGACATGTACTCTGTCCAGGACTGCTGAACTCTCTTAGACGCACCCTAGAGGAAGATGCTCAAATTGATATTTGGCCCCGTATACTATGTATGCCTCGCCAGGCTCCGCTGGCCTAGTCATTGCATGAGAATGGCGGACGACAATTACTACTACGACATTACTACGACAAATTTTATTACTTTATTGTTTTACTTGTGGTTCGTATGTATTAAAAATGTGTACTTGAATGATTCATAAAAATAACTCTATTCAATGTACAACGAATTTATGCAATTTTTATGCTTTGAATACAAGAAAAATCATTTAACTGACAATTCCTTAAACTTACAGTTCAAGCTAGTTCGAGTGGATGATTCTTTTGGTTTTTGTATCATTTTAAGGCAATCTCTCACAATAACGATGTTAAATGAAAAGCCCAAAGTACAAGGGAATAAATGAAGGCATCGCATGGAGATGTAGGGAACATATTGGATCCATTCTGACCCCTCAACCAGCATGAAATAATACAGCAAGCCCAGGCATACGCCATTTGTCTACTTTTCGTCTAAAGTGCACAAAACGGATCAACATGATAGATTCTGGGCACGTTCTTTTAGTACACTAGCTTTTTTGCAAAGGAACCATAAGGCATCTCTTGTAACGCATTTGCTACCGTAAATGTTGTCACAAAAGCTACCGATAACGAATGGATGAAAAAAGTGAAATGTTGTTGGCATACTGTTGCTAGAACTACAGTTTTTTCTATGTCATATCAAGTTTAATTAGCATCAGTAAGGACGAAATGCAGGGGCTTGCTCGTGGCGGTTTAGTGTAATGGGAATGGTTTGATCATGTCCACTGCGAAACGAGTTTTTCACACTTCTGTTTTTTCCTTGCACTGTTTAATAACTTAGCAGAGTAAGAAGCTCAACACGTCACCGTCACCTTCTTTGTGGTGTCGGAAACACGCCAACTGCAGGTTTTTGGGGCTCAAGGCGTACAGAATTTTAAATGATATTGAACACAAATATCTCACGTAATCACGATTTTGGATATGTAAGTGGCGTGGCTGACATGAGTGTATAAATTACTTGCACTTTCGTGAAAATTTACATTTGTTGCATTTGCACTTTGGTGCAAATGCAGCAATTTGTTTGCTTTTCATCGTACGTTTATCTGGTGGTATGTTCAGACCAATATAAATACATGAAATGTACGATTCGTAGTAGGAATGTCTCAACTTTAATAAACTAGTTTTCTACCCACATGTTTGATTCCGCACTAAAATATTTGGCTATCGGCACATTCGAAAAACGGAAAAAACATTTCTTCCCGCCTAACAATAGGGTAAACAAGATACTAATATATTTTATAAAATCGATTAATCACAGATCGATTGATAAATTAGATTAATCATGATATAATGATCAGATTCATTCACAATTATACGTTAAGAAGAGCATAGTAGTACGGAGAAAACTGTAAAAAAACATGCAAACAGTTAGCCGCTTGTGCAAAAACCATCAACGCTTCGGTTTTTCACCCAGCGAATGTTATTTGAATGATAAAGGGATAATCCCTCAATATTTACTTGATTCCGAAATGCAAGCTGAGCGGATTTGTTTATTCATGCGTATGTAAGGCTTATAAAATCGATTTATTATTTCGGAAGCAACGTGAATATCCGTTTCGTTTACTCTTGACAGAGTGCCAAAACAAGCCTTTCTAGCCGGAAGCCACACTTGATTTCTTGCTGATTTTTCGTCCGTTGGTCGTCTCCCCGCCATTCTCTGCTAACTCTTTCACCCGTGTCAGTTGTGGGATATGAATATTTCGTGTGCATAATAGCGTTGTACATAGGGTGGGACCAATAAAATACTGCCTGGCAGCGAGAGGAGGAAGCGATGCAGTGCAACAGGACGCTACGTATATGTTGCTTCATATTTCATTTGGCATAATTTTGTTCGATTCCGAACCGCTGTAGTCCACTTGCAACCATTGCGGCCCATCCACACAAAACCAGCCCCACGTTGTCGTGAGGCATTTATCGGTGGTTAACACGTTCTTGGTTATGTGTTGCCACTATGAATGAGCGAAACGAAGGTTTTTTACTGACAAAACTTGTTGATTGTTTGTTTTAAGTTTTTCGCCACAGCACTTTAGTGAACGTGGAAAACCACTGTTGCTATTTCTAGGATTTTATCGGCATTAGCCTACTCTGCCATATTTAGCATGAACATGTTATGGTTTGCATGCAAATTGGTTTGTCTGAAAACATTCACTGTTTTACACATCGGATCGTTTACCTGATGCCACGAGAAAACTTCGTCATGTTTAATAACATCGGTAAACGCAAAACGGCGTGTTATGGAACCGGCGTTGTCGTTATCTGTAGTTGTCTTCTTTATAAACAAAATTTCTTTATGAACAAAATCAGATTGAGCTACGCAAGATTTTCTTCAAGCGTTTCGTCTTCCTCACAACGCCGTTGCATTTTACATTCGATTATGCCAAACATAAAACATATTCGAGCTTTTAAACGAAGAATTTCTTTAATTTTCTGAGCATTTACTTCATTCACACTATGTAAAAAATGCTTCACACAATGCAAACTAATTAAGTCAATGATTGTTTTGTGAGGCATACTGCTTGCAATCAACATGCTGCGAAGAATTTCAATAGAACGATACAAGAATATTCAGCTTCAGCAGAGTGTAGGCTAGAGATAAAAACTAATGCCAGTATTGTGCCAGAGAAGAACGAAACTAGAGAAAATCCGAATGAAAAGAATTAATTAACATATAGCATTTCAAAGAGAAATCCTTTCCGTTATACGTATAATAAGTTCATCCTGCAAGTTGAAATATGCTTCTAAATATGCAAATACTTTTAAAATAGACTTAAGGAGTTGTGCAGGATGCAACAGACAGATATTATAAAGGTATAGAGGTGTTCAGTTTTTCTTGTCACACGACGAACTACCGGCTTCGGTCTATTTAAATGAGTTCCCGTTTTGCATACTATCATTTGAATATGGAGTCGCTGCAGATATAAAAATGTCATCCCGATGCTGGAACGAATGTCGAAGGAGGGTCGGTGACAATAGATCGTATTTTGAATGTGAAAAGCTGGAAAGGTTGACATGCAATCGAAAGCATTCTATTGAATTCCAATCCCCAATAAAAGGCGAAGAAGAAATAATCGACACGAATATAGTCGATGTACACGGCTATGGACGGTTTACTATTTTCATTTATCAAAGCATGTTTCATATGTTTTTGATCCCTTAAGGAAAAAAATACTTCGACGATATTACATATCGCGACAGAAAATGGCATTTTGTTACGATAATCTTTCGCTCAACAGCCACATTTTCAATGTGGAAACATCGCGTTTCGTAAATAAGTATAGTATTGCATATTTAAGACAGATTGCTGGCACAACATAAATATTATGGTATGGTATGGGTATGTTTAATGTGTTAGCCCTTCGTTAGTTCGTTTGTTAGCAGTCTTCGTTATGCGTAAAAAGTGAAATGAACAGGTAATTAAATCTTCTTTATCTGGCAATAGCGTTTAGTTACAAAATTAAGTAAACACAACTTCTACTTTATCATTGGTCCTACTCTAAAAAGTTTTCGATATCACTAATGCTGTGAACTAGATCGAAGTTGTAGTAGTTGAATAATAACTTCGTAGGTTATTCTGAAAAGGCACTCAAAGCAAGTTTTCGGCTGTGCATGGAGAACAATTTCGTGTCGCCATGAAAATGATGTATTTCAAGATAGTAGTGCTATACATGTAATGGGACATGCCAGCAAAATTTAAATCGCGGTGCAGTGGCGGTGTTTAATCTTTTCGGCGAGTATGAAACTAGACAGTGCCAAATTTTGAAAATTTCCACAATTCGGAAAAGCATAAGCCCAAACTTTTACGATGGTTTGAGTTCACTGCTTTGCTTTTCATTTCAGATTTTCCAAAGTTATGCTATAGTTTTCGCAATTCGCGGTGGTTGAGAATTTTTTTTGTACTTCGAACTTATGATTAATAAAGACGCAGTCATCAAGTAATAATTGAAATAATCAAAATCGCAGAATTTTCTCCTCTGCTAACTTCGGTACGCTAATGCAAGATTCTCCATTTAGTTGGATGATAGATGCATAGTGAATGTAATGAGAGCAGCATTTACAAAGTTTTCGTTTTAATTTTAGAGTCATGATGTGGTGGTCAAATGTGTAGTCATTTTGGTCAGGTTTTAAACGATTGGACGTTTGCGCTTCTGTATCTGGTATTAGCACTCGGCAACCTTTTTTGGTTGCTTCGTGCACACCTTCATATTAAGGCATTGTTCTTTTACACTTTTAAACATGTGTGCTTTTTCACAATGGTTGAACGAACGAAGAGTTCGAAGAACTTCGAAGACTCGCGAATGTGTACTAATATTGCAATATTTATGCAGTATGTTTGCAGTATGTACGGTTATGCCCAATATGACAAATGCCCAAATAGCAATTTAAAAGTGTTTCATTTGGAGGCCAGTTATGTTGGTGGCGAAGTCTAATCACTGCTGATCCATACAAAACATAACGCTCTTTTGTTTACGGTGCTGAAAAGGTGCGGATCGGCCGATGGGCGGGAACAATGGGCCATCCGTATGCTACAGGTGTTGTGCTGCTGGGTATACGGCAATGAAAGGTACGGCGAGGACCGTTCGGAAAACTATGCCCGGATGCTGGTGCTGGGCAATGGGCCACTACGCCAGGGACTTAGGGTCCGTTCCTAAGGGACACGATACATGGATTGGGGGTAGGCACAGACACTTTGCTGCTAGTTGCCACTGGACGCTATCCCATCAAGAAGCTAGTCGGCACCGGTAATGAAGATTTTGTATTACTAAAGCTTGCTCAACGGCGCTGTATTTTGTTTTAGACTTGCTCAATCATCTTAACATCACTGTTTCACCTGAACAGGATAACAGCTTCACCAGGAGCATGCAACAATGTTAACAGAAGACCAAACGTTTAAGGCGGAATAAGGCTAGCCTTGGCGGAACTACAATTGGAGTGAAACGTGGCTCCCAGGACAGCGGTGCCTGGATGTCGCGATGTTCCGCGGATGCTGGAACTGGAAAAGCTAGTGCTGCTGCCGAAAACGACAGGCCACCTGGAGATCGCTCATCCTACAGGATGATTTACCTGCTGGGTGCGATCACAAAATCAGAGCCGATGATCGTTTGGCCGGAAGTTATGAACGTTGATTTAATGCCCTCTCAACTGATGAAATTGCTGTCCTCATTTGAGGTGAAAATAATATTGAATACCATGCCAGCTTAATGATGGCACATTGCAAAGTGTTTACAAGGTTCATCGCTTGTTTTAGCAAACGCTGGATATTATTTTCAAATTGGTGTGCTAGCATGTTGTGCTATGCTAATATAAATGGTGGTCTAAGTCTAATCATTGATGTCTGAAATCATTTATTTATTCATTAGTGCGACAGCTCTGATAGCGACAATATGTAACAAAGTTAGTTGCATTGTAGCGCAAGGTTACATGGCATTAAATGCTAAAATAATTTAATTATTTCACTAGCTGTATTAAAGGGTGCCTGAGCAACCAGATGGTTATTACGATAGCTGTAAAAGTTACAGTTAGTAGAACGCGATCATAGGAACCGTTGGTACATTGTTACCATTAGACACGACAGTGTCATGAGCGTATTTAAACGAAACACTGGATTCTAGGTTCTTTGTTCGTTTGTAGTGTGTGTAAAGACATAAGCCTTCATTACAATTTAATTGCCGTATTCAGCCTTATGCCGTGCTATTATGGTGAATGGTCAAAACCACAATTCTGCCTAGAAGTAGCCGGACTTAACGGTAAGCAATTGCCATACGGATTGGATATCTAAGTGAAAAAAGAAAATCTGAAGTGCTGCTCTATCCTTTCCACCCTGTTCTATCCTTTGGACAACCACATAGTGACCTTATATGTTGCAACTGCTGTACTAAGCAACAAATAAGAATGAGAGCTTCGTAACGGTGTTGATTTTTTTTGTGGTTTTTGGCAGCAAAATTCGTTTCCACCCCAACTTTCCACTATGAATTTACTCATCCTTATGCGGCTCACGTCAGCATGGACGGACGATATGAGTGTAATTAAGCTGCTCCACATTCGCCTCTGGCGCTCGTCGTTTCCGGCTTACGGGTTGAATTTTTCGGAGCAACATCCGGCCCAGGGAGTGTACCTGACTACTCCTGGCTGATTTTACGAAGGTTGGCTAAGAGAACGTTGATTGTCGTAATGGATCGTACTGATCTCGGGTGATGCATATAAGAGCAAAGACGAGTGTTTCATTTTAATTGTTTAATTATTTGGATTACGGAGGATGATGTCTAAATTGAGTCGCCTAGTACTTTAACGACAAAACTAGTAGGATATAAAACTGCCCATCGTTCAGCAGGAAAAGTAACTTAACACAGTAACGTACAAACAGAAACGATGCCGAAACAGTAAATGAGATTTCCTCTCTCAAGATCACTGGTAGGCAAGCAATAACTTACATGGTGAAGTTTCGTCTTTCTCCCAAATGCAAAGCCTCATAGACTCACATTGGTAAAGTTTCGTCCTCAAGGATTTCAAATTAGATCGATATCGATTTTGCATTGTCACAATGCCTTATCGTTTTAATTCATGCGAGACGATGATGCCAAACTCTACCTTAAGCTATTGGTTTGAGTTGTGGTCGGTAACGCGCTCACCATCTTGTTGTCCCATAATAGAGAATTGTGACAGTACAGCCAAGGAGTGTGAATGGTTAGACACTATGAGAACGATTCTAGCGCTTGGCTGGTGGCCCATGTTCAACGGGCGGTGTTATCTGGTGACTGGTATTTAATAAATCGTTTACCATTTTTCTTGTTTTTTGCACGTACCACTTCGAGCGATTACGGCGAGTTTCCTCGTTAAGAAAAAGTTGGTTGCTTGCAGTGAAGGATACTTAGTACCTTTATCAAGGGAAAGAAACTAACCATGGAAATAATAGGTTGTGATGAAGTAATGCTGGCATTGATGTTGACAGCCAAGCACAAACCGCTATTAGTATTCAGTATGATTTCAATCCTTCGTTTAATTTAAAGTCTTTAATTAGCACAGTACTGTATAATGTTATAAAACATGTTTGTGTTACGTTTTACCCAATCGTCTTTAGTTCGTCCGTATATCATACGTTTACCCTGCACCGATTCATCGGTTGGTAATAATAGTGGTAGAATAGGGGTAGTAATAGCAATAATTATATAATTTATCATAGTAATAATAATTCTGACGAAACTTTCGTGATTTGGTCCCTTTAAATGTGGCTATTGGCATCTGATTTATCTGCTTTATCTCTTGAATACAATGTAGTCACCGTTAAGCACGGCCAAGTCAAGAGTGAAGTCCAATGAAACCTGTCAGACGACGATAGTAGATCGATGGTAGGGTATTAATATCGAGATTTTATCTCAGTTGAGAAGCTATCGATGGCTAACGATGGCCCGACTCAGAAGAACGTTATTGATCGGCGGTCGACCTGGTAGTCGTTAAAGGAACAACCAAAGAATGGGAGCACTTAACTTACATGCATATTTGCAGAATTCGTACATTGGGTACATAAAATATTAGGAGATGAAAAGGTTTTCATGCGAAGATGAGCATGATGGATTCAACGGGTAGTAAAATCATGTCACTTGTAAATCGAAGAGAAATATAATTAAAGTCATAGTATTTTTGTCTGTTACTCACCGCAACAATGTGGTTTTATGTGCCGTTATTAAAGTTGCCCTGTTACGCCAGTTTGGGGAATTTATCTCATAAGGCCACGTTGTTTGTACGAAATAATAAATAAGTAAACAACAAAATAAAAAATAATAATGAAATAAGAGGATGAATAAAATAATAATAATATAACTAAAAAAATGAATAACTAAATAAAGAGAGCTTAGTCATGTTAGTGAAAAATGCATTGCAATCTGATTGTAGAAGCTGCCATCGCCAAAGGTAGGAAAACTGTGTCAAAACACCTTGCTAGTAGATACAACCGTGTAAATTGATTTTCAATGCATCCTAATAAAAGTAATGACGGAATAGCTTTGAAAACCAAAAAGATATTCATGTCAAGAGAGGGGTTGTATGGGTTGATTCATTTGTGTGATAATATATGTGAGTGACGTGCAAAGGGGAAAAGGATGTGAGCTCTGTCACAAACTCACAGAGCATTCCGAATTATCTCGCTCACGAGAGACTTCACTCGTGGGATCTGCGCCTCCCACGAGACACCCGATTCAATGTGCGAATGTGTGAAGTATACTTCCGGTGCGCGTGCGTTCACGTTCGTTGAGAGCACGGAAACAGAGGCGGTTACGACGACGGACGGGGTATACTTTTCGTTTGCTTCTGTTGTAGCTCGCCGAGTGGTGCGCCTTTAATTCGCAGGTTGTAAGCGTTGCTTCAAAACCGCCTTAAAGCGGACCGTCACATGTTACCTAGGTCCAGAATTGCATTTGTTGCTCTGAAATATGTAGTATTTGGTGTGGTTTGAATCGTTTCTTGTGTTAAGTTAACTTGATTCATGAAGTGATTTGGTTTCCGATTCGTTCAAAGACTGTGACGAAGATATGAGATGAGACAAAAAGAAATTGATGAGTCAGTTATGCAGGATTTTATTTACACACTTTTGCTAAGCAGCCTGAATAAATTATATAGGACTCTTTAATCGCTATTCTCAGACTATATTTTTGCTTTTCATGCTTGAAGTAGAACCAAAGCATTTGAACTAAGTTCAGCAGTAAAAACATCGCTTACAAGTTGCGATTGAATAATTGTTATCTTTACATTTTACCATTTTTGGAAAATGCGTTTGAAGTAAATGTGTGTATTTAATATTTAATATTAAACAGATGCAATATAACAGAATATTTAATTTTTTTGTTCTGTTTGTTTTCTCTTTTCTTAGACTCAATGCTTTACAGTATCTTAAGAAGGAACAAGAGAACAAGTTGTTCTCTTGTGTGGCTTGCCTACTGTCTCTTGACTGTCCATGCCGGACTCTTGCGAGGCTTCTGCTATCGAGGCTACTGCCACTGGCTATCAAAACCATATCAAAATAACACGATTGTTGTTTGTCTGTCATTAATTCTCAGTGTGTACATGCTCATGCCGACGAGCTAGGCTGTTTAATTTCCCTAACACCATACCATTCTTCTTCTTATTCGTTAACAACCGCTGGACGGTCTTGGCCTGCACCAGAGACAATGTTAATCTCTGTTGCTCTCTGTAACGGTGTGCTTGTACGGGCGGGGTTTTTAGCCCAGTGCCAACCCCGCTGTCACGTCGGTATCGGGATTCGAAACCATGGCCGACTGCGTGACAACGACGACTGCTCTATCAACGGGGGCCATCAACACCATATCATTAGAATCGAAAATTGTGCAGAACCAATACGATTCATTTTATATATACGTTGAACTACGTTATCTACACAGCAATCAACGTAAACCCTCGACAAACCCTTTCATATTTACCTGCGTGGGATTTTATCTATCTTCGGACCAAGAGCAAAAGCCATAAGGAAATGGGCTAAAATCATCTACATCCCAATACTATACATGTCATTCTCTCAAACCTTCTGCCAAGAACTATTCTTATTTTGTTGCTACGCGGATGTTAAGTGTTCTACTACCTACGCAGAGTACCTGTGTTCTGGTTTGATAAGGATTCCTAAGACAATAGGTCATATCGCTACCACTAGGTCTAGAATGCCTCAATCGTCTCTGATCGTCTCTGAGAGAGAAACACTAGCTCGCGATAGTGACTGACGGTTCGTAGGAAGATCTCAAAATACTAACTAAGGTTCCCTTGCTTTTGTGTTCAACAACAGTCCAGCATGGCCCGTTCATACAAACATCCACAGTCGCGATCGACTTTCTCGCATTCATTTCCACGTACTTAAGGGACTAGGAACAGAGCATCGAGAGCATCGTGACAATCGTGTAAGCCCGATTGCTTCTGCGGGTTTTTATTTCCAGCGGCTGGGTTGCGCTTGAGGGAATCTGAACAGCGTTGCTGAAGTGATCAAGAGCGTCCTTGGCGGTTTGAGTCAACCCTGTAAGGATATTTCTTAGTATTGTCGTGCTTGCCATAATCTGGCCTAACATTAAATTCTCAATTTATTTATTCAGTTTTTTTTTGTTGTGCAACAGTGGTTACATTAAGGGTGAGAAGACATTTAATGTGGTGCCAAGGATCTTAATTAATTTAATGTGGTGCGTCTGTATCTCATATCCAACACAGTTATGAAATTCTACCTAAAACAGTGTTCGAAAAATACATTACAATCAACGGTTTGCTCGTTTGTAGGGAACACAGAACGACCATCATATGCTCGGCATAGTTAGGTCGAGAAGTTTCAACTATGCTTAGTTTGAACACATGCGAAGTGATTCAAGAAACTTTCCCATTCCAAAGAAACTGTTGAGTGTGTAACTGAGTGTGATTGTTGCGTGTACCATGGTATTTGGAACCAGGGGAATTGAACTGGTGACAGACGCCCAGCAGTTCGAAATGAACTTTTGGAAAGCTCTACAGTTTCCAACAAATTTAATCATGCTCTTCTTACAAACAAATAAAAGATTCTATACAGATGTTCAAATACACATATTTGCTTTTGCCGGTTTAGTCGGGTTTGTTCTCAAGTTACCTTTCCACTCTCCCCAGGGTAGATTCAGGCGATTTTTTATGACACTCTACAACGGGTTTCTCCGGTTGGGGTATCCAGCCGTTTAGTATCCGGACTATGAATAGCATCCTGTGGCCATCTAGGGAATCACCCATCTACAGAAATAATGCTCCATTGTCCTACTGTTGTTAGATGACATTCTGCAGCAATGGGAAGCACTGAAATCCGCGCAGAAAAGTCAATAGAAGTACATCTGAAAGAAGGCCGATTTCACTCCCGGCCGATGCTATCTGCAGGTTAAGCTAGTTCGCGTAGTGCATGATGTATTGACAATATACTACACGTGCAACTGGCCACGACTAGCGAAATGAAGCACGGTAAGTTATATCAAACTCATGTCAGGTTTTTGTATTGTTGCCTAAAGTGCATTGAAACATTTGCAATATCTCAGAAAAGATGTTTTAAACAGAAAGTTAATTGAAATAAGAGTCTTAAGCAAACAAAATGAAATACTATGTATGGTTAGGAATTATTTGTTGCATTGGCCCTACGTCTTTCTTTAGTAATTTCACTCCGTAAGTAAAAGCTGAGACTGAGCCCGAGTGTTAGGTAAAGGAATTAACATTTAAGTTAGAGCCTGGCGGCGAACACAGGTTAATAATAATAATAACAACAATAATAATAATAATAATAACAACAATAACAATAATAATAATAAGAGAGTTGATCATAGCGTTACAAAACGGACGGAAAAAGTCACATTATACAAGTGGCGAGCATTGAGAGTTATTGCACGTCAAAATAATATTACATCTTCTTAAATCGTCGTCATTGTTAGGTGAACTTTCTTTAAGATATTGTATAGATGTTCCTTCTATTATTTGTCCGAGGTTTCAACAGTAGATTTGTCCAACAGTTTTTAAGAATACAACATTGTGGAATCCTTTATATACTCGTCATAGTCTTAAGACCTATTTTGACAAAGCCAAATGATTTTTTGTCGCCTTGCTTTACATATAGGAATTAGCCTAAGAATTTGGTAATAAAGAATGGAGAATAAAAAATAGTTGGACAGAATGTAAAGAATGAAGAATTATATTTCCGACAAAATATCAATCGTTCGTGCAGACGGTCCTCTTGCAGGATAATTGCGGGAGGGTATGCAGCCACTACATGTAGAAGGCCTCATGGACCGAACGTTGGGAAGAAAATTAATTTTTATCATGGGACATTTTGGTTTGATCACTATTAAATAATGGCTAAGCATGTCGATGTTCGTTTTCGATCCAACTTTTCTCATATTTCATGAAATAGTGTTTTTATAATCCGGTGTTCATTGGTTATTTTCCGAAATGAACTCCTCATTAGCGAAAAGGTGTGATAAATGCATACGCTCGGTTGAAGGATATTGCTAAAGCCGCAGTTTAGTGAACATTGTTAAATTTATCATAGTGGCCAATTATTGGTTGATTGGTTGATTATGTTCCGCAAAGGGTCTATAGTTGTGTGACTGTCTCTCACCTTGTTCAAAAACTAAAATAACAATATTAAATAATCCATAAAAATAATAAAAATGATAATCACTAGTTCTAGGGAGAAGGATCGGAAGGACCGATGCAGAAAGAAACCTTCAGACTGTCACTCAAAAAGCTAAAAGAACTTAAGCTATCTGTAATCGATCGTACAACCTGAAACCATCCGGTTGCTCTCGAAATGCGAAATCAGAAAAATACAGGCATGTTCTGTGTGGAAGTTTTGTCCAGGAAGAAAATGACGAAAGTCTGATCAAATAACTCTTTTATGCTTTGCAAGGATTATTCGGTCCCCAAAAAATTCTTTAGATTCCTTCACAATTGCGTTCCGATTCTGTGCCTTCAAATGTTGTTCGTGCGTTATCTTATTGCAGCATACTTTTTACGATGAAAACCAGTTATATCCAGTTTTCCACAAAAAAAACTTACACATCCAGCATCCAACCCCCCTACTAGTTTGCTAAGTAGAGGCTGTCATAGTTTAATTTTTGATATCACTTATGGTTTTTGGTGATGCATTATCTTTCTGCGTGCTCTTTCTAAGAGTCTAAGTGATAAGAACGGTAGGCAGGCTCCAGGCGCAAGTTCAGCTGGTTATAGCAAACATGGATGAACTGCAGGTGCCTGGCCAAAATGACCAACAATCAGAATGGTTTAAAATAAAGAAAAATAAAAAAAATGGTGAAATTACACGGTTTTAAGAAAAAGAGAGCCAAGGTTTCATTTGTCCCTTTCAGAAGTTGTCGTCCTTAGTTTGACAGTACGAGTATTACATTTAACATGAAATCGGTCTGCGGTAGGTATGTGGGGCTAAAGAGTGTGAAAGAGCAGTATGCAAATATACAAACGTGCAATCGAGCGCATCCTAGGAAGAGCGAGGAATGCAAGTGCCTTCGTCTTATACCAAAAGAAGTAGCAATTACAGTCGCAGCGAAGCACCTCAACCAGAAATCATGGGGATGATTCCTTTTCTTTAGCTTTTACTTTATGTAATCTTTTATCTGTTTATATTGGAAACAAACAATGGGTGAGGATACAATATTGGTGTAGACTCCGTCCGATGTGAAAGAATACACGACATCTTTGGGGACCTCGACATGTACCCTGAAGAGAAGGACTTACGATTTTTTTAGTATGTAGTACAGTGTCAGACCGACAAAGATGGCAATCAGGTTGTGCAATGAGGTTTGGTATTTGTTGAAGCAAAGTGCCTTTTTGTTGCGATTATCCAAACGTCATGTGCTAGAATGGGCAAAAATCTTTTGCAAAAGGTTTGACTTAGCTTGACGTGGCTATACCGGATGATTCTATTCAAAAGAAAATTACCACTGAAAATACAATTTGATGTTTACTGATCTAGCACAAGCTTGAAATTGTTTACTTATTTTTTTTTAGCACAAGATGTTATTGCTGTAAAACAAGAGCTTCATTATTATCACGATATACTCGACCTAAAAATGTGGATTTTCGCTTTCATTAAGCTACCAAAGGAGGGTTCTTGCGGCTTGTTCAACTGCAATTTGCAACGTATTTCATTTGGTCATTTGCTATGAAAATAAGTTCTCTATAATTTATTGGGAGTGTGAATAAATTCGTGCGGTTTTTATTCAACAACCTAACCTAATCTTGACCTAACTACAACGACAAAACGTATGACTACTTTAATGAAAGTATTGTCCGTCGTTAGCTACTGCTTTCTGCCATCTTTTAGGTAGTTCTACGATTCCGTATCGATTCATCTCATTCTATTCCACATATGATACATTCTTTTTTTTCTTCTCTTTTGGCAACAACTGGTGAGCAGTCTTGGTCTGCAACCGAGGTAATGTTAATCTCTGTTACTTAGAGTAACAATCTAGTTTTAACGAGTGGGGCTGTTCCGTTTTGAGCAGGACGAAGCCGCGGTAGTGTTCAACACATTTCCTACTGCCTTTGGTACTGATGGGAAGCATTTAAGATTCCGTCCATAAATATGGGAATTTACCAAAGGACAAGGACCCAGACGACAGAATCTTTAGTGGCACAGCTAAGGTTGATCCTTACTGCTAAAGAATGGCAGAGGGAATTTTATCCGGGCCCGGAGTGTAAGACAATTTTTAATAACTAATGACATTAAGTATAACAGACACATTCATAGTTGTCAAAGAGACGTCAAAGAGATCGGCAGGAGTCAATCTTGCGACAATTAATCGTTGAAAACGATCGAGACTCACAGCAATGTCCAGTGCAGGATGGTAAGAAACAATCGGGGTTGAAGCCTCTAACGCCTGATGGATACAGATAAATGAGAAAAGTGCAAAATTCATGACAGCGATATCAAGAAGGAGCACGTTACGTGTAAAATCAGTCTGGCGTAGTCCGTGGTAGTCTTATTTCTTACAGGATACAGAAACGATCACGTAAACATCATGACGCATTCCAGCATCCAGCAGACAACAATGAAACAAGAACGATCATGCAGAGTGGGAAACGTTCGACGGATGAAAACAGCTTCCAGCAACTCAGTTTCTAGTCTCTTGGGCTGCATCCGTAACACGCTGCCATCGTGTGATCATTCTATTTAATCGGAGATCGACCAATCGACCCGAAAAAGGTCGGTTCTCTGGAGCCGCAAAAACACTAAGTGCTGCAAAAAATATAGTTTAGCCTAATCATGTAATATTATTACGAAATTTTGCCTTGAAAGTTTCGAAATCAAGATTGCAATGTTGGGTACGAGCTTCGGAAAACAAATCTTGCATGCAATATTCCTATCTTAGCCTATAGTATATGCGCTATATGCTAGTATAACTCTATAATTATTCATTGCGAATAGCGCCACACTACAACAGAACGACGACTTATCAAGTCGTCGAAACACGATGAAAGCCCCAACCAAACTCATGAAACTCAACTATCTCATGAACGCATAACTATAACGTATATTCGTGCAGAATGAGGAAGAAGATCTAATAAGCGTTATTGATCACCGTTATATCCCTATAGTTGCTACATAATAGCCATTAGACTAGTAGTACAGCGTATAAATTTATACCGTTACAGTACAAACAAAAAAACAGCACAGTAAAATTAAAACTTTTTTAAAAATCGAACGTTTCAAAGTGTATTTCAAACATCTATGGTTCTTTGTATTTTTGTAAATAACTATACAAAAATACAGCTTGACTGTAGATTTTACAGCAAAAAAACAAATTATGCAATTATTTTCCATGCAACAGTTATTTGAAATGCCATCAACTTCCGGCGAGAAAAGCCACATTTCACATTCGTTTATCACACTTTACACAAGCAGGGGGAAATGAAAATTCCGGCATTCAATTATTTATGAACTTAATTTTAATATCAATAATCTCCATAGCAATTTTCCTTCGTTCCTCGACCCATGGTATGCTACAGATAAATCTCATTTTGCTGTTGAGCAGGCGTATCAAAGACGAATATGGCATAATTGAGTGACGTACCTGTTGATCACCGGCATTGAATAAAAAATAATGTTTGATGCTTAAAACGATTGGTTTGAGCAGTTTTAGCGTGCGATGGTATAATGTGAGTTTTTTTACTATTTAATATCATAACAAAAGAATTATACACATAAAGTTTCCGTTAAAACAATCTGTAGTGGTAGAATTAGTTGCGTTGGGTTTAGTTGAGAAATTGAGTTTGAGATCGATATTTTATTGAAAGGTCAGCTTATATATAAAAGGATTTTTAATAATTTTTGACAGATAAATAAAATACATTTTACAATTAGTTTGACTTTATCTTGCGTTTCCGAGTGCATCCGAGTGGTTCTATCATCATAGTCATCGCGAAATGCAACATATAAGACTACAGATTTTCTAGCGGCCTTCATTGTGCACAATGTGGGTAAATTTGGTCGGACTTAAAATGCATCGAAAAATTGATGCCAAACCACTACAGGCAAGCTAACTGACACTTTGGCGCGATTTAGCGGACGATTAACAGGAGCATGGAAGAAGGAGTGAAAGTGAGTGGCATCATGAAAATTTCATTGCCAGCTGACATGCCAGATCCAATGATTCTCAGCTCATTAAACAATATTTTAAGCTGATGTTACCGCACTCGTTAGTATGCTTGGGCTACGTGGTCACCTGTCGCTACATTAGCGCTGGGTTTCATAGGAATAAACGTGTGGATATTTTGTTCGTGCAAATTTTTGTCAATTTTGCAATTTTTTGTCAATCGTAGTCAACTACATAGGTATCGTTATGACCAAACCAAAGAAGTGTAAGGTGATGTGCACCATACATCTAACGGAAACAGATTAGATTGGGTTCGATAAGAATTCGGAATCGACACTAAGGCTGCTTAGAGCTCTTTAGAAACAAACATCTACATTTTTCGGTTGTTCGTATTAACGCATGCGCAATGATGTTTGTAGACATGGCAATATGTTTAGACGTGTTTAGGCATGGCAACTTTATCTCAGCGCCTTATCGTCTTATCGCTCGAACTTAAGTCACAAGTCGTATTAGGAAAAGCAAGAGTCGTTGTCAACCGACATTGTCTGAAAGTCTGAAAGAAAAGAACGACTTTACAGCTCCTCCTGTGTTCAAGAATGTGAATGTTTGACAGTAAGGAGTAAAAATCTAGTGGACTGTTCTAAACCAATTCTAGTAGTGTCAATCTAACAACGATGTTATGAATGAAAAACTAAGGAATAAATCTCAAGTTATAGTCAAACGTAATTGGATATTACATTTCCTAAAAAGGCTAGCTCGTCAAATGTGACTTCTGTCAAACGCAATGTGAATAAAATGTCACTCCATCGTCGGATGTGGTCCGAGTCAGACGTATTCTGTGTTTTGTCCCTTCTGTCTTCTGTCCCTTATGTCTTTTCCCACGTGTTTTATTCGCAACTATCACATGCAGTGACCGTTCCAAGCACGCCCAGCTGTACCCGAAAAAAACTCAAAAACTCAAACTCCAAATCTTTCATAGATCATAGGGGATCATGGGGCCAGAACAGTACCGATCGAGTACAAGGTAATGCGGTATACAAAAAAAAAAATATTAAAGCAAAAAGAATCTGCTGTTGGATATTTACCAGATATCGGATATTTAATGACCAGACCAATACATGTTAGACAAAAACTGACGAAATCCTCTTAGCCGCGTTCGAGAAGATGATGCTCATATTTTTTTTATGGAATGACAAGAGAGGAGCCGTTATAATATCGAACTGGAACTGTACACGTTGTACGGTGACCTCACTTTCGTGCAACGTAGCTCGCCAAGCTCAAGTGGCCTGGTCATGAGAATGACGGACGACGAACCAGCCTGTAAGACCTTTTTCGGCTTCCAACGTTTCGTGGTAGGCCCGTTTAAATTGGTGCGACTGCATTGCATCGAGAGCGATGCAAGAACGGCCACTTTAAGGAGTTGATGGACGAAAGTGCTTGACCGTGGGCGATGGAGAGAACCTGTTGCAAATCAGGCCCGTTATGCGGGTCTGCCGGATAAAGAAGTGTCAGGTGTTGTAATCAGTATGAGGCGTTCTTCAGTCCCAGTCTAACTCTTAGGAGCTAGTTTCTGGGATTTTTGGAACATTTTATTGTAGGTGTCGTAGCGTAGGACCGGCCTGCGAATGAGCAACACTACTACAATATTCTGAACGATGCCAACTTGCCAAGCAACTGGATGGTGATTGGGTGATTGGGGATGGATGGAAAACAGAGCAAGGAATATTCCGCGAAAGCTGTTTCCGAAATAAAAATGATAACAATGTAAATTGAAAATAATTTAAAAACAACAATGAAATTTATCTATTTGTTCAGGTACAGAATATTTGATTTTTCTTCTTCTTCTTATCCGCCTTCTACCGCCAGACGGTCTAGTCTAGGCTTGCTCCTGAAGCAATATCAATCACTGTTGCTATCTGTAACGTTGCGTTTTTACGAGCGGTGCTGTTGGCACCGCGCCAACCTCCCTGTGACGTCGATCTTGGGATTCGAACCCGTGACCAGCTGCGTCACAGCGACGAGCGTTAAAGTCTGCTCTATTAGAAAGCAGGCAAAGAACATCGGGCTGGGCCGTATTCATTTGTTAAGGTTGTTATGGAATAATTTTCTGCGGAAACTATGCTTGAACAAATCCTCCCAAAACCGACTCTGCTCAGCTCAGCGTCAAAATATCAAAAATCATGTAGTGGCATACTTAAAAGTCATTCATTCAAGTCAAGCTCAACCATAATTGATATTACATAAAATGTTCTACATTTGGTTTGTTATTGAAATTTAGCGCATGAAAAAATTACGTGTATTACGTTTTTTCTTTACGTTGAACGACGGACAAGGAGATTATTTCGCATTCAACGGTAATTAAACACGTTGGATGAAAATTATTTGTTATTTTTATTATTATGTTGTCTACTTTTTATTGAGTCTTCATCCGTATGTGTATCTCCCCTGAAATGCATAGTAAACATTTAATCACTGGATGGTAATGATTGCAGGATACATGCTCGAGGCTCGAGGTTGAAGGACCACACGTTTAATGAATGTGAGCTCCATCAGCACTATAGAAGTTAATTATAAAATTGTTCAGTCAATGATTATTGTATGCATGAATGTTGAATGAATACGTATGTTTCATCATTGGCTAGGATAATAGATAGACACAATATTATTCGGAGAAACATAAAAACTCATTCGGTTTGTTTTGTCTTTCATTTTCTTATTTATTGTTCACATTGTACAATGCAACAACTTTTCGAGAGCACAACCGAGGAAGCTCGCAAAAAGGTTTCATGACCCACGGTTATACCTCTTTATCTATCGTACTTTCGATCATTGTTTTCGTTCATGTGTTGTCACCACGCTGGCCAGATGTAAATTGGTTAAAGCTCAACATAAATAATAAAACTAATAGTATGTTTAGTATAGTAATAGTTGTATCGCACTTTAATGAAAACATAACCTGACTCACTGTAATCAAAATACAGTAAATTCTAGAAAAAAAATCCTTTCGAGAAGAGAGTCTAGATTAATAATTTTCATCAATGTAGAGCCGAGGCCATAGAAGGTTGTTTGTAACGGGTCAATAACCTCGTAACGTTACAGTAAGCATCAGAGATTAACATTTTCTCTGATGCGAGCTTAGAGCGATCGGTGGTTGTAATTGACGGACAAGAAGTACCACGGTTCATGATGTATCAGACTTACTTTTGTTGTATAATTTCATATAATAAGACAAACCTCCGATGGTTTTACAGAGCCGATATAATGCCTTAAATTGTTGGAGCGGTGTAGCTTCATTTTCTAAAGGATTAAAATACATTCATGCATGTGGAACGATGGAAGAATTGATACTTCTTATTGTACTACCTTCAATAGCTCTTCCCTCTTCTCTGTTGCTTTTGTGTAATCAATATGATGTTAGTTAATTCTAAAATTATGAGAAGAGAAAATAAAACACTCAAAGGCAGAACAGAAATAAATTAAAAGCATCAACTAGCGGAAAAAGCAGTTGGTGACATCGGTAATATTATAGAACATGTATCTATAATTGTAGGGTTGGGAAATTTCAATTGAAATTATACCATGATAATTTGGAATTCGCAGCAATTCGAAAACTTGTTCCAAAGGTTTCCATAATTTCGAAAAGCTTCGTTCGTTCGTTTAGCTTGAGCTTCTCGGCGATCTTTTCGTAGAGCTTTCATTGAATATTATCCATATTCACCACCGATAGCAGGTTTGCACTAATACTACTGCATTTTGAGAAAGGAAGAAATACTATACAGCGAAGTACATAAAATACTGGTTGCTGCCTTTATGTTTCTAAGGATTAGTGAGTTCACTGCGTAGCAACCTGTTGCCTATGACCTATACGACGTCGGAAGGGGTCTGATGTCTGGGTGTGTGTGTACATCAGCCAGATATCCGGCATGAAATGGATTTTATTGATTAAATCTTGGTCTTGTACCAGGCGTCGATAGGCGTCAACAGTTTTAAAACCCTTCCATTTCAATTCATATATCTCTATATTCCTTGCTCGTATATATATAGCAAATGTTTGAAAATGTTATGCTTTGTTGAGACAATGCAAGTCGTGATTACAGTTGAGTCTCAAAATTTGCATGGAGAGAACAAAGGAAGAACATCACGTGGTGTTGGTGCAATTGGGAAAAGTATTTAGATGGGTGGGTTGGCCATACCGTTACATCGTTTTTGCGTTATTATTGTTGTTATTATTACATACTTAATATCTCAGGATGCATAAACTTGTCGATATTTTATCGTGATACTGGCCAGGCAAAGGAATGAGACATTAAGAGACTTGCAATTTTTGCATCGAAAACTTTTATAGAGATAATCAAAGAATTATCATATCGATAGAAACTCCGGGGTATTTGCTACTTTTTGAATGGATTGTTTTTTCTACATATTGTATATATTTTTATTCCAGTTCCCATTCACCTTCACCAAATGTAACGTAACGCAAGCTGATACAATTATTGACAGTTTGGTATGTTTTCACAAATCATTTGAAGAATTCGCTTGATCAAAGAGTTAAATCAAATCGTAGAGCTCTTCCGAGCTCCGAGCTGACGCTGTAGAAATTATTTGTCAAGTTGCAGACGGCTTGCGAAGCCCATGTGTGATCAGAATCTGCAGGATGAATAACAAATAATTTAGAGCTATGCGGTTGAATGATAATTTTGAATGCTTTTTCAAATTAATTCGAGTTGTAAACTACTCGTGGCTATTTCCGCGTTAAAATTAGCCTAGGAGACACGAAGCGATACATCTATTGAAACTCGACTTCCAGACTAGTAGAGGTGTCTGTAGAAACAAAGAATTTTAACATTCTCTACTAGTTTAGAGTCTAGATACACGGTACAGATACACGGTAACGGCAAATAGCTTTTTATGTTCGTAAAGTGCATTATCTTAGGTGAATGGAGGATGTATGAAGTTTGTGGAGTATGTCGAAAAATTTCCTGAGCACATATAGAAAATTTCGAGCACTCCTCGTTTGTACAAAAGACTTTTGTAATCCCGTGTAACCTACTCGCTACACTGGCTTTCTGTTGGTTCGTTGTTCATCATTATCATGACATGTCCAGTTCATCGGAACCATCGGACCAGGTATTCGAATATTATCCAAGATTTGCAGAGCATCTTCCTCTGGAACGCGGCTAAGAGAGTTTCGTAGGTTTTGGATAGAGTAGAGTAGAGAGCACAAATGAGTACTGGAATTATAAAGACTATATAACGTAAGTTTCGTCAAGTGGTGGTAGTAATCCAGCTTCTTCGAGATAAAGACGCGGGCTTGACCTGTTTGTTGCTAGTAATCTAGCGCGCATCTCCTGCGTTACGTCGTTGTTATAGTAGACTTTGACCCTAGATAGGTGACGCTCGAGACGACTTTTAGTCACCTCTTGGTACGTCACTCCCACTTGCTGTTGTTGCTAGAGCTGGTAATGGTGCTACTATAAATTGGGTTTGCTCGATCTTGTTTATTTGTAAACCGAGATTATTGGCAGCTTGCTCGATCCATATATCAACCTGAGCTACATCGGACAGCCTTCCATCTATAATTTAATGCCATCAACATACGCCAGGATCTGGTTAGACTGTTTTGGTTATTGTTGAGGTCTCTCAACAGAGTCCCGGATCGCCCGCTAAGACGCCTTGTTGATTTTGAAACAAGCCAAGCCGTTTCCTTGGCGCTGTCTATTCGGGCAGAGATCTTTCATGACCAGCATTGGTTTTACTTGTTACTTTCCTAATGTTTCTTAGTCGCTGGCCCAGGTCGGTTCTTCGTACGTTCGTCAGGGTAAGACATTCGTGATTAGGACTTTTTGTAGCATTTTTCGTCTTACTGGGCAGGTTGTTTTACTCCTTGCTAAGCTCTCTATCACGGTGGAAGATTACTATGATGGTGAAAATTGAGGAACAACCCGTTTGAGGATCGACGCTACGAATACATTACCGAATTTCCCAAGTTCTCCTAAACACGCCAATATGAAACATCCATGCAAGGGGTTTGTTAGCACACATATGGATACTAATATGGCCACACGTATGGCTATAAGATGGATATTTGGAAAACATGTTATTGGTTTCTTCGCCGTGGTGGTGTTTAGATGTAGGAGCATGAAAGATAATACGGTCTTTCAAGAGGTATTTTGGATAAAATCCAATAGCAAAAATTCCCGAAAATTGAAAAAAAACCTCGAAAATGATTTCGAGAAATATCGCAGAATAGCGGTGTAAAATATACCGCTAGTAAATCATGGAATATGTTATCTTGTGGAGACCCTTTCACAACAGCAAAATGCTGTCAGTCGTATGCTTGGAAATGCTTGGAAGCAATATGCTGTGTACTGTGACACTGTAACACACTCGTGGAAAGTGAGAGGGTCGACTTAGGTGCGTAAGTTGATCAACCCGGATTTTTTTTTTAAGTGAGATTGTTCAGATAGGAACAAGAGCTGTTATGGTTTAGGTAGGAAGGTGAATTAGTTTCTCGAGATGCCTAGCTCACACTTCAATAACTCAACTGGTCTGGTCAACCATCATTTACACCTTTTCCTCACTTTTGTTGTAGGTTTATCTGCCTATACTAGTTCTCTGCGATGAGAATCGGACTGTTAAAAAAAAATAAAAATGTTTATAATATTGAAATGAAAATTTCAAATGTTATTCAACGTATGTGCTATTGCTAGCTATACATTTCTGCCATCTCTCTGCTAAATCATGGATTCCCAGACGAAAGAATGCTTTGACTTTTTAAGTAAACTAATTAGTCATCCAATTTCAGCTTCCTCGTAAAAAAACGAAGTGTTGCTCAGTCAATACGTGTCTCGTCGATGAAAAAGAATTATATTCGGAAAGAGCCAAATATGGTGAATAACGCGGGAAGGGATAGCAGCTCCCATCCAAGTGATTTCATATCATCCTGAAGCAGTTTTGCATGAGGTGGCATGGGGACGCCAGGTTTTTTTGCCATTGTGCCCCACCAGGCGTCTCCATTCGGAATGCTCGAAACTGTATTTCATCATGTTTCTTTTTCATCATGTTTTAGTAGCTTGTGGAGCATCACACCTTTCTGCCCCATCAGAAAGTCTGTTTTTTGAATTCCTCCGATGCTCTTTGTTAAGCCAAAATCTCCATTTTGAAATTTTGGACACATTTGATTTCTTTGAAAAAAGTCCGATTCTCCAGGTTCTTTAAATTCGGAGCCTCGATAACAGAGGGTGCTGCTACGAGCCTAATTTTGTTTGTTGTATTGGTACACTCTTCATATGAACATTTGTGAAGTTTCGTTTCAATCGGTCACTTAATTCTATTTTTAAAGCCATTAGTGTCGACATGTCACAGTATATTTTACAATGGGATAAATCAAGTATCATGCAGTGATTGAATTTTAATATTTGAAAGGTTTAAAAGCAAAGGAAAAATATAAACTAATGTTGAAAGATGATCGTACAGTCGAATTGAGTGAAGATCTTGTACTCGATTGTCGAACTCGTTTGCTTAAATGTGAAACTTGTCAAGCTCTTCGAGTACGAACTGTCATTCTGGTGAATTTTTGTAAACATTGCACACACAGATACACATACACAGATAGCAGTTCAGATGTGCGTGCGATTCTTGCTATTATATTTCTGAAATTTTTAGACGATTTCCGCTTTTCTGATGATTTTCTGATGACGTTTCCGATAGCGATAGTAACAGTGAAAGAACTGAAAATATAACGATTCATCGCAAAATTGCTTCGTAAAATTGACAAATTGAATTTTTCATCACCAAAATATAAACTATCTTTGAAAATATCATTATCTTTGCACGGCGCAGCATAAACAATACAAATTAATTGATAAAATCAAAGATATCCTAACAGAACGGCTCTGTCCGTAGGAAGTCGGTTTGTCAAATTCGACTACCCGACGACTTGAAAACCATAATGCGGTGAGAACTCGATTGATCGAGGGAAAAAGTTCATCCAGTTGCTCCTGTAATGGAAACTCGATCAACAGTCGCGATAGCAAAATTAACTCAAATGACTGTTTGAGTGAACTTCGAGAATCATAATAGGGCCCATAGTATTGGGAAATCGTCGAATCGACGAAATAGATTTAGTGTAAGGCCGAGCCATTTGCATTTTCCGTATTCACCAGATCTGGCCCCTAGCGACTTCCATCTGTTTTCAGACCCAAAAAGCGTGCGTGAAAAGCGTTTTGCATTGAATGATGACATTACAACAGCTGCGGAAGCGTATTTTAAAGGCGTTACAGTTTTTCACTTCAGGGATAGAATTTATAAATTTACTCCTTGGAACAAGTGTATTGATGTTCAGGAAGGCCATACTGAATAATAAAGTGAATTTCAAACCGTAAAAATGTGTTTTTCTTATCGAGGCTCCGACAACCCAGTAGCCCTGGTAAGCACGTCACGGTTAGCTCATCGCGTGGTCGTCTTGGAGGGGCGAACCCACCACGGTTTCGGCATCGACGACCACTTCGATGACGAAGAAATCAACATAGCACCCATGTTGAATAAATTAATAGCTTATTAGTGGACAATTCTAAGCCCTTTGTTAGTGTTATTAAAAGATTAAAGTGTAAAGAATATGAAGCTGTTGATTTTGCAAAAACAACAAGTTTTCATTGGATGGCCTACAACCATTAGACATCATATAATAATTTGATCTACAAATAATAATAATACTACCACTAGATGAACCGATTTGGCTTTAGGATTTAGGAAGTCTGCATGTAAGGTTTCGAGTGATCATGAAACTCAAATACTTGGTAATTTCCTCGTAACTTGTCTCTAGTTAATTAGCTTCAGACATCTCACTTCAATTTGATACCACATAAATAACCTTTAAAAGTCAAGTCAGAACAGGCAGTGGTAAGTTGGTAGGTAAATATTCTAATACCTATACAATTTCTCTTCAGTGGAGTGTGACTTTCGAGTTAATCACCAACTCACCGTCCATTACGCAAAATGGGTGATCCGACCCGGGTTAAAGATAACATTAAAAAGGTTTGCATTAAATGCGTAAATCTTTCTAACATTGGTAAGAGTAAAGGGTTACCCAGCTGCCATGAAAAATGTTTGACCTTTTTTGGCGAAATAGAACACACTGTGAACGTGTTTCCTCTCGCATATTCCCGCGTTGCCCCGTGAAGAGAGCCAAATGGCGGCGAACCGTTATCTAGCAACGTACATCTTGGTCAATTACCAACATTCTAGCTATCTTCTGGCGGAGGAAGGTTGGGCGTTCTAAAGGATCCTTTCCGATAGCCTTTCCATAGACACAAGGCTAAATCCATAAGAGAGGTCCAATATTAAAACATAATAATTTATATTCCGGAACATTGGTCACGTACGGATTGGATATTTTTTTAGTGGAGTTTCGTTCCGAGTTTTTTCCGAGGTTTTAAAAGTTGAAATGATTCGTCGTACATCTCTATTCAAGTTCGTTGTATCTATGAGGGAAGAGTTAGTGACAAACTGACAAAATAACTGCTGAAAAAAGTGTCCAATGGTTTCGGTTTATTTCCCAACAGATGTTGTGCATAATAAACACAATCTGCATGTTCATTTCTTTTCGTTCATTTTGCGTTTTGATTAACACGTTTCTATTTTAACGTGTTAGTTTTTAACAGTGAGAAGGAATACTCTAAGAACACTCAAATATAAGGTTGGCCAAACGAAATCTATTATTTTTATGCTAGAAGACAGTAGTGATCTGGAAGGAACGATGGAAGACTATAAAGCAAAAATTCGCTACATTTTCACCAAACTCGCAATACGTTTGCTAAACGGAATGAAATTGACCTGTTTCTTAAACGGACGAGTACTGGGGATGAGAAATGGGATAAATACGACAATACTTTCTGATTATAATCACGGTTCAAGCGTGGTGAATCATCTTAGCCGATGGTCAAATCGGGACTTGCAGCCAGTAAAGATCTAATGGGTGGGTTTTGAAAGGAATCGTTTATCATGAGTTGCTTCCGTGTAGCCAAACACTAAACTCAGATCTCTACTGTCAATAACTGCACCGTTCGAAGCTAGCACTTGACCAGAAACGACCAGAATCGGCCAACAGAAGAGGTGTTGTGTTCTATCAAGACAACAAAATGTCACAATTGTGATTCGCCAGAAAGTCAGGAAGTTTGGTGGGAAGTTTTAATGCATCCGCCGTATTGTTCAGACCCACCAAGCGACTGACACCTTTTTCGCGCATTACAAAACATCCATTACAAAGTGATGATAAACTGGGATCAAAAAAGGATTGTGAAAGAATTGCTCGAGTTTTTCGCCAATAACGACTAAGCCTCTTTAAAGAGATGCACAATGAGGTATTTTAAACAAGGCAACACATTTTCTAACAAAATGGTGAATATTTGACACAAATCGCTAAATATAGTTTTTAATTTCACCCAAAAATAATGGATTACCTTTTAGCCAACCTTATATGAAATTGTGTCGGACATTTCTCGTGAGACCTACCCACCAAACCTTGGCTTTAAAAAAGCTCCTTCAGCACACAGAACGATCTGTTAGTTGCTAGCACTCTAGCGCCAATCTCCTGCATTATGTCGTTGTTAGTGCTAGCCTTTACTCTTAAGTTTGTGAAGTTCGAGATGTCTGTAGATTTTTGGTCACCTGATGGTCTCTCGAACGTATACTCTTTGCCGGTGTTGGCAGGGCTGCTAATGGTGCCACCATGAATTTGGATTTGTTATCGTTTATCTGCAAACCAAGATTGTTTGTAGCCTGTTCAAACCCTATGTGCTTCATCGGAGAGCTTGTGACTTATATGTCCATGTGTCAGCAGCAGCACAAGCTCAAATCTGGTTGCACTTGTAGATTATCACGGAGGTCTTTCCACCGAGTCTTGGATAAGTCATATTTAACCGCAGACAAGCTAGGTCGTTTCCTTTTGTGGTTTACCGGCAGGTTTAGAGAACAAGTAATCTACCTTGACCTGGCACGTATCGTTGGGAATTGTCTGGCATGGCATGGCTTCACACAATTTTATTCTGGGTATACTATCATACTGCGGTACTCAATATGTTTAGCTGATATTAGCCTAATTTTTGTTGTTGTGTTAGCACACTTTACATATTAACGTATGTAAACGCCGCATAGTCGAGAAATGAGAATGAAATGAGGCGTGGTGAAGCTCGCTGGGACCTGCCAGTTTGGTTATGAAATAAAAATATATATTTTTCGATGCTTAAACATTTATTTGAAAGGTCGATTCACCAAATTTATTTATAAAACACAATTTTGGTTGCAGAAGATTGGGAAATATGAAACAAATATTTCAAAAGTGGTAGGTTAACTCAAACGGAACGATATTTGAAATGCAATTTTCATTGAATCTCATTTCCACCTTCCACCTCACATCATGCAAGAGAAGCCAATGCACTCACAACGAGTTACTGTTTGGTGCAGATTTTGGCTGATTGGGTTCTTCGTCGAAATTGAAAAGGAGGACTTGGACGGCATTTGGTTTCAACAGGACGGCGCTACGTGCCATACAGTGACAGCCACAATCGATATTTATGTTATGCGAACAAATCAGTAACTATTGACAACCTCAAGACCCAAATTCAAATTGCTATTACTGAAATGGGAGCCGATACAATCGAAAATGTACTCAAAAACAGGTCGACTGAATAGGCTAGCCGTGGCGGACATTTGACCAAAATTGTTTTCAATTAAAAAAATGAAGAATCGACCTTCCAAATAAATGTTCAGGCATCGAAATATATTAAGCTGTTTTTGTTCAATAACCAAATGATAAATGGCATATTAGATGGCGCACCCTTTACAATTGCAAAAGTCAAGTGTCGTGCAGTGATTAAATTTTTTTAAAGATTTTAAAGCAAAAGAATTTTTCAAACGAATGTAGAAAGTATGTAAGAATTCTCCGCTTTCATTTAGTAAAGAAAATGGGTTGCTGTATTTAAACGTGGCCGTACAGGCCTTGACGACGATCCTAGTCAAGGGCGTCCAAAAACAGCAACAACACTTGTAATCGAAGGAGCAATACTACATATCGTATTGGAAAGTGACGAATGATCGAATGACTGCATGAGATTTGGTACAAGACATCTCATTGAGCAGCGTTCCCAATATTTTGACTGAATTGTTGGGTTTCAGAAAGCTGTCTGCAAAATGGGTGCCGCAATCGCTAACCAGGGAACAAAAACGCATTCGTATGTAACTTTTTGGCTATTGGCCCTTAGCGACTTCCATCTGTTTCCAGACCTAAAAAAATCATGCATGGAAAGCGTTTTTCATCAATTGGTGGGGTCATCAGAGCTGAGGTTACGTATTTTGCAACCCTCCTTAATAATCAAAATGTATTATTTTACCAGTTTGCAAGCAATCCGTCAACAAAATTTAATTCGCATCCCAAAAAAACTGAAGCTAACACTTTTTCGGGCGATTTCTGGATACGAACTCGTTTCGGAGTCGAAGAACCAGGTTCACACCACTCCTTAGCCTCTTGTTTTGACTCAGGATCATGGTGATAGACCCAAGTTTCGTCTATAGTGATGACTGAATGCACAAAATCGACTTTATCCTTTCTAAAAAGCTCTAAATGTAGCCGAGAAAGTAGCATTTGAATGCGTTTTTGTTAAATTTTTGGCGAATGCGGCATCCACCGATTTTGGAAACAGCTTTCTGAATCTCAATAAAAATCCAAATATAAAAAATTAAATAAAAATAAAATCACTGCACGATACTTAATCTTTTCCATTGTTAAAAATACTTGGACACGTCGATACTAAATTGCTTGTAAAATAGCATTGAGTGACCGATTGAAATGAAACTTTATATACGTTCATATGAAGAGTGTACCAATATAACAAAAACAAATTTCGACTCGTAGCAGCACTCTCTGTTGTCGATTATACGGACTTATTGAACAGCTAGTAGTTTAGTTCAGTTCAGGACAGTTTCAGTTGGCAGTTGTCAGCTGACGCTGAAAACCTACCCTAGCCCGTGTTCAGTAAATTAAAACGAAAAGAAAG